>NW_006775535.1:404490-426769 GCF_000442215.2 Lipotes vexillifer
GTGGCCTCTCCCGTTGCAGAGCACAGGCTCCGGATGCGCAGGCTCAGTGGCCATGGCTCACGGCCGTAGCCGCTCCGCGGCATGTGGGATCTTCCCGGACTGGGGCACGAACCCGTGTCCCCTGCATCAGCAGGCGTACTCTCAACCACTGCGCCACCAGGGAAGCCCTGCAAGTCTATTTTTATATATTTATTTTTATAATGAAATATAACAAATTGTTTTATCATTATGGAGTCTTTTTCTATGCTGATTTCTGCTAATAAAAGCAGTCATAGAATGATTCTGTAAATTAATTTTAAATTAAACCTTAGTGGAGTTTTTCTTTGATTTATTTTTTGTTTTCTTGTTTGTTTTTAAAGGTTGCTGGCGCCAACCCCCAAAACTCTTCAATTTGGGCAGGTTTTACTAAGGAAAAAACAATAGTAACAACAAATAGCAGTTTGACACACAAAAAAGGAATATTATGACAAAGCTGCATTAGTCCATTAGAAAAATAATATTTTGCCTGAGCCTTTACAAAGTGTTAAGAGGATCTGCCATTATGCAGAGAAAACCCTGAATAATGACTTAAAACACTGGAGATAATTTCAATCTGCTCAGGCTTCAGCACCCTTACCAAGTTGCTGCCACTTCCCACTCCACATACTGTCACCACACTTGGTTCCAATGCCCCATGACAGATACTACCACAACCTCCTGTTTATAATATATATATTTTGCTCATGTCCCTGACAGCTTTCCTTGTTAATTATTTCAAAGCAAAGATATAAGCCAGTAAGAGAATTCTAGTCACTTTAAGGACAATCTGAGTGTAGCATAGTGGCTGTCACTTGATTCCCAGTACATTCTCAAATCTTCATTACAGGGAGACAGAGGGCTTTACAGAAAAGCACCAAGCAAAATATAATAACATTTTACTAGACTAATTTTATTATTTGACTAAACTAATCCTGGAGACAAACAGCACTGTTTGAATCTCCTTCAAAACTGCATTATAAGCAGCAGAGATTTGTTTTCCCATTATACCAAACACACATTTTATCCAAGGCCAGAAGCACCCCAATTTTATCTTTCTTTTCTTTTCTATTGTCAGAGAAAATGGTATAAATTAATGGCTTCTGGTATAAACTAATTTATGAATATATGCATTTTGAAAAACTATGTAGGGGTCTGTCCTCCCATCATGAAGACAGTCTATATCCTTTAGAATTGCCTTGATTATTTCTCTGCTAACGGATTTGTACTATTCATCTATTGCTGTGACTCTTGCTGTGTAACAAACAAGCCCAAAATTCCAATGGCTTTTAAGAAGTAGCACTTACTTTTCTTTTACACAAGTCTGTGAGTTAGCATGGACAGCTCTGTTTAAGACAGCAGGTCTATTTCAGAACAGCACCATGTGTTTCTCATTCTGGGAGAAGCAGTTACAGGAGGCAAGCTTTTATCATGCTGAATGGCAGAAACACAAGTAGACAAGAAAAACCATGCAAGTACACTGAGGCTGCTTCTAATATCCTTCTGTATATAGGGGTAAGAATGCATATTTTACTTACATTGTATAATAGCAAAAATGGAGAGTGATGAAAGAATTGTGGAAAAAGAAAACAATACAATCTATTTCAGGGTTTTTCAAGTTGCACTCAGCTATTATAATGTTGACAAACTGCTAAATCATTCAACAAATAAATGATTTCTTCTAGGTTTTACATACAACATAATCTCTTGGTGTAAAAACATTTCCATTTGATAGGAACTTAATGAAACACAAGTATGACAACAGTGACTTTTAATAAAAGTAATATTCTACTTTGATGAAGAACTCTAAATTTTACATGAAGAGTTCTAAATACTTCCTTAAGCTCTCAGTCAATAATATGTAGTATATATTTTTATCTATATAAAAATACACTCAACAAATATTAAAGACTAAAGTAGAAAGACTCCTAAAGTTTCAATAATTTCTTTGATATTTTGCTAAAAACAAAAATGTTATATATGCAGAGTTGTGGGATAGTGTGGTATTGTTTAGTGATAATATCATAATTGTTCATCACTTTGAAGAAAGTGGCTCACCAGCTGTGGAATTATAGGTGTGCCAACAATAATCTATTCTGAAATGTCCAAACATATCATTCTATAATAAATTGTTAGTATATTTATTACAACCGATATGTTTTTTAATATGTGGCAGAACAATTCAAGGTGGAGAAATAAAAGCTAAATCCAAACATTTGAGGAGTGCAAGATGGCCGAGGAATTCAACCTGAGAAGAGCATCAAATTGCATAGGACTAAATATAAAAATACTGGTTAATGAATGGTGAAAAAGGAAAAAAAATATTTGGGGAGCTGCTATATGAAAATAATAATTATTATTATTATCATCTAAATCATGTAATCCTCTAGACCTCTCATTCCATAAACATCATCTTTTGGCTTCTAGTACCCAATTTTAGTGTTGGTGTGTGTGTGGTTTTTGGGAGGGTTGGGTTCCCCCACACCAATAAGCAATTCTCAGATGTCAGTAGGGTGTCAAAGAATTCAACTCAATTCTGATACCTATTTACAAGGAGATAGCATGAGATTCCACAGGTTATGGGTGCAGTCTTAGAAGACTGTCTCCCTCCCACCTTCACACACCAGTGGAAGTCCAGGTTGTTACCTGTACTCCTGATCGCCCTGTAGTCTGGCTATAAATCAGAGGTTTCCACAATCCCTTCCCTGCATTTAATTAATTTGCTAGAGCAGTTCACAGAACTCAGGAAACTAGATTACCAATTTATTGTAAAAGTATTAGAGCAGGCAGATAGCTAGATATGAGCAGAATAAGGGGGGCAAGGAGCAGGTGGCAAGAAACCATACATCTTGTAAACAATAGGGGTCCTTGGGAAGACAAAGAAAGGTGGGAAAAGGCAGGAATATCTGGAATGTAACCTTTTGCTCATTATGCCCTCATTACAATTTAATTAGCCTTCAGATAGGAAGTACCCATCATGCACCAATGCCATGACATTTCTAATCAAGACCAAATAAGGATAAAAATCCCTCTTCCCCTTGGGAAGGTGGAGCTGGGATGAAAATCAGGAAATACCACCCAAAGCCCCTCCCTTCTCAATGAATATCCCACCCATTCATTTCTACACCCCATATAACCAGGTTACTAAAGAATCTCAGAGCAGCTACTCACTTAAGTCTGCCCACTCTCCCCTTAAGAGTGTACTATCACTTAATAAATCCTCACTTTGCTTTCTTGACCTCCATGTTTCCTCTCTGAATTCTTTCTGTGATAGGCAAGAATCTATTCTCCGGTAACAAAAGGATACAACTCAGGAACCGCCAGATGAAGAGATGCATATAGCAAGGTATATAGGAAGGGGAGCAGAGCTTCCATGTCCTTTCTAGGTGCACCATTCTCCCCAAATATCCATGTGTTTACCAACCTGAAAGCTCTCTGAACTCCGTCTTATAGGGGGTTTATGGAGGCTTTATTACATAGGCATGATTGATTAAATCATTGGTTGTTTGTGTTTGAGCTCAATCTCCAGCCACCCTCCCCTCTCCAGAGGTCAGGGGGTGGGACTGAAAGTTTCAGCCTTCTAATCACAAGATTTTGTCCTCCTGGCAACCAGCCCCCATCCTTAGGTGGGACCCAAAGTCACCTCATTAACGTAACAAAAATACCTTGGTTACTCTTGTCACTTAGGAAATTATAAGCTCTGTGCCAAAACTGGGGATAAAGAACAAATATGTATTTCTTATTATAAATTACAACATCACACATCTGATATCTATTTATGCTTGTACTTTATCATTAATTCCTTATCATTGAATTAAAAGATACATGCTTATCTTAGAAATTTTTATCCTAATTTCCTGGAAATGAGTTGTAGATCTGGGATAGTTAAAAAACTGCAGAAATAATACAAATAGAGAAAGTAATTTGAAAATTAACTTACTCCTTACAACAGGGTCCAACAAGAAAGAGAGTTTACAGATATTTAAAATGAAGGGATTTTAAGTGTGAAATACAATTCGTATTTTATGGCAAGGCAAGAAAAATTTAAACATAAAAGTTTCTTCCCTGCCCTTTGGATTCCTCTCCCTAAACTGTGCATTGTGTATCTGCATTATGCATCAACCAAACCTTCCCCATCTCAAAAAACTTATATAACCGTGCCTCAACTTCTAATGGGCAGGACAGTTCTCAGAGCTTTCTGAGATGCTCTTCCTGGGTTATAATCTTCAAATTTGACTTGAATGAAATTTTCCATTTCTTTCTTAGATTGCCTGATTAATGTTTCATTGATGTAAGGAAGGGACGACTTATAGGTGTGTGAAGGGCAGCAAAAAAGGAGCAAAAATGTAAGGTGAGGCAACTAGAAGCTAGTTAGAGCAACAAGCCTTCCTGGCTGTTAGAAATGAAGGAGTAAAGGGAAGAAACAGTGCCGCTAGTGCCCAGTGAGAACTGGAAGCCTATGGGAGTGATCAGCCAGGTGAGATGTGGTCCTGCAAGAAGCACACTGCTAAAAGAAATAGAAGGCAGAGAAGAAACTTTCTGACCTGTCTTATACCCCAATCTCCAAACTTCTGGGTTTTCCCATTGGTTAAACCTAACTAAAAGCCAGCTAGCAAGAAAGCCCTGGTGTTGCAGTGGACAGAGCTCAAACTCCCAGGGCACAAATCAGGATGGAGAAGGATGAGGAATGAATCTGGAAATGGGAAAATCCAGCATATACCTTCCTGTGCAAAAGTGATCACTGGAGTAGAGAGATAATAATGACTAAGGTCAGTGGTGACAATACAAAGAGCATACACAGCCCTGCAAACCGAATTGACAATGACCAGCCTGAAAGAGCAAGGTGTAAAGCAGTGAAAGTGTCACTATTGATTCTCTATCAAGAAAACATACGTGACATCCTAGGGCACTATCAGAGGAAAGGAAAGCAAGTTGTGGTAATTCAACTGAGAGGACTCATTTACAAAGAATAAATCTGTCACCAAGGGGGTGAAACCTGGGGAAAATAACATAATAATCTTAAAAATTATAAATTAAATCTACCTTAATTAATGAAAGGTGCTGTAGTTGAATATACTATCTACTGAAAAAAAATGCACAACCTGAAAGTTAAGAATTATGTTTTATTCGGAGGACTTTCTGAAGACATACGCTTGGAAGAGAGCCCTTCAGATGGTTCTGAGGTACTATTCCAAAAAGGTAAAGGAGAAACCAGGATATATAGGAGTTTTTGCAACAAAAACCAGGTAGTTGCAACATCAAAAGATTACTGTTAATTAAAGAAAACCAGACATCTCAAGTTAAAGAATTTTTCACTTTTCCATATACAGGAAGATGTAAGAGTCTGCAGTCATTGAAATCACACCTTTGGCATGCACCTTAACTCTCTAGGGCCACTATCCTGCTTTTCTCCATCCTGATCTCCTCAGGGTGCACAGTTGGGGGCGGCTGCAGTGACTGATGGCTTGATGGCTGCAAGATTCTTTGTTTACTGATATGGCAATAATCCACAATATTGATATTTTTAAAGGCTCACAAAATGTTTTTCTAAAAGCAAATAATTCCTTAGTGCGTTTTAATCTTATCTAATATGTCTAGTATCACTATAGGTTAAGTGTTTTTATCATAAGCATTTTCCAAAGCTTTAATGAAGAATTCATTTTGTGTATGAATACCAAATATACATTTCTTTGCTCTAGTTTAAACATATAATATTATGGAATTTTGTATAACAATTTATACACTACAGATTTTATTTTCATATTTATAGCAAAGTGTGTAGTTTTGAGTCATTTTTCATCTTGTTCAGGAATTTGAGATTGGAGCTTCCTTTTTCATCTTCCGGAACTTTGCAGCATTAGAGAAAAATAATATATATGAACTTAAAAATATTCTGAATTACTCTTTATCCTGTAGTTGTATTTATTAACACACATTCCTTTTTAAATGTGATGATCTTTTTGTTAAATTGATGAAGGTAAAAATTATCATTTTCTCTTTAAGAATTTGAAACAGTATTCTGAGTTGAGAAGAAGCAGTGGAATTTTTTTTTCTAAAAATTATGTTTAATAGTAGCTTGAAATCCCTTAAGTTTTATATTATCTCATTGGAGTTGTTAAACTATGTCCTGAAGGCCAAGTTTGGCCCACTGTCTGTCTTTGTAACTAAAGTTTCATTGGAACATAACACGTTTACTCATTTATATGTTATTCATGGTGTTGGGCTGCATTCCTAAGACCTGTAAGGCCTGTACTTGCCCAGCTTCAAGACAGAAAAAAAAGCTCTAAGTCAGCAACAGAGTTATCAATGATTTAATAGATAGGGAGAGTTTACATGTCTGAAGCAAGGTCCTGGAGCAATCCTGCACCATGTGCAGTGGATGACAGGGGTCTTTGCTTCTAGGGGAAAGGGGAGATTGTGGTTATACAGGGAATTGAGGTCAGGTCGGCTCATCGGTTATCAGGGAAACTAGCAGAGGGGCACGCCCCTCACAGCCCCTTTGATTCAAAAAATCACTAGCTGGGGCCTGGGGCAAGGCTATAGGAAGGTCAGCCATGTGCGTAGGGTATAGGTAAAGCAAGCACTGGATGAACAAGTATTGTATGGAGAGAAAGAGAACAGCCACCCTGAGTGGCCTGACAATACACATGGCTTAGAGAAAAACAGCAGAATTAAGTTGTTGCAACAGAGATCTTATGGCCCACAAAGAAATTTTGTCCACCCTTAGCAAGCACGTAGTGATATCCTCCACTGATATTAAGAAAGCAATGCAAATGAAGCAACTGACAAAGGATTCATCTCCAAAATATACAAACAGCCCACGCAGTTCAATATCAAAAAAACAACCCAATCCCAAAATGGGCAGAAGACCTAAACAGACATTTCTCCAAAGAAGATATACAGATGGCCAAGAGGCACATAAAAAGATGTTCAACATCACTAATCATTAGAGAAATGCAAATCAAAACTACAATGAGGTATCATCCTATGCCAGTCAGAATGGCCATCCTCAAAAAATCTACAAAAAATAAATGCTGAAGAGGGTGTGGAGAAAAGGGAACCCTCTTGCACTGCTGGTGGGAATGTAAATTGATACAGCCACTATGGAGAACAGTATGGAGGTTCCTTAAAAAACTAAAAACAGAACTACCATATGGCCCAGCAATCCCACTACTGGGCATATACCCTGAGAAAACCGTAATTCGAAAAGACACATGTACCCCAATGTTCATTGCAGCACTATTTACAATAGCCAGGACAGGGAACCAACCTAAATGTCCATCAACAGATGAATGGATAAAAGAGATGAGGTATATATATTATATACACACACACTGGAATATTACTCAGCCATAAAAAGGAGGGAAATTGGGTCATTTGTAGAGATGTGGATGGACCTAGAGTCTGTCATACAGAGTGAAGTAAGTTAGAAAAAGAAAAACAAACATTGTATATTAACGCATATATGTGGAATCTAGAAAAATGGTACAGATGTTCATATTTGCAGGACAGGAATAGAGATGCATATGTAGAGAACGGGCCTGTGGACACGGGGGTGAAGAGGGGAGTGGGATGAACTGGGAGATTTAGATTGACATGTATACACTGCCATGTGTAAAATATATAGCTAGTGGGAACCTGCTGTACAACACAGGGAGTTCAGCTTGGTGCTCTGTGATGACCTAGATGGACAGGGTGGGGGGTGGGAGGGAGGGGATATATGTATACATATAACTGATTCACCTCATTGTACAGCAGAAACTAACACAACATTGTAAAGCAACTATACTCTAATAAAATAAAAAGAAAGAAAGCAATATATTTTTGCCTGGCATACTTCTGATGTAGCAATAATGACATGTAATTCTAAAGTAGCTACTTGGTTGCAATTCTTCCACTGACAGATGGAATTTATTACACAAAAACCTTTTGGGAAAATAAAATCCTTCTTATAAAACTATATTAGGCCAGCACAAATAGGCACTCCATGAATTTTTATTCCACTGAATGCAATTAACTACACATTGAAGAGCTGCTCTATAAATATATTTTTAGTATGAATGACATATTAAATCAATTAATTAATGTAGCTATAAAATCTGCCTTCATCCAATAAAGTCCCTTCATATTAGGCCTATATTTTTGGAGAATAATATATATTTAGCATTCTACTTCATAAAAGTCTCTAATTCTATGATTTAATATTAATAGATTTAAATATCTCTATAAAAATGTATAACCAATAATTCCTGAGGTATCACAAAGACCACGTTACAAGTCAGGCTGTTTCAGGCAAAGATTGAGAATCACAACCATGTTGTAGCTTCCCTTTTCTAGCAATATTTTAGAAATTATTGAACTCACTAAACCAAATAAAGAAATATATAAACACAATTTTGAAAATAAAAATAAGTACTGATTATCTACCAGAAACCATGAAGAGCCTTTGAAAGCAGGCAAGCAGACAGTGATGGGATTCATGAAGAAAATCATAAGCAGAAAAGATTACTTGAGAGGGTGAGGTAACTCTAAGTGTGATGCATGGAGGTGGGGGTCTGAAAGGCAGGAGTGTGCCAAGAGGTCACTATCTAGGTCACTAGGGATGGAGGTCCCTGCAAGAGGCTTCATCTACGAACGTGCTTCATACACTTGGGACAGGTGGCAACAGTGGTGTTTTTCTCTTCACTGTTAGTGGTAATGAGATGGTACCAGGTGGATTAGGAGGAACTGTGGCTTTCACATTCATGATGCTGGTTAGGGAAACACTCCACCCAGCAAGACTGGATGTCCTGGGCTTCCATGGTGGCGTAGTGGTTGAGAGTCCGCCTGCCGATGCAGGGGACACGGGTTCGTGCCCCGGTCCGGGAGAATCCCACATGCCGCGGAGCGGCTGGGCCCGTGAGCCATGGCCGCTGAGCCTGCGCATCCGGAGCCTGTGCTCCGCAACGGGAGAGGCCACAACAGTGAGAGGCCCGCATACTGCAAAAAAAAAAAAAAAAAAGACTGGATGTCCTTCAGCTGGTCTCTGTTTATGCAAGCAACCATTCTAACTTCTGAAGCAAGTCCTGTCCAATCCAACATTTACATTCAAACTGTGCAAGCGGACTTAGCAAAGTCTAACAAGTAAACAAGCACAAACATTGTACACTCATACACACACAGTGGCTATATACATGTGTGAATGTCATTCCAAAATGAATGACTAAATAGATGAAAGTAATCTTCAAAGAATTCATACAAAGTTTCCAAAAATAGGGGTTAAAAAAAAGAACACAGATTTAAAGTGCCCAGTGAGTACTGACCCACTGAGTAAGAAAAATTAATATGAATAAAATAACAACAACTGTTACTATCCAAAAGCATTGTTAAGGTTTAATAGGGAAAAAATTTAAGATTATCTACTAATCAATAAAAATGAGATTTATCTCAGATTTCCCATTGGCAAAACAAACTACTTCTACTAGTACAAATAGTACAACTCTTACAACTAGTACAACTAGTTGTAAGTACAACTCTTACAACTACTATTGTTAATAACAGTAAAATGGAATAATATTTTTAAATCTCTAAGGAAATCAACATTACCCCTAAGATTCTATAGCCAGTGCTTCCTTAGTATATAAAAGGCAATACAAGTATACTTTTAAACAACAACAAAAAATGGCATTAGACAGTTTACTTCCTCAGATCTTCTATGAAAAAATTATTAGAGAATTTATCCCACTAAAATGAGCATGTAATCAAGAGAAAATGGTAAGCTAAGCAAGTTGTTTGTATAGAAAAAGAAGTTAGCACACTTATTAAGTCTAAATAAATATTAGATATACATGTATTAAAAATATATATAATGCTATAGAATAAAATCCCAAATAATGCCAACTTAGAAAGTGGTAGGGAAAACATATATCAGGAGAAAACTGAAAATATGAATAGTTAGTCATATTATATATATATATATATATATATATATATTTTATATTATATATATATATATATATATATTTAGTGTGTGTGTGTATAACTGAATCACTTTGCTGTACACCTGAAACTAACACAACATTGTAAAATCAACTATACTTAAAAAAAGAAAAAAAGACAAGTCCTGAGGAGGATCCTCGTTGGTCCAGCCACACCTGTGGTTGGAAGAAGCAAGAGTTCTGTGATTATGAGGTTTACTAGGGTCATATGGAGAGGGGGAAGTGTTCTTCAATGGAACCAGAAAAAGAGATGTAGGAAAGAGTAGACAAAAACCAGTTACTATGTCCACTGCAGCTGGACTATATATATATGTAAATACAATTTAGATAAGAATATAAATATAATTTAGATAAGCTAATGTGCTACACAATGCCAGAGGCAGACTTGTTTTTTCTTTTAGTTAACTTTATTTTTTGAAAATTAATGTCAAGGCTGGGAATTCCCTGGCGGTCCAGTTGTTAGGACTCTGTGCTTGCACTGCAGGGGGCACAGGTTCCATTCTTTTTTGCAGTACGCGGGCCTCTCACTGTTGCGGCCTCTCCCGCTGTGGAGCACAGGCTCCGGAAGCGCAGGCTCCGCGGCATGTGGGATCTTCCCAGACCAGGGTGCGAACCCGTGTCCCCTGCATCGGCAGGCGGACTCTCAACCACTGCGCCACCAGGGAAGCCCAGTGAGTCATTTTTAATGTTCGCTCACTTTTCTGTTCAAATGTTACCTCTCTGCTATGTTTGTGCTTGATTGCCCTAAGACAGCACATTTTGTCATCCTATATCCCATTGCTCTGCTTATTAAAACTATTTCTGAAATAAGTATCACTGCCAGGAATTCCATATTTACTCATCAAGTAGTCTATTATTTGTCTCAGTCGAAAAGTATATCAGCTCTATTAGATCAGAAATTTTGTTTTGTTCACTGCTATAGAATTGGCCCTGAGAATATTAAATATAATGTAGGTACTCAATAGACATGTTTTAAATCAGTGAATAAATGATTGAGTAACCTTACATTCACACAATAAATACTAGGGAGCCAATAAAAAGAATGATATAGTTCTAAAATTATCAATATGGACTAATTTAAAAATGATATTAAGTGGAAAAACCAAGGAATACTAATTTAAATTGAATAATCTCACTTGCTCAGTTTACTTTATGAGCTTAATTAAGACATTATAATGAAAACAGACCAGAAAATAGACCTTTAGATCCATTTTGTACATAAAGAGAGACTGAGAAAGAGATAATATCAAAATCATAAGTATATTAAGTAAAAAGTAGAAACCTGACCATATTGGGTTTATTCAAAAGTTCAGGTATAGTTTAACACTTAAAAACATGTTATATGTAATGACACCTATTCTATAAACAGAGGAAAGGAAAAAGGCATAACAATTATCCCAATAGACCACGAAACATGTATTCAATAAATTAAATTCAATAGGTTTTAAAAAGAAATATAAATTTTAATTAAATATTATAGTAAACTAAAAAGAGGACAAACCTTCTTACACAGAGAAAGTGTCTGCCAAAGTAAATAGCAAAGATAATATATGATATCTAAATGTTAGAAATACTTAAGAAACAGACTAGATTCTGGTTCTCACACTGATATTAAATTTGTACAGTAAGTTGAAGCCAATGTAAATAAATAAATAAATGGAATTAGTGTTGAAAGGAAGAAATAAAATTCATTATTTCTAGATGATATGCTTGTACCCCTAACACATCCAGGTGAATCAAATGAGAGCCATAAAAATTGTGTCCTCATAATATCGGCTAACATTGATTGATTACATTAAATATGTCAAGTAGTATCAGAGGATCTTTACATGTATTACCTCATTTTATTTTAACTTTTAAATCTGACAACTTTTCAAAATAAATGCTATCATTATCTCCACTTTAAAAAGGAGGAAAATTATAATTAGTTTCTCCACTGTCATGTAGCTAGTAAGTGACAAAACAAGGTTCAGTGTGGCTCTGAAGTCCATGGATTGAACCTCCAAGTTTTACTGCCTCTTCTACTTCAGTCATGGCCAATTAAGGAATATATTAATAAGAAGTTCAATATCAATTGCAACTGTAAACTACAAAGTACTTAGGAATAAATCTCAGAAGAATCTGTGACATTTCAGAAGAAAATACTGAAACTTTGCATAAACACAGTAATAAAAACATGAATAAATGATATATGATATAAATTGACATAAAGACAGAGTCAACAGTGTAAAAATGCCAGACACTCCAAACTAATTCATAAATATAATCTAATCCCACTAAAATTCTAATACAATGATTATAAAACTTGTCAAACAAACTTTCAATTTCATCCAGCAAAGTTAACATGAAAGAAGAGTGAAGATAAATTTGTAAAAGCAGAACAAGAAATAGACCTTACCCTATAATGTATCAAATTACATAGGAAGTGCTAATAAAATAGCAAGGTAATCAATAATAAATTATTAGATTAATAGAACAGCATTTACAAAGGATTCATGTATTGGGAAAAATATTATGTATAAAAATGACTCTCAATTTGGAAGAAATTAATACCATCTACAATAAAGAATCTCATAATAAAAGGATCTAAACTTAAAAAAAAAGACAATAATATTAACTGTAAAATTAGTAAACACATCTGTGTACTTCTCTAGTTTCAGAAGAGAATACAGAATATCTTTTACACCTTGAGAAAGAAAGCCATATTTAACCAAGACAAAAGTCATGAAGGAAAATATTAGTAAACCTTTTTCTATAAGCAAAGCATCATTATTAAAGTTAACATATAAGTAGACTAAAGGAAGAAAATATTTGCTGCATACACATAAAAGGATTAATACTTAAAATTAATAATTTTAACAAATCAACAGCAGAAATTGAGAATGGGAGATAGAAGTGACAAATAAATATATTAAAAAGTTGATCAATGTCATTATTATTAGAAAAACCCATATTAAAGACACAAAATACGTTTTTCATTCATCATATTGCCAAAATTAAGAAGTTTAATAGTGATAAGTATCAATATTAGTGAAAGTATAGAAAAATTGATACTCTCCTGTTCTGCTGCATGGAAAGGAATTGATAAATCCCCAGATAGGACAGTTTCATCTATTAACATTTAACATGTACCAGCACAGTAATGGAAATCCCTCTTTTGATATCTACTCAGAAAGACACTTGCACACATGCACAAGAAGGGATCTAATAGGGCTACCCCAGTTGGAATCAGGAATCATCAGACACAGATGAAGTGCTCATCATTAGGGGAAAATACTGTGTGATTCATGCTTTGACATACTAAAACAGTTAAAAAGACTGAGGTGGATCTACATAAATTGGTATTAAATAAAATTTTTAAGGCATATTGGCAAATTGTTGAACAAAAACAGCAAAATTTTGAGTACAAGCTTAGAATGTACTAAGCCAAAAGAGAATTGCAGTGTTATCCAACAACGAGAAAAACTAGAGTATCTGTAAATTCATAAAATTACTTGACTTTATCAGGTGAACTGAATTCCTAAGAGTGACAGGTAACTCCAAAGAGAAACAGTATTATAAACTGCTTCACTTTGAGCAGATCATGGGAAGAAATAAGTGGGTAAGAAGGAGTTAAAAATCTGAACGACTTCTTAAATGACCACTATGAGAGTTCACAATCCCTGAGAGAACTAGACACAAGATGGTACACGTTTTTGCTGTTAAGAACAATGAAGGGTCTGATTTTACCCTACTTTCAAGCTAAAATTTTAGCCTGCCATAGCTTCATGGATGCTGGCAGAAGACACAAGACTCCTGGTTCAGAGACAGATTTTATTATTCGTGGCTCAAGATGCAGAATAAGCCTCATGTTCACACTAGTTCTCCTTGCCCCTGAAGTCCCACAGGGATGAAGTGGAGGAGGCCCAAGTGGATGCTGTCTCTAATAGATCAAACCAGGGTGGAAGATAGAAGGTCCAGCAGCCAGGGAGTCTAAGACAGTTGCACTGGTTTGGGAGAACAGCACCCTGACATTTTCCTTCTGGAAGAAGCCTTCACAGGCAGTTATGAAAGACAAAAGATAATTAATGACTCCCTAACATGTTTCCTAGACAAAGGGAATTGTCTTCCAACTCTTACTAGCTTGTTAACATGGCTCAACAGCAGATGTTCTCAAGAAATATTGGAGGCAGAACAGGAAAACTTATTAAGCCCCTACAGCAGTACATACAATCTCACAATATTCCAGACCCTACTCTCTTATTAAATACATTCTTCAGCTGCTAAAGAAGTAGCAGGAAACTCTCCCAATTAAAGAGCCTAGAGGGGGCCCCTCCTCCCTGGTGGCGCAGTGGTTGAGAGTCCACCTGCAGATGCAGAGTATATGGGTTCGTGCCCCGGTCCGGGAAGATCCCACATGCCGTGGAGCGGCTGGGCGCGTGAGCCATGGCCGCTGAGCCTGCGCATCCGGAGCCTGTGCTCCGCAACGGGAGAGGCCACAACAGTGAGAGGCCCACGTACCGCAAAAAAAAAAAAAAAAAGAGCCTAGAGGATTATGTACTACCTTGGAGAAGAAAAAAAACAAGTGGTTTAGTACTAGGGAAGAGGTAGAACATCTTGGGCTGAAGATGCTATACTAATAAAAGACTTTGATTACTACCCTGAGAGCATATGTAAACTCCATTCCAACCCAGGATCTTCCACAGATATAAGGAAGAGCTTGGCTGCCATGAGAAGGAGGAATGGGGACACTAAGAAAGCTCTGGTCTTGGGGCCCAGGGCCTGCAGCTATGCCAGGAAAATTGAAAACTACCCTGTCCCCAATACTATTCACCTATTTAGTGAAACTTCACAGCAATCTACAGCTGGGGGAGGGACAAGAATGTGGAAGAAGAATACTGTGATGCAGGCCTACAGGCCTTACAGAAGCAGAGGGTGAGACATTAAGAATGGGTTAGTAGGGCTTCCCTGGTGGCGCAGTGGTTGAGAGTCCGCCTGCCGATGCAGAGGACGCGGGTTCGTGTCCCGGTCTGGGAGGATCCCACATGCCGCGGAGCGGCTGGGCCCGTCAGCCATGGCCGCTGGGTCTGCGCGTCCAGAGCCTGTGCTCTGCAACGGGAGAGGCCACAACAGTGAGAGGCCCGCATAACGTTTGTGGTATATTGAGGTAATTATATAATAACAATATTCAAAACCAGCTCAACCATTGACTGAATTTAATCTCCATACCAAAAGCCTGAGAAAGGAAGAGGCATCACTCTGTTTACCATGGTTTCTAATGTTTTATATCACAAAATGCCCACTATTCAGTAAAAAAATAATTCACTAAAAAGATCAAATCAAGAAGAAACAACAAATTGTCAGGAAAAGACATCGTTCACAGAAACAGGCCTAGATATCATCAAGTTGTTAGAAGAATCATACAAGGACTTTCTAAAGACTATGACAAATGTTTTAAATGAGCTACTTCGAAAAAGTACAACATGAAAATACAGAAGAAGAATTTTGCTAGAAAAATGGAAAAAAGGAAAGAGTCACATGGAAATGGTATTATATATATATATAGTATATTATATATAGTATATATTTATCTTTCAAATATTCCTTTGATAGTATTTTGAACTGACTGGACACAATAGAAAAAGGAATTGTAATCAAGAGAAATTATCCAAATTGAGATACAAAAAAAGAAAGTGATTTAAAATGATTCATAACACAGCACCCGAGAGCTGTGGGGCAATATTAAACGTCCCTACATATGTATAATTGAAGTCTCAGTAGAAAACGAGTGAGGGAGAGGGCAGAAGAAATATTTAAAGAGATAATGGTGTAAAGACACAAACATACACATACACTTAGTCAATCTTAGTCAAACTGCTGACACCAACAATAAAGAGAAAATATTGAAATCTGAGAAAAAAAATACAAAGTACAGAAATTAGCACAGTCTTCTGTTAAAAAGAAAATGCAAGTGAAAACCAGAGGATAATGGAGTGACACATTAAAAATTCTTTAAAAATAACTGACAACCCCAAATTTTATATCCAATGAAAATATATTTCAAAACTGAAGCCAAATAAAAACATTTCAGGTGAACAAAAGCTAGAGAATGCATCTTCAGCAGAACTGCCCTATAAGAACTACTAAAGGAAGGAGTATGATACAAAGTGTGAATTTTGATCCATCCAACTAATAAGTACAATAAATAAAGGAAACATAAATGTGAAAAATGAGGATAAATGTAAAATACATTTTAAAAATTTCTTTAAAGAATAACCAATTTCCTAAAACAAAAATAGTAACAATGTGTTTTGGGGATTATAATATATACAGAATAATGTATGAAAACTGTATGGGAGGTGAGAAATAGAAAGCTTCTGACACTGAACATGAAGTAGTATAATAATATATGAAGGCAGAGTCTTATAAATTCAAGAAATATATTACACTTTTAAGTAAACACTAAATTGAGTTCTAACTAATAAGCTAACAGGGAAGATAAACAAGGCCATATATTTTATGTTATTTTAGAAAATAAAAATCCTCAACAATTGGCAGGAAAATAGGAATAAACTAACAAAGAATAGATGGATTAAAAACAAAGCAACTATCAATAGAGGAAATTCAAATTAAACCATGTAAACAGTTTAAGCACCCCAAATACAAGAAGAGATTATTAGATTGGATAAAATAGCAAGAAATTTATGGGTCAAATATGAAGTCACAAGGAAAAGAGAAAATAATCTGAAATAAATGCAAATAAAAATACAAATACAGTATCTTAAAGATTATGGGATCAGGTACAGCAATGCTAATAGGAAAATTTACTGCATTCAGTATTTATATTGGAAAAGAAGCAAAATCTCAAATCAATCACCTCCATTACCCTTTTAAAGAAAACAGTAGAAATAGGGCAAAATAAATTAAAATCAATTAGAATTATTAAAATAATAAACATAGGAGCAGAAATGAATGAAATGAAACAGAAAAAAAAACCCTACAAAAATCAACAATATCAAAAGATATGTCTTTGAAAAGATCAAAAAAATCCATAAAACTCTAGTAAAACTGACAAGAATAAAAGAGAAAATACAAAATGACCAATATTAGGAATAAGTCATTACTGACTTTTAGGCGTGAGACCCTGAAAATAATAACTGGATACTGTAAACAAGTCTATGCAAGTCAGTTCACCAACATAGATACAATTCAAAATTTATATGAAACACAAATAACCAACATTCATCAACATGAAATATATAGCCAGAATATTATTTTCTATTAAAGGAACTGAATTTATAGTTCACCTTCTAAAAGTCTGCCTGCATGGTTACTGGCAAGTATTTTATAAAACGCTTAAGAAAGAAGTAATACAAATTCTACATAATCTCTTCTAAAAAATAGAAATGAAGGAAATATTTCTCACTTATTATTTGAGACCAGCATTACCTTAATACTAAAACCAGAAAAAGATAAGGCAGAGTATTAAAGAAAATTGCAGAGTAATATCCTTTATGAACACAGATAAAAAAATTTCAACAAAATGATAGAAAACTAAATCCAGCAAAATACAAAAAGAACGATGCATGACCAAAAATATGGGTTATCAGAGTAATGCCAGGCTGTTTCAACATTCAAAAAGAAATTAATGTAATCCACCATATTAGTAAAAAAAAAAAGGGTAAATATGTGATTATAGGAATTGAGGCAAAGAAAAGACTGACAAAATTATACATCCATTCTTATAAAACAAACAAAAAACTAAGGCTAACATCATACTTAATGGTAAAAGTTTGAATGCTTCTCACCTTAGCTTAGGAGTAAGGCAAGGATATCTATTCTTACCGTACTTATTTATTTATTTATTTATTGGCTGCACTGCATGGCTTGTAGGATCTTAGTTCCCTGACCAGGGATCAAACCCATGACCCCTGCAATGGAAGTGCAGAGTCCTAACCACTGGACAGCCAGGGAATTCCCAACATCATACCTATTTAATATCTTACTGTGAGTCTTAACCAGTGCATTAAAGCAAGACATTTTTAAAAGATCATTTTAAAAAGGTAAAGATTGAAAAGGAAGAAATATATAACTGTCCCTATTCATAGAGGACATGATTGTCTACATAGAAAATCCCAAGGATTCTAAAAAACAGATCCTAGAACTAAAAAGTGAACTTGGCAAGGTTGAAAGATAAAGGTCACCATATAAATAACAATTATACTTCTATATATTATCAATAGACATTTGAAACTAAAATTTTTAAATAATACAATTTATAAGACCTTAACAAATAAAATATTTAGGCATAATACTAACAAAACATTTCTAGGATATATACGTGGAAAACTACGAATACTAAGGAAATAAAATTTAATTTTGTTTTTTTTAAATTGGAGACACAGTCTTTATGAATTGGAAACCCAACATTTTTAGATGTCAGTTTTCCACTAACTAATCTTTAGATTTAATGCAATTTCACTTGTGGGTTCAGAAAAGCAGTGGCATTCAATATTTACATTAGAAGTAAGAGTGGGAGGTTGGGGTGAGCAGATATAAGCTGTTATATATGGAATGGGTAAACAACAAGGTCCTACTATATAGCAGAGAGAACTATATTCAGTATCCTGTGATAAACCATAAAAGAAAAGAATACATAAAAAAAGTATATATATGAATCACTTTGCTGTACAGCAGAAATAAACACAACATTGTAAATCAACTATACTTCAATAAAAGATCAAACACTAAAAAAAGTACATTAGAAAAGAAGAAAATTAATTAAAATTCATTCATTCATTCATCTTCCAGGAGGAATTTCTGTAGATATTGACAAGATGATTTTAAAAGTTATATGAGTTAGCCTAATTTTAAAAAATTGAAAAAGAACAATATTACAGTGTTCACCCCACCTGATTTTAACACTTAGCATTTAGTTATAGCAATTAAGACACTATGGTTATAGGAAAATTTATCTACCTGTTGATTAGAATAAACAGTCTAGTGAAAGATTTACAGAAATATGGCCAATTGTGACAAAGGAGCAAAGCATTTCAATGGAAAGAGGATAGTCGTTTGTTTGGTTTTTTTAACAAAAGGTATAGAAACAATTAAATATTCATATGCAAAACAAAAATGAACCTTGATCTATACTTCACGCTGCATACAGATTAAATTTACTGTGTATAAATTATGCTTCCAATAAACCTGACTAAAAGTATATAACAACAGTATGATGTCCTTCAGTTTTTTACAGTAATATATTCTATATACATGAATATGTGTAAACACATGGTATAGTTCAGAAATATACTAAATAAATACATAATTCTAAGCATATTGTGATTGGCACTGGGGTCAAAGGGAAATTTAGGCTTTCTATAAATATTTAACAATATTAATTCAGTACCTGCTGTGTGCTAGCACTGTTCTATAGCTTTACACATATTAACTCATTTAATTTTCAAAGAAACCATAAAAGGTAGATACTATAATTACCTTCATAGTGAAAAGGAATTAAGGCACAAAGATGAAAAATAGCTTTGACAAGGTTACATTTATTGCTCATGGTAGATGAGTCATTCAAACCCAGGCAGTCTTAATCCAGGTTACATGCCCCTAACTGTGAAGCCAGGTTGTATTTTTGCTATGCTTCACTTCTACTCTGAACTTTACAAAAGTGAAACTGTAAATAATTTATGAAATCAAAAAATAACCTGATAAGTGGGTGGAAAAATACAAGTCACGGTGTTTCAAAATCTCTGCATGGGCTTTTAAAATAATTACCATAAATAAGTCATTAAAACACATGGGCAGGAATCATACACAGGCTCTATCAGTTCTACTATTGAGCCATTTTGAGGCAAAAAGAAAAATGTATTGCATTAGAACTTATTGATATTTGTTTCATTTCTCTTCAAAAACCTCAAATTTCTTTTGGAAGATTTTTACAAAAAAATCAGTGATTATGATCTCTCCAAGAACATAGGAAAGCTTTACTTGGATGAGTATACATTCATATATGAGGATAGTAGATGTTGAACAAGTTGCAAATATCTGCATATTATCACCACAGCTTGTGTATCCATGAATTAGTAGATATAATGTGTAGAACAACTAGATAAACCACTAGGACCAGACTCTTGACTATAATAAAGAGGTAAAATATTCCCAATCCAGACATCTATCTATGACATCAAGTTGAGGAGTGAAAACTTTTAATGACTTTATCTTTATGATGTTGGTCAAGGCCCTCTAGCTAAATACCAGTAGGAATGTATCTGTACTCAAATTTGGTTTATTGCATCACACATGGAGACCTCACACTAAGGGGGATGGGGGTGTTAGAAAGGACTTCTAGGATTTAAGTTCATGTTAGGTTACTTAGGGGTGGAGTCAAGGAAAAAAAGGCTTTGTTTTGGATTCTATCTGGTCAAGAAGAAGCAGAAGTGTGTATACAGATACACCAGTCATTCATAGGATTCTAGGATAGGGAGATGCTTGGTATATTTGTGGTTTAGACAATGTTCTTGTTTCTGTTTTGCTCAAACATGATTGCAGAGTGGTCTTATTTTTATCTCAATCAATCACAGTCACAGAGTGCCCTTATCTGATGGTGGTGTTCTGTGAAATGGTTTATGTCCATCAGCTATAAGAATCAGGACTAAGTCAGCAAAACTAAGCCCATGGAGCTGATAGTTCCAGAATAGCTCCCAGCTGTCAAGGTCTGCCTTTATCTTGACCAAGACAAAACAAACAATTAAGAAGAAGGATGCACTCACTATTAAAAGAGAGCTCCATACATTTTACTCTAAAATTTACTGAAACTATTAGTAAATAATACATTTAATCCAATAAGCAATACGTGTATAAATAATGATTTCCAATTCCCTACTCATTAAAGAACTGCAAAAGTCAATAACAAGAGGTGACAAAGTAATGGTCTGTGCTCAGATTCATTCTGTTTTTCTTTTCTTCTTTGCTAATCCCTTTTGATATTCTTTTCTACCTATGCACGCATATATGGTTCCTTACCCTAGGCTCATTTTATTATTAATATCTGTGGGAATTTCTCAAGATCTGTTTCTTCAATTGCTCAAATTTCAATGTTAATGAGAAGTCTCTATCATTGGCTTTCTACAGAGATTTGCAGTCTATTCTGGTATTTAAAAAATACCTGTATAGGGCTTCCCTGGTGGCGCAGTGCTTGAGAGTCCGCCTGCCGATGCAGGAGACGCGGGTTCGTGCCCCGTTTCGGGAAGATCCCACATGCCGCGGAGCGGCTGGGCCCGTGAGCCATGGCCGCTGAGCCTGCGCGTCCGGAGCCTGTGCTCCGCAGATGGGCCCTGTGTATTATCTCTACTATAATTGTGTTCTAAATAATTTGGGTGAAGTAAAATTGCCCCCTCTTGCTTTTTTCCTTTATTTACCTGCTCCCCCCATCCCCCTGCCACCGCAATGACAATCATCAAATTCTGTTCCTAGTAAGCACAAAGAATTACCCCCTGATAATTTGGGCCCAATGAGAAATTATGACTCAAGTGGGAAGAAACAAGAACATCTTTATTTCCTGTCTCCTGAATTAATCTTCTCTTTACAGTTCTGTAACTTAAATTTTACCACTTATCCACTGAATATGAACATCCCTATCAGAGATATCTCTTTCAGTAACTTTTTTTGTTAATTTATTATTTTTAGTCATTATTTTCCAAAGGTTAGCATAAAATATATACTTAAAAAAAATCCTATTTGCGTTCCTCCTCCATTCTTTTCATCAAATAGGGGATTTCATAATAAACTTTGCAAGAGTAAATACTAAAATGTATAGTTACTTTGTTGATGTGAATGTGTATCTACATGTATGAATGTATATATATTATATATATGTGTGTGTGTGTGTGTGTGTGTATATATATATATATATATACACACATACACAACACATACACTGAGTTTACTCTGCATAATTATTTTGTAGATAAGTTGTTTGGTCTTGTTGCTCAATTATTCTTTAAGAAATTTATTGGGCTTCAATTATTATATATTATCATCATAGCTTATATAGCTGAAAAATCAAATCATATCTATAACCTGAATTATCACTAGAGGAAGAAGCTGTCACTTGATTCCTTTGAAAATGAGGGCTGATTGGCACATGTCAAAATGCAAACAAATTCCACAGAGAATAGGCTGTCACTAGGAAAGCAGGCAATTCTGGCAATACCTCTGTGTATGTGTGTGTGTGTGTGTGTGTGTGTGTGTGTGTGTGTGTGTGTGTGTGTGTGTGTGTGTGTGTGTGTGTGTGTGTG
>NW_006775535.1:426779-435553 GCF_000442215.2 Lipotes vexillifer
TGTGTGTGTGTGTGTGTGTGTGTGTGTGTGTGTGTGTGTGTGTGTAGTGAGAGAGAGAAGGGACCTGACTGAACAAGGAGCTTACAGAACACATTCTGGAAAGTGACACTTAAAAAGTAAATCCTTACCTAACTTATATTCCTTTATTTGTACTTTTTAATTTCTTGTTTCTGGAAGGATTTGAAAGGATTCAAATCTTCCTGTTTATTACTTTGTAGAGTCTTTACTCAAAGAGATCTGTGTTCAAAGTACCTCAGGTCACCTGCAATGTATCTGGAATATTACCTCTGATATTTCAGGGCTTTTGTTCCAGTAGCATCCTACTAAATCCTTGGTATTCTTTTGATTCCTGATACTACTTTTTATTGCTTTTTCATTACTGTTGTATTTCCATTATACTAAACTGTAACATTATAGGAATAAAAATGACACACAGATCATAAAATAGACATCAAATAAGACCATACAGGCCATTGACATGTTGCAGAAAAGAAACATAAGTCTTTCAAGGGAAGTAACTCCCTTGGGTGCCCACTTGTAACAAAATTGGGACTAGAGTGTTGGTGAAATTCAACATCAGGCTTCCTATCCGTACTGCCTATCCCAAACTGGATTGCTGCTAATCAAGTATTACTCTTAACTTTTATAGCTATATTAAAATTTTAATCAGAATAGTATATTTTTCAAAGCTGTTTTTCCCCTTTTTTTTTTTGAGAGGTGATAGGATGCTACTTTAAAGAAATATATAACTACTGCAACAAACTAGACATTTAAAATAATCTCTTTGGGGTAAAATTTGACATATTTGTATTTTATACTAGTATAATAATTAAAAATATTTCACAATTTCCTCATATCTCCTTTTGTCGCTTTAACATGAGGTTCAAAAGCAAAAGAAATATTCCATTTACTGATATTTGGACCTAAAACATGGGCAAATAGTCCCACAGCATCCATCTAAATTTATATAACTGTATTCATTAGTGATCAGCCTAGTTATAAACTATTACTTACATATTTTTATACTTGTATTTATGATAGCTATACTAAGTAAACAACAGCACATATAAACATTCACTACTTCTAGCAAAGAAATCTAAAATGGGTAAATAGAATAAATAGGTAGAAACTGCTAAATTTCTGGTAGCTTTTTAACAATTTGGTTTTATGAATCAATTTTAATTATTTCATTACAATATTTTATTTTTTGTCTCTTTTTTCTTAATTTCCACCATAAAGAAATGTTCCCCATTCTATTATATACAACAAATAATTTAGTTGTTGAATCAGATCAGTGTACCCTGCTTTTCCAAGTGGTTGCTTGTGGCCTCTTGGTATTCAATTGGTGAAATAAATTTTCCATCTGTTTTTGTGATACATCTGTTATTTGACTTAGGCATGATTTTTTAAAACTTTCGTATAAATGCATAATAATTTCTTATTTTGACTTGACACTTTAAAATTCCCAACCAGTCTATTCCCAAGACTAGTTCTTACATATTTTAATTTAAAGTGCTTTTCTAATGATAATATTCAAGCCAGTTTACAATCAGGTAAATGTTATCTCAAGAAGCATAATCACTTTTATAATACTGTTACTTCACTTCACTGAATGACATGGTACAGAATTATTTGGTCCTTAGATATACACACACTTTGAATAACTTCTATAATACCAATTATTTCTTTTTTACAAATCTCTTTTTTCTTGATTTTTTTCTATAACCATGGACTTATGCTTCTATGTAGAATTACTAAACCTCGGATTAAGCCATTAAAAGATGAATCTGTCATTTCTAAGGGTGAAAAAATGTGACATTTGAATTTTTTTTAAAAAGGAGCAGGTCAAATATAGGCCAAAGAAGAGACCTATAGAAAAATATTCTTCAGCTTTCCCTTAAGACATTCATCTGATAATAAAATGAATAATTTCTCATTAAATCTAAGCCATTTAACATATTATTATTATGTTTGAAAATGACAGTACTTTTGCTACTATTTTTTGCACTCGGAAGTTTTTGCCTCCCTTATACAAATGTTATTTTTATCTATTAAATAGTTCCTGAATTTATTTACATTTTTTTTTTAACATCTTTATTGGGGTATAATTGCTTTACAATGGTGTGTTAGTTTCTGCTTTATAACAGAGTAAGTCAGTTATACATATATATATGTTCCCATATCCCTTCCCTCTTTGTCTCCCTCCCTCCCACCCTCCCTATCCCACCCCTCCAGACAGCCACAAAGAACCGAGCCGGTTTCCCTGTGCCATGCGGCTGCTTCCCACTGGCTATCTACCTTACGTTTGTTAGTATATATATGTCCATGTCTCTCTCTCGCCCTAACACACCTCACCCTTCCCCCTCCCCATATCCTCAAGTCTGTTCTCCAGTAGGTCTGTGTCTTTATTCCTGTTTTACCCCTAGGTTCTTCATAACATTTTTTTTTCTTAAATTCCATATATATGTGTTAGCATACGGTATTTGTCCTTCTCTTTCTGACTTACTTCACTCCGTATGACAGACTCTAGATCTATCCACCTCATTACAAATAGCTCAATTTCGTTTCTTTTTATGGCTGAGTAATATTCCATTGTATATATGTGCCACATCTTCTTTATCCATTCATCCGACGACGGGCACTTAGGTTGTTTCCATCTCCGGGCTATTGTAAATAGAGCTGCAATGAACATTTTGGTACATGACTCTTTCTGAATTCTGGTTTCCTCAGGGTATATACCTAGTAGTGGGATTGCTGGGTCATATGGTAGTTCTATTTGTAGTTTTTTAAGGAACCTCCATACTGTTCTCCATAGTGGCTGAACCAATTCACATTCCCACCAGCAGTGCAAGAGTGTTCCCTTTTCTCCACACCCTCTCCAGCATTTATTGTTTCTAGATTTTTTGATGATGGCCATTCTGACTGGTGTGAGATGATATCTCATTGTAGTTTTGATTTGCATTTCTCTAATGATTAATGATGTTGAGCATTCTTTCATGTGTTTGTTGGCAGTCTGTATATCTTCTTTGGAGAAATGTCTATTTAGGTCTTCTGCCCATTTTTGGATTGGGTTGTTTATTTTTTTGTTATTGAGCTGCATGAGCTGCCTGTAAATTTTAGAGATTAATCCTTTGTCAGTTGATTCATTTGCAAATATTTTCTCCCATTCTGAGGGCTGTCTTTTGGTCTTGTTTATGGTTTCCTTTGCTGTGCAAAAGCTTTGAAGTTTCATTAGGTCCCATTTGTTTATTTTTGTTTTTATCTCCATTACTCTAGGAGATGGGTCAAGAAGGATCTTGCTGTGATTTATGTCATAGAGTGTTCTGCCTATGTTTTCCTCTAAGAGTTTGATAGTTTCTGGCCTTACATTTAGGTCTTTAATCCATTTTGAGCTTATTTTTGTGTATGGTGTTAGGGAGTGATCTAATCTCATACTTTTACATGTACCTATCCAATTTTCCCAGCACCACTTATTGAAGAGGCTGTCCTTTCTCCACTGTATATTCCTGCCACCTTTATCAAAGATAAGGTGACCATATGTGCATGGGTTTATCTCTGGGCTTTCTATCCTATTCCATTGATCTATCTTTCTGTTTTTGTGCCAGTACCATACTGTCTTGATTACTGTAGCTTTGTAGTATAGTCTGAAGTCAGGCAGCCTGATTCCTCCAGCTCCATTTTTTGTTCTCAAGATTGCTTTGGCTATTCGGGGTCTTTTGTGTTTCCATACAAATTGTGAAATTTTTTGTTCTAGTTCTGTGAAAAATGCCAGTGGTAGTTTGATAGGGATTGCATTGAATCTATAGATTGCTTTGGGAAGTAGAGTCATTTTCACAATGTTGATTCTTCCAATCCAAGAACATGGTATATCTCTCCATCTGTTTGTATCATCTTTAATTTCTTTCATCAGTGTCTTATAATTTTCTGCATACAGGTCTTTTGTCTCCTTAGGTAGGTTTATTCCTAGATATTTTATTCTTTTTGTTGCAATGGTAAATGGGAGTGTTTTCTTGATTTCACTTTCAGATTTTTCATCATTAGTATATAGGAATGCCAGAGATTTCTGTGCATTAATTTTGTATCCTGCTACTTTACCAAATTCATTGATTAGCTCTAGTAGTTTTCTGGTAGCATCTTTAGGATTCTCTATGTATAGTATCATGTCATCTGCAAACAGTGACAGCTTTACTTCTTCTTTTCCGATTTGGATTCCTTTTATTTCCTTTTCTTCTCTGATTGCTGTGGCTAAAACTTCCAAAACTATGTTGAATAAGAGTGGTGAGAGTGGGCAACCTTGTCTTGTTCCTGACCTTAGTGGAAATGCTTTCAGTTTTTCGCCATTGAGGATGATGTTGGCTGTGGGCTTGTCATATACGGCCTTTATTATATTGAGGAAAGTTCCCTCTACACCTACTTTCTGCAGGGTTTTTATCATAAATGGGTGTTGAATTTTGTCAAAAGCTTTCTCTGCATCTATTGAGATGATCATATGGTTTTTCTCCTTCAATTTGTTAATATGGTTAATCACATTGATAGATTTGCGTATATTGAAGAATCCTTGCATTCCTGGAATAAACCCCACTTGATCATGGTGTATGATCCTTTTAATGTGCTGTTGGATTCTGTTTGCTAGTATTTTGTTGAGGATTTTTGCATCTATGTTCATCAGTGATATTGGCCTGTAGTTTTCTTTCTTTGTGACATCCTTGTCTGGTTTTGGTATCAAGGTGATGGTGGCCTCGTAGAATGAGTTTGGGAGTGTTCCTCCCTCTGCTATATTTTGGAAGAGTTTGAGAAGAATAGGTGTTAGCTCTTCTCTAAATGTTTGATAGAATTCGCCTGTGAAGCCATCTGGTCCTGGGCTTTTGTTTGTTGGAAGATTTTTAATCACAGTTTCAATTTCAGTGTTTGTGATTGGTCTGTTCATATTTTCTATTTCTTCCTGATTCAGTCTTGGCAGTTTGTGCATTTCTAAGAATTTGTCCATTTCTTCCAGATTGTCCATTTTATTGGCATAGAGTTGCTTGTAGTAATCCCTCATGATTTTTTGTATTTCTGCAGTGTCAGTTGTTACTTCTCCTTTTTCATTTCTGATTCTATTGATTTGAGTCTTCTCCCTTATTTTCTTGATGAGTCTGGCTAATGGTTTATCAATTTTGTTAATCTTCTCAAAGAACCAGCTTTTAGTTTTATTGATCTTTGCTATTGTTTCCTTCATTTCTTTTTCATTTATTTCTGATCTGATTTTTATGATTTCTTTCCTTCTGCTAACTCTGGGGTTTTTTTGTTCTTCTTTCTCTAATTGCTTGAGGTGCAAGGTTAGGTTGTTTATTCGAGATGTTTCCTGCTTCTTAAGGTGGGCTTGTATTGCTATAAACTTCCCTCTTAGAACTGCTTTTGCTGCATCCCATAGGTTTTGGGTCGTTGTATCTCCATTGTCATTTGTTTCTAGGTATTTTTTAATTTCCTCTTTGATTTCTTCAGTGATCACTTCGTTACTAAGTAGTGTATTGTTTAGCCTCCATGTGTTTGTATTTTTTACTGCTCTTTTCCTATAATTGATATCTAATCTCATGGCGTTGTGGTCGGAAAAGATACTTGATATAATTTCAATTTTCTTAAATTTACCAAGGCTTGATTTGTGACCCAAGATATGATCTATCCTGGAGAATGTTCCATGAGCACTTGAGAAAAATGTGTATTCTGTTGTTTTTGGATGGAGTGTCCTATAAATATCAATTAAGTCCATCCTGTTTAATGTATCATTTAAAGCTTGTGTTTCCTTATTTATTTTCATTTTGGATGATCTGTCCATTGGTGAAAGTGGGGTGTTGAAGTCCCCTACTATGAATGTGTTACTGTCGATTTCCCCTTTTATGGCTGCTAGTTTTTGCCTTATGTATTGAGGTGCTCCTATGTTGGGTGCATAAATATTTACAATTGTTATATCTTCTTCTTGGATCGATCCCTTAATCATTATGTAGTGTCCTTCTTTGTCTCTTCTGATAGTCCTTATTTTAAAGTCTATTTTGTCTGATATGAGAATTGCTACTCCAGCTTTCTTTTGGTTTCCATTTGCATGGAATATCTTTTTCCATCCCCTTACTTTCAGTCTGTATGTGTCTCTAGGTCTGAAGTGGGTCTCTTGTAGACAGCATATATATGGGTCTTGTTTTTGTATCCATTCAGCCAATCTGTGTCTTTTGGTGGGAGCATTTAGTCCATAAAAAAAAAAAAAAGATAAACACATCAAAGCTATGACTCGAAAATTGTACTACTACATGTATACTGAACAATAATTTATACACATACCACCAAAGCTCAAGTTCTAGAATTTATATACCAGTGCTATTCTCAACAGACACAAACTAAAAATCACTCATATTTTTTTTTTTTTTTCTTGCGTTATGCGGGCCTCTCACTGTCGTGGCCTCTCCCATTTGCGGAGCACAGGCTCCGGACGCGCAGGCTCAGTGGCCATGGCTCACGGGCCCAGCCGCTCCGCGGCATGTGGGATCTTCCCGAAACGGGGCACGAACCCGCGTCTCCTGCATCGGCAGGCGGACTCTCAAGCACTGCGCCACCAGGGAAGCCCAAAATCACTCATATTTTAATACACATTAGGATAAATTACTTAGTAGTTAAATGTTTGCACTATGGAATCCTATGCAACAGTGTAAATACATGATCACAACAGGCAACCATATAGGTATGTTCACAAACAACATAAGGAATAAAAAAGCCCTGTCCAAAAGTGTTTATACTGTGTCATAACATTTATATAAAATGCAAAATACAGGTAAAGTGATCTTTTTGTTACATACCAGAACAATTGTAAACCTTAAGGGGAGCCACTAGAATGGGACCAGGTGGCCTCTGAGTGTCTGGAAATTTTCTGTGTCTTTATCGAGAAGCTAGGTATAGAGTGTATTCAGTTTCTGAATTTTCTGAAATTTGTCATTTTCTTACAAACCGTGCATGTTCTTAGCTGTATTTTATACATAACAAAAAGTAAAAAATATAGACTAGGGAAGGTAATTATATTAGCACTTTAATATCCATGCTTTTCAAGGTGGAAGTGAAAGATATTAAACACTTGACATTGTGATTACTTTTTAAAAGTAAGCTGAAATTTTGAGATTAATAAATAAGACATACTTCATATATAATACTCAAAGAGGAAGGGTAGAAAGGAGTATTATTTTCTTAACTTAATACAGAATAGTTAAGATAGAAAATAAAGAAAACAGACTAGGTTTCAAAAGGAGCACACTGGACTTCCTTGGTGGCACAGTGGATAAGAATTTGCCTGCCAATGCAGGGGACACTGGTCTGGGAATATCCCACATTCTGCAGAGCAACTAAGCCCATGTGCCACAACTACTGACCCTGTGCTCTAGAGCCCGCAAGCCACAACTATTGAGCCTGCATGACACAACTACTGAAGCCCATGCACCTAGAGCCCATACTCCACAAGAAGAGAAACCACCGCAAGGAGAAGCCCGTGTATCACAATGATGAACAGCCCCCGCTCGACACAACTAGAGAAAACCCTGTGCAGCAACGAAGACCCAAGGCAATGAAAAATAAATAAAATTAAATCTTTTGACTTATGAGATGACTTACTAATGTGGCTGCAGTTGGGGGTCTCAGTTTCTTGCCACATAGATCTCTCCTTAGGGCTGCTTGAGTGTCCTTGGCTGCAGTTGGGGGCCTCAGTTTCTTGCCACATAGATCTCTCCTTAGGGCTGCTTGAGTGTCCTCATAACATGGCAGCTGGCTTACCCCAGGATGAGCGATCCGGCCCGCCGTCCCCACGACTGTCACGGCTTCGGTCACAGGGGCCCCTCCATAGCCGGAAGCCTCAGTGAGGCCGCCCTCCCCTCGGGCTCCGGGCCAGTTCCGTGACGGCGGAAGGAAGAGACCCTGAACTGCGGCAGTTCCAGCTCTGCAGAAACCTATTTAGAGTATTTTTTTTTAAAGTATTGAGGACCTACTTCTGGGCCAGAAACTGTACTAAACAGTGTATAGTTCCATTTAATCTTCAGAACAATATTATGAAATAGGAAACATTATATTCATTCTACAGTTAAGGTTTGGCTTAGGGAGTTTAAGTTATTTACACAAGGACAAAGCTAGGATTTGAACCCTGGTCTGAATGACTTTCAAAGTCCATGTTGGTACTGATATGCTACTCTAGGTTCTGTGTGGTAAAAAAGAGTTAGGATCACCTTGGTCTCCAAGGCCATAAGGTTTGTTCCTCCACCTCTAGGTTTAGTTTGAAGTGTCTATGTAGAGTTCAAAACTCACATGACTGGACCTTTCTTCAAAGGATTCTAAACAATGGGCCTGGGTGCCAGGCAGATCTAGTTTTCAAAGGTTCTTCAGTTGATTCCAATGCACACTTCCCATCAAGAACTACTGATATCACTTATATGTGGAATCTGCTACTTTTGGAAGGTCTTCTGCAGAGGCGGGGGCTGGCTGTGGCTCACCATGAAGACAAGGACACTGGCAGCAGAAGTTTTGGGAAGTACTCCTTGGCGTGAGCCCTGCCAGAGCACACCATTAGCCCCACCAAAGAGCCCAGGTAGGCTCCAGTGTTGGGTCACCTCAGGCCAAACAATCAACATGGCTATTTACATATTTTATATGAAACCACCATTATTTTTCTATGGTGTTTCTTCTCTGAACATCACATTCACTATCTCTTCTTACCATTAACAATCCTACTTTCCATTTCTTATCTCATTTCTCCTAGCTCAGCTCTTTCC
>NW_006775535.1:435563-492085 GCF_000442215.2 Lipotes vexillifer
AAATATTCCAGTTTTATCACCTGTAAATTTAATACAATGCAGGTGCTCACCATAATCTGTGGTTTTGGAACAATTCTCAGAAGTCTCAGCACACGATGTGTTTTAGTACTGAGATAGCTTTCTTATCAAGTGCTTTTATTAGGCAATGTTAAATACATACACAATATAATCTATCTAAAATTACCCTCATTAGAAATGTCATCCGAGAGCAGAGGTGGATTTATCACTAATCCAATAAAGCTTAAGCTTTGGGGTGTCTAATTAGTGTGGTGCCCTTCCAAGGCCTTGAAAGGGGCCTCAAATTTTTATATGACTAATATATTTTTGTTTTTCTAAAGAGCCTCAAATTTTATAGGCTTCAGGTACTACAAAATCTAGATCTTTCCTTGCCAAGAAAGTATAGGGGATAATTAGACATCCATATTGTTTCTAATATGTAGATCCCCACCCCAACCTTCTTGAGTCATTCAATCTGGTAATCTTCCTTTGTATTCTTGAACACAAAGCTTGAAATCTCAGACCTTAGACCTGGATATCTACGTTGGGCTCAGCTATAAGTAAAGAGATTTTTATTTTGTCGTTGCCAATTGCAATACCTGATCTGAATTCTAGCTTGATTCTCAAAACCATATGGGCAAGGTAATGATAAATTGAAAAACATTAATAATATCGAAGAAAGAAAAGTAACCTAGCAGCACAAATATATAAGAATGAAGAATTTATCATTAGACCAGATAAATTAAGCAAAATCAGATGTCTTGAGGAAAAATTCAATTAAAGGAAAAGTACATTAAAAATCAGTTTTATAAATTGTAAGTTTAAGTCTGAAGGAATTGAAGAATGAAAACTGAAAGAATACTTGTAAATACAAGTATGCAAATTATTTTAGATTTTTCCCTATTAGTATTTTAATGGTGAAGAAGACAGAAAATTTTAAGTTTGGATTTCAGTTTGAGAGGTAACAGCTTTGTTTGTATTATTAATTGAGGTCAGGATGTACTACAATAGTTCATCTGAGAAAATCAAAGTTTTCATTAACTTTTTCAAGTAAAAACATATAAGAAATGAAATGACTAAAGATAAAGGACTTATCAAGAAAAGACCAATGCTCATTCTAAAAGAAATGCAGTAAAAATCAGGTCTGATTTTAGGTTGTCAGCCTGAACTGCTAGGTCTCATTAAGATTTCCCTGAGGGGATAGAGCCTGCTACTTCCAGGTTTTCTCTCTCTGGGGGAGACTGAAAGACAGGTGACAGAAATTCAGATCAAACAATCAAAATGTCAGAGGTGCCTGCTTCTGCTGCTCTCATGCTGGGCACATAGTAGGCACTCAATAGGCTTTTGAATGATGAATTGTCCTGTTAACATTTAAAGAGCAAGGCTAGAATTAAGAATAAGCATTAGCATAAAGACTTCCATTATAAGAATCTTCTAAAGATGATAAGGTTATGTTTTGTTTTGTTTAAAACCCAGTGCTTGGCTTCATCTCAGCTTGTGTATTCCAAATGTAATCTCTTATTTTCTAAATCTGAGGGACGCATCCTTTTAACCTCTGCAAATGTTGATCAGCTATACAGGAATTTAATTTTTTAAATATATTCCAACACTGCCACATATTTTTGCTGTTATTTTATACCATTTTCAAGATTTATTTATGAAATTCAGTTTCCTTTTCCATGAATTCTAAAACATTTCTACTGTGTGTGTGTGTGTGTGTTGTGTGTGTGTTTATAAGAACAGTGACTGTGAGAGGGAGAGGTCGAGAGAGCAAGAAAGTTTTCTCAATAGCTGCTTTTAGACATTTGTTATCATATATTTCAATTTCTATGCTTTTCATCCTAGCATATGATGGATTCAGTAACAGTTAAAAATAGTAGTAGGCACTTTTCTAAAATCTTACAAGGTTAATAATATTACTACATCCATATACATACAAAGAAAATGAGGCACAGAAAGCTTAAGGATGTGCATATTTAAAATTTGATAAAACTCTTTTATTATTGTTTTATTAGTTTTACTGTAAGGCTGGATAATACAACAACCAATAAAAAAAGAACGGGGAAAAAAATGAAAACTTTTCAATTCCAATGGCTTCTTTTGCCAGAATCATTTGTTTTGTTTCCTGATCCTATTTAAAACACAAAGCAGTGAATTTCTACTTCTCACAATATAGCAGACAATATTCTGAAAGACCGTCTAGAGTGAAGAATTACATGCTAAATAAATAGCTAAGAAAAATAGTTTAAATTTCTGCTCATGTGAAAATAGAAGTGAAATCAGAAAGTCTGGCAAATGAGCATGTACAAAACTGGCTTTCACTAGGGAGGTTCTGCAGAGCCCAACATCAGGCATGCGGAATAAGAGATAAAGGCTAGACCTCTGTTCTTCCCAACCTACCAAGCCATTAATGAGTTTTACAGAGTTTGCAAAAACCTGAGACCCCAAGCGTCAATGCCATCAGTATACTTCTATTAATATCAAATTTTCTGGAAAAGGTTTATCAATGTAATGTCATACAGCTGATGAAGATGCAAGTTCCTGCAACTACTCTGGCAAGTTTGTAATTACCTATTAACTTGAAGATTCACATGATCTTATCATCAGCCATTTCTCTAAATGAAAGAAGCTTCACATATTCTTATTTACCTATTTGTATATACTCTATCAAAATTCTTGAACAGCCAGAGACACAAAAAGAAATATTTATAGTTATATTTTACATAATAGTAAAAACCTGGAAATACAAGTATCCATCAATCTAATAATAATAATCTAATAATGAATTACTAAACTGTGGTATGTATATAAAATAGAATACTTTCAGCAACAAATATTGAATAAAATTTAACTAAATGCAACAGCTTGAGTAGATCTCAAAAACATTATATTGAGTGAGCGGATCAAGTCACAAAAGAACACACCTATTATTATTTCATTCATATAAAAAACAGATTGAACTAAATGTTTTATTTTTAGCAAAGGAGTATAAATGCACAATTATAATAATGATAACTTCTGGGGAGAAGAGAGAATGGGATATTTTGGGAGGCAGCACAATAGGTTTTACAGTACTTGCAAGCATTCTACTTATTATTGTGGAGGGTGCTTATCCATTTTATTTAAATTGTACATATTTAAAAATTTTGTATGTGTAACACATGTCACAGTAAAAATAAGAGTCAGTAAAATGAAAGATGAGAAGTGAAGGGGATACACAGTAAGAAAAGCAGAATGAGGGAGTATAACAGTGGTCTTGAGTAGAAATATGGATAAGGATAATGGATTAGAAATTATTAAATATGAGAGTGACCTTTGTTGAAAAATAGATTGAATATGTGTCTTTGCATTCACTCTTCCTTGAAATCCCATTATACTGACACTAGGCCTAAAGCCTCAAAGACCAACAGAGGTAGAGAAGCGAAAACACAAACTATTGCATGTTGAAGCCTAGTCTTCTCCCTTTTTTTCTCTCTCTCTCTCTCAGCCCATATAGATGGAGATAGACATAGACAGAGATCTAGCTAGCTAGCTATCCATCTATGTATCTAGAGAGAGACATTAAAATTAAATATAAAATTTTGAAGGTAAGACCTAAAAAACATCATAGAAAGAAAGAAATCACAAAAGCAGCCAAGAAAAGAGAAGAGGAAAGAATATTGGAGGATAAGCAGCATTGGTGGTACAGTAGTGAACATTGCTGCCTTCCAAGAATATTTGAGGATCAATCCCAGCAGTCAAGCTGTCATCCTTTAGAGTAGTAGGGGTGGCAAAGATAATGTCTTTCCTTGTGAAGGAAATTAGTCAGTAAAGATTTATAAGATAGGAAGACTGAAATGTCCAGATTGAAAGGGCTTACTGATTGACTGGGTAAAGGAAGTTTAAAATGCCCCCATGAAGATATAGCATTATGAAATTTTAGAACTCTAGGGATAAAAATAAAAAAAAAAACACTCTCAACAACATGCTCAAAGAATACTAAAAGGCCATGTATAAAAACTCAAGAATTACAATGACATTGGATTTTTAACAATATCAGGATTAGAAGGTAGAGAACAGTTGAGAAATACCTTGAAAAATCTGAGGAAAAATCTTTTTTACCTAAAAATTTTATGTTCAGGTAAGTTAAGATTCAGATAGCAGACTAAAGACAATTTCAGATACACAACATCCTGAAACTTTCTCTTATATAGAATCTTTCTCATCAAGATGAAGAATAATATGGTCATTAAAAAAAATGAGAAAGTAAAGGAAAACAACTGTTATCCAACTAAGAGAAAAGATGAAAAGAATCCTCAGGATACTGACAAAGGGAGACTCTAGGATTACAGCCAAGGCTGGAGAAAAGCAAACGCTGGCAGGAGCAGAATGTTGGAGGGTTGCTGGAAGATGAATGTCGATTTACACTTCCAGTGAGTTGGAGGACAAGTTATTGTTCCATATGAAGAAAACTAGGCAAGCAAACGTTAATGAGGAAATATAATCACAGTACACTACATGTCTCAGCTTGAATAGTATTCTCATAGTCACCATTAATAATTGAAAAAATGCTATTAATCTATATTAATAATCTGGCAAAGATTGAAGAAAGCAATATTGGTGTATGAGAAGAGGTTGAAAGAAAGGTGGATTTTCCTATTTCATCTTAGGAAGTTTATAGATCTTAGGGTAAGATTATAAAAAAAGCTAATAGTGTGGCATGAATAGGGTGGAAAATCAAGAAATAGAAGAAAAACATTTTATTTTTAAGAAAAATACTATAAACTCTTTGCTTCAGTAAATCAGAAACCAAAGCTGGGGAAACAGTGATACGTAAGAAAACTGGTTTTCATTATAAATTTCATAGAATTATTTGTTTTTTAAAAGGTATTAGGTATAAGATCTAGAATAAAACTAATTTTTAAGAGCAAATGACAAAAGAATGATAAAAATAAATATAAAAAGTAGTGGAAGGAGGCTGACTACTTCCATGGCTATGACTATTCCTCTTCCTCTGGTCCTAATGTTGTTCCTTCTGATTTCTCTTTTTTCCTTTTCCTGGACTCCCTTCCATGTTTTTCTTTCCTATTTTGTATATAATATTGATTTTTTTTGTCTAATTATCCTTGCCTTATTTTTTCTACTCCCCTAATATCATAAATTTTTGTCAAAAGTTGGAACATGTTTCATTACCTGTAGCTTCCCCAAAATATTTTAATAGTTTTGGATGTGCCTCTTTTACTTACATTAGTTCTATGGTCCTCAAAGAATTCAAAGTGTAATATGGGGAAAGTTTATTAAAATTACCAGGGGAACATTTTCAAATAATACCTACCCTTATATTCTCATTTGGACAAGAATCCCTAGAGTCCTATACTTTGATTAGTATCTATAGATGGTTCTAATAGTGTTTTAGACTCTACCTCATTATGGACTTTTTTAGATCTTATCCTTTTGTTAAATTAAACTTTATGCTCAAATTATGAAATGCTCTTAGCAGCACGATTGAAGATCCTTTGGACAGCAAGACTAAAATATTCCTCAGTCAGTAACCCAATAATAGGATCTATAAGTTCATTTCTATTATTTAAACACATACCTTACATCTCAACTGGGGCTTTAAATAATTTAATTCACAGAAAGCCATTTCAGTAGCTAGCTTTTTGTACAATGACAGCTGATTTATCCCATCCACTTTTAAGGTAACAATCTGTTTCAAATAAAAATACTTGATAATTTTAACAATAAAGGCCAAAATTTAAACGACATATAGCAATTAAATAAAATGAAAAATTATACTAAATGATAATGTAATGAAATCTTATTTTCAAAAAAGATATAATCTGGAAGAAACAATAAGTTAAACTGTTCCTTTACTATTCTCCAATATGTCATATATTTTCAAAACTCCATTTTCTGCATATAAGGATTATTGTGTGAAATGTTCTTATCTCCATTTATCATCCGCCAAATTCACCACTCTTTACAATCATAGCACATTCAAAACTGTTTATCAAAAGTATAACAAATATTTACAGGCTTAAAAACTATACCAGTATAATAAGACTCTTGAGGATGGTGACCTCATTTTGTACTTTTTTTCTGTCTCTGGAGTTTGGAAAATTAATATATTTTTCACTTTTTATGGAAAAGTTTTTGAGTAAATGAAATTAGTCCAAATAGTATTGTGAGTCCCCATATACACATGACTCATAATCACCAATATCTATAAACATATAAAATTTCAGTGTGTATCTCTAAAGATAATGCCTCTTTTTTTAAACACTACCTAAAATATCACTGTTACACTTATAAAAGGTTTAAAATAATTACCAAATATCAAAAAATCAAAAGTAATACTCAAATGTCCTCAACGGTCTCATTTTTTTAATGTACACATAAAGCAGTGGTGTGCTTGAGCCAGATCATAACACCTTGTAGGAGCCTGTTGTATTTTCAATAATTTCGTGAGCTCAGTGTGAAATACAGCCGTTATTAAAAATTTAATTATATAACCATACAATTAAATGTATTTAAAATGAAGGTAAGAAATACTAAAAACTCATCTCTTCGCTTCCTAATTATTTTACTTCATTTTTCTAACAACTATGATCTTGAGGCCATTTACATATATTGTATCTGTACAGTGAAAATATTATATACTATTGTGGGACAATGCATCATTTCTCAACTCTGCTTTTAGTGACACCACTTTAGTAGCCTGAAGTCAGCAATGGTGGGGGAAAAATTTTTATTACATTATTTTTATTATTATTTATTATAAATATAATTTATTATAATTTTTATATAAAATATTATATAATTTTTATTATAATTAATTTTAATTATTTTATATATTTTAATTATTTTATTATTATTTTTTTATTATTTATTATTTATTTGTCTTAAGGTTAATTTCCTCTTTGAGTTTTTTAATGACCCATTGGTTGTTTAATAGCATGCTGTTTAGACTTCATGTGTTTGTGTTTTCCTCAGGTTTTTTCTTATTGTTGATTTCTAGTCTCATATCACTATGGTTGAAAAATACGTTTGATATGATTTCAAACTTCTTAAATTTACTGAGACTTGTTTTGTGCGCTAACATATGCTCTACCTTGGTGAATATTCCACATACACTTGAAAAGAATGTGTATTCTGCTGTTTTTGGATGGAAAGTGCTGTGTATATCCATTAAGTCTAACTTGTCTAATGTGTCATTTAAGGCAAAATTTCCTTATTAATTTTCCATCTGGATTATCTATTTATTAATACAAGTGGGTGTTACAGTCCCCTACTATCATTATATTACTGTCAATTTCTCCCTTTATGTCATTTACTTTATGTATTTAGTTGCTCCTATGTTGGATACATATATATTTACACATGTTATATCTTGTTGTTGGATTGATACTTTTTCATTATGCAGTGCCCTTTGTATCTTGGTATAGTTTTTGTTTTAAAGACTATTTTGTCTGACATAATTATTGCTACCCCAACTTTCTTTCCATGTCCATTTGCATGAAATATCTTTTTCCATCTGTTCACTTTCAATCTCTGTGTGTCTTTAGGCCTGAAGTGAGTCTCAAGTAGACAGCATATGTATTGGTCTTCTTTTTTTTTTTATCCATTTAGCCACACTGTCTTTTGATTGGAGTGTTTAGCCCATTTACATTTAAAGTAATTATTGATAGGTATGTCCTTATAGTCATTTTGTTAATTGTATTCTGGTTGTTTTCACAGTTCTTTATTCTTCCTTTTTTCTACTCTTGCTCTCTTCCCTTGTAATTTTATGTCTTTCTTTAGTGTTATGTATGTACTTCTGTCTTTACTTTTTGTTTATCTATTATGTTTTTGGTTTGTGATTACCAAGAGGTTTTTATATAAAAACCTATGTATATAGCAGTCTGTTTTAAGTTTATGATCACTTGTATTTGAACATGTTCTAAAAGCACTATATTTTTACTCTCCTCCACCCATTTTTTTTTTGATGTCATATTTTACATTTTAAAATTTGTGTATCCATTAACTAATTATTTTAGATATAGATGATTTTACTACTTTTGTCTTTTAACCTTCATACTATGGATAGCTATGTAAGTGGTTTATCTACTACCTTTACTGTATGTTTGCCTCTACTAATGAGACTTCTCCTCTCATAATTTATATATTTCTAGTTAAGTTCTTTTCTGTTTAAATAAGTCCCTTTAACATTTTTTGTAAGGTTGCTGGAGTTGTGATAAACTCCTTTAGCTTTTGTTTTTCTCAGAAACTCTTTACCTCTCTTTCAGTTATGAATGATAATCTTGCAGGGCAGGGTATTCTTGGTTGTAAGTAATTTCCTTTTAGTACTTTAAATATGTCATGCCTTTCAAGTTTCTGCTGAAAAGTCAGCTTGTAATCTTATGGAGGCTCGCCTACATGTAACTAGTTGTTTTCCTCTTGCTGCTTTCAATAGTCTTTCTATATCTTTAAATTTTGACATGTTAATTGTGTTGGTGTGGATCTCTTTGGGTTCATTTTGTTTGGAACTCTGTGCTCCCTGAACTTGGATTTCCATTTCCTTCACCTTGTTAGAAAAATTTTCAGCAATCATTCCTTCAAATAGATTTTCTGTCCTTTCTCTCTCCCATCTTTCCTGGGAACTTTATACTGTAAATGTTAGCATGCTTGATGCTTTCCAAGCAGTCCCTTAAACTATCCTCATTTTTTTAAAATTCTGTTTTCTTTCTGTCATTCCAACTGGATGATTTCTACCACGCTGCTCTCCACATTACTTATCTGTTCTTCTGCATCTTTAATCTGCTGTTGATTTCCTCTAGTGTAACTTTCATCTCAGGTATTGTATTCTTCAGCTCTGGTCCTTTTTTAATCTAGAATTTTTTAAAATTCAAGTATAGTTGATTTACAATATTATGTTAGTTTCAGGTGTACACACAGTGATTCAAAAATTTTATAGAGTACACTCCATTTAATGTTATTATAAAATAATGGCTATATTTCCCTGTGCTGTACAATATATCCTTGTAAAATATTTATTTTATACATAGTAGTTTGCACCTCTTAATCCCCTACCTATATCTTGCCCCCATGTCCTCCCTCTCCCTATTGGTAACCACTAGTTTGTTTTCTACACCTGTGAGTCTGTTTCTGTTTTGTTATATTCATTCATTTTTAAAATTTTTTATATTCACACATAAGTGGTAACACAGCATTTGTGTTTCTCTGTCTGACTTATTTCACTAAGCATAGTACCCTCTAGGTCCTTCAATGTTGTTGCCAATGGCAGAATTTCATTCTTCCTTATGGCTGAGTAATTCTCCACTATGTACATACCACAAATTCTTTATCCATTCATCTGCTGATGTATACTAAAGTTGCTTCCATATCTTGGCTATTATAAATAATGCTGCTATGAACTTTGGAGTCATGTAGATTTTTGAATTAGTATTTTCATTTTCTTCATATACAGTAAATCCTCTACATACGAACCTTCAAGTTGCAAATTTTCAAAGATATGAACGCGCATTCGCATGTCCAGTCACGTAAGTTAGTTCACATGTCTGGCATACATTGTCATGTGTGTGAATCCTCTGCAAGTGGTTGTGCTTTTGTGTACCTTACTGTACAGTACTGTATAGAGTACAGTAGTACAGTATCTTTATTTCAAGCCCAAGATGTCAAGAAGCAAGCATAAAAGCAGCAGTGATGTAGCTGGTACTGCTAAGAACCTCTAAGCAATAATGATTTGCCATAAATGGGGTTTGAAAGAACCTTTGCCCACAGTTTGTTCACAATTTCCGTGGATTTGAGAAGGTGGATGAGGAGTCCAAAGAGGTCTTTACAACTTACTGACCGTCAGTGAGAAGCTGGAGCTGCAAGAGGACGACATCATTGAACTCCTTGCTGTGTTACACTAGGTGCTTACTAATGAAGACCTGATGGAATTGGAGGCCCAGAGAAGGGATGAAGAGAGACAAGAGGATGAAGAAGTAACTGAAGAACTGAAGAGATTCACAATGCAGGAAATGGCAAAGGGATTTTCTTTATTTGAGACACAGGACCCAAATGTAGAACAGCACACAAAGGTTGCAGCGGCCATTCAGAATACAATCCAGTGCTACCATGTCATCTATGATGAGAAAAAGAGAGCTACTACCCAGACATCACTGGATCGTTTTTTCAAGAGGGCAGATAGAACTGAATCCAGCAAGGAACCAGAACCTGTGCCATCAGCGTCAGGTGTGAATGAAATTGCAGCTTGCCCTCCATCTCCTATTGCTGACGATACTTCAGCTCTACTATCTCCCACCTCCTCTCCCTTCTCCAGTCAGTAACTCTTCTCACCTGTTCACTTGATGTCAGTCCCTGAATGTCAGCTGTTGTACTGTATTACTGTACTTTTCAAGACATTGTACTGTAAGATTAAAAATGTTTTATTTTTTGTGTTTGTTCTTTATGTATTATTTGTGTGAAAAGTATTATAAACCTATTACAGTACAGTACTATGTAGCTGATTGTGTTAGTTGGGTACCTAGGCTAACTTTGTTGGACTTACGGACAAACTGGATTTACACATGCACTCTCGGAATGGAACTTGTTCATATGTAGGGGACTTACTGTACATATATATATATATATATATATATATATATATATATATATATATATATATATATATATCTCCAGTGGTAGAACTGTTGGATCATATAGTAGTTCTCTTTTTAGTTTCTTTGAGGAACCTCCATACTGCTTTCATAGTGGCTATACCAATTTACATTCCCACCAAGAGTGTACTAGGGTTCATTTTTCTCCACATCCTTGCCAACATTTGGTATTTGTAAGCTTTTTGATGACAACAATTCTGACAGCTGTGAGGTCACATCTCATTGTGGTTTTGATTTGCCTTTCTCTGATGATTAGTGATGTTAAGCATTTTTTCCATGTTCCTTTTGACCATATGTATATCTTCCTTGGAAAAATGTCTGTTTAGGTCTTCTACCCATTTTTTTAATTAAGTGGTTTTTTGGCTGTTGAGTTATGTAAGCTGTTTATATATTTTGGATATTATTTGATTGGTTCTTTTTATATTTTCCATCTCTTTGTTGAAGTTCTTACTGTATTTCTCCATTCTTCTCCTTTGTTTGGTTAGTCTTTTTATAATCATTACTCTGAATTCTTTATGTGGTAGATTGCCTCTCTCCACTTTGTTTAGTTCTTTTTCTGAGGTTTTGAGTTATTTTTTCATTTGGAACATATTCCTTTGTCTCCTTATTTTGCCTAGCTCTCTGTGTCTATTTCTATGTATTGGGTATATCAGCTACTTCTCATCTAGAAGTACCTTTATGTAGAAAGTGTCCTGTGGGACCCAGTTTCATGGTTACCTTTGGTCAGCAGAGTCAGGTACTCCAAGAGTGTACCATGTGATTTGCATGAGCTCTCCTTTTGCATCTGGTCCTCAACTGCTGCTGGTGAACTAGTGTGTGGGGTTGCCCCATATGTGGCTGGGTGTAAGGCCCGTCCTTGGTAGCCGTGAGCACTCTGTGCTGGGACTCAGAGTGAGTGAATTTTTTGTTCACACTCTTTAAAAGCAGTCTCAATTTCCTACAGCCCTCTGGCTCTCCTCCACATAAGCCCAGCTCATTTTCAAAGCCAGACTTTACTGTGACTCATCTTTCTGGTGTAGGTCTCCCAGACTGGGGAGTCCAATGTGGAGTTTGGATCCCTTGATCCTCAGCAAGGACCTCACAGCTGTGATATCCCTCCCACCTCTGGGTTGCTGCACCAGGGTGTGAGGCCTGGCCAGACCATGTCTTTGCAACTCCTACCTATCTCAATGTGGCTTGTTCTTTATATCGTTAGTTGTGGAAAATCTTTTCTCCTGATATTCAGGTTGTCCTCATAGATAGTTGCTCTATATGTAGTTATAGTTTTGGTGTGTCTATGGAAGGAGACAAGCCCAGGATCTTCCTACTCTGTCATTTTGTTCCTTCAGAAAAAAACTATTTTTTTTTAGAAAGACTAGTATTTTTCCCTAAATGGCTATCATGGCAGTAGCAAAAAATTTTAAAGCTCATGGTATCCAGGTCCAACATCTGAAATGATCTCCTTGTTATCAGATAATTCTTTGAAAACTCTCTGGAAGTGAGGCTTATTAGTTAATTATTAATTAGATTTTATATTTGAAAACTTTTGGAGAGAAAATGAATGATAATTGTTAGTATCTAACTTGCTATGTTATAATCTTATTAATTTATATTTATTATTTCAAATATGAAATAGATATTCTAAAGAAATAAAGCATGTTTGATCTATGAAGAAACCAAAGCTTAAGATAGCAATAGCTGTAAATAAAAACTCACTATATTCAGATCAGAAAAGTAAGGATATTAGGTTAATAATAATATATTATTATATCCTGCCTAAAGATCTAATAAACATATTTTACCTTTATTTTTATCCCTCTCCCTGTCTCCTATTTTTCCCTTATATACATGTGGGGATGTGCACATATGTGCCCACTATATCTATCTATCTACTTTCCTTTGGATAAGAGATCAAACAATTTTTGCTTTGAATTTTATGGGATTTCACAATTTTATATTTTTCAAATTTTACTTATTTCTTACATGTGAACACACTAACAATTTTCATTTCCATATTTCCATGTGTATATTATTAGAATACGTATTAAATAACCCTTTGGTTAATATAGTTGTTTATATAGTAGTTGACAATGCAAATGTCAAACTCTACTTGGTAATTGACAGCATTTTCCTACATGTGAGAGAAAATATTTGGCTGGCAGAATTATCTTCCAGCCTACTTGAAGCAGTTCTTTATTGGACTATAAATAGATGGGAAGGATAAACTACACAGATGAAAAGAATTAAGGACAACATTACCAGCCAATACAAAGATATCCCCCAGAATCACTGGCATGGTAAATTATTAAATTAGAAAAAAAAAAACATACAGCACCTGCCATAGCAAAGCTAATGGTGCAGATCTTTAAAAAGAAGAAGCAGCCTTAGGTGGTGGTATTTATACAGTCTGCACCTAGAGTGTTCAGTTTTTCCTTTAGAAAAAGGAAAGGAAATTGATTGGCTGGAAATGCCTTGATTGAAGGAAATAAGCCTTTAACCTTTATAAAAAAAGGCCTCACGTTGCTGCCCTAATGTTCTAAGTCCTCAGTTTATCTTTGTTTCTAGCAGTGTGACTCTAAATCAAGATTAAAAAGCAACTCAACATGAGGCAAAATGAAAAGGAGGTCATTTAATCACCCTGTTAGCTTCAAATGATTATGGATTCTTGGAGGTGATATCTAATTCTGCCAGAAAATCCATTTCAGTAATGATTACTGCCTCAGTTTTATCTATGATACTGGAGGTTATTAAAAGTAGGACTCTCAAGGGAAGTATACAACTTTAGGCCATTAATATCATATTTAATATTTTTTTTTATCAGAACAGTTCCTAGCTCTAACCTTTATAAGAATCAGAATAGTCACTTAGGAACATGTGCTTCATCACAAGTCTAATTATTATATATAGTCCTTTGGGAAACAGAAGCACATTGAAATACCAGATAGGTAAATATCAAACAGTGTAGGGTATATTGAACTACTCATTATTTCTTATTATCACATACACAGCACTCAAACATCATGCCTAGAAAACTGGCATTACTCTATTGCCTTTGTTCACTCAAACTATTTCAGAGTCATGCCTGAAATGCTATTAGAGTCACAGATTTGCAGATATAGTAAAAAGAAATTCCTGAATACAGGTCAAAAAGATAAATGCAGACACTATAGGTGTCTCTAACACAGATAACTAAAGCTAGGATGACCCATGTAAGGTTTGTTAAGGGTGATGGGCCAAAAAAACAGAAATTTGCTTCTTTGAGCATGTCTCCATACTTGTAGTTGTTTAATGAAATAAGGAAGAATAAGAAAGAAGGACATTTAGGGAGCATAGTCTGAAAATCTCAAGTACATACTTATTATTTAAACTTCTATTGAACTGCAACCCAAAATTGACCTAATGAGCAACAGAAATCTCATACAATGGAAATGGAGAAAAGAGATATTTGAGAATAAAATCATTATGTATTTGGTAGCAAGTGTACATTGATAAAAAGGAAAATAGAGTGATCCAAAATGACCACCATATTTATGAAATAGCCAACTGAATGATATCTCAATAATATGAAGTATAATAGAAGGGATAATTGGTAGGGAAAATTATGAGCATAGTTTTGAAGAAAATAAATATGAATTTGAACTTTTTATTTATGAGGCCATGTAGCTTGGAATTGGAAATCTGTTTACATATCATCATGGTAATGAACAGGCTGCTGAGGAGATAAGTAGTAAAATAAGCAGGTAAAAGGGTAGCATAGAAGTTATTTTAGCTCCTTCTGAAATATGTCTTTAAAGTACTAGATATCACGTTTTGTTTAAATCAGAGCTTAGTCACATTAAGTGTACTAAATGAGGGGCCCTTCAATTATAATTATAGAAAAACAGATACACATTATAAAATAAAATGAGAAAAAAAATTCTAATATAATATTACCAAATATAGGTGTTTTTAACCCTAATTTGCAGACTAGAAAATACTCACATGAAATTATCTGTTTGCAAATGATGCTGTCAAATGTTGCTGTTAAGTATTTATTCACTGAATTTGCATAACCCTATTTCATGGAGGTTACCCTCTTGTCAGGAGAGACAGATACTAACAAAAATAAATAAGTAAAATATTAGGTTAATTGTGTTATATGCAATGGAAATAGCAGGGAGCTGGGGGAATATATGACTATGGAAATGCAATTTTAAATACAATGATCAGGGACAGCTTCACCGAGAATAAAACCTTTGAGATAGGAACATTCTGCTTTCATTATAATGACATAAAAATAAAATTGCAGTCTAGATAGATTAGATTTATCCAAATTGTAAATCAATGAAATCTTGCCAAAAGATCTGAACTTCAAATTCACTTTTTATTCCTCTCCTGCAATTATAGAAAATACATTCTAAAATATTATACATGTATGTGTGTACACATATATAGGTATACAAATATGTTTATATTCATATTCATATATAAAGATTATTTTATTTTAAATTTAACCGCTTTTTTTCTGAACACAGATTGAAAAGATCAATAAAACTGGCAAAACCCTAGCAATACTGACAACAAAAATAAAAGAGAAGATACAAATTACCAGTATTATAGATTAAATAGGGTATATCTCTACAGACCTGGCAGATCTAAAATGATAACAAGATGATATTATGAATAACTATACAAATATTAATTTGAAAACTTAGATCAAATGAGCCAATTCCTCAAAACAATAAACTACTACAATTCGCACAATAGGAAATAGAGAATTTAATAGCCTTATAACTATCAAGGAAATTGAATTCATAATTTTAAAACTCCCCCCCCAAAATTGCCAATCCCAGATGATTTCACTGACAAATTCTAACATACTTTAAGAATTAACACCAATTCTATACAATCTTTTACATAAAATATACAAAAATTAACTCAAAGTGAATCACAAACATAAAGATAAAATGTAAAATTAGAAATTTTTTAGAAAGAGACATAGTAGAAAGTTTGGGGGATATAGGAATAGATAAAGCATATTTAGATTTGACAGAGAAAGCACAATCTCTAAAATGAAAAATGATAAACTGGACTTTATAAAAATTAAAAACATTTGTTCTGTGAAGGATCTTATTAAAGGGAGGAAAAGATAACTACATTCTAGGAGAAAATATTTTTAAACTACAATCTGAAAAAGGACTTGTATCTAGAATATTTAAAGGACTCTCAAAACACAACTATAAAAACAAAACAAAACAAAGAAAAAATCCCATCAAATTAGAAAACAGAAAAAGAGAGATGAACAAATATTTCACTAAAGAGGATATATAGAGGCTAATAAGCACATGAAAAGATGATCAACATCTTTAATCATTAGAAAAATGCAAAATTAAACCACACTGATATATCACCACATACCTACCTGAATAGCTAAAAAGAAAAAACTAAGTGACAAAACCAAATGCTGTTAATGGTAATGCCACTTTGGAAAACAGTGTGGAAGTTACTAAAAACTAAACATTCAGTCACCATGAAATCCAGCAACTGTACTCCTGAGCATTTATCTGAGAAAAATGAAAAGTTGTGTTGATACAATATCCTGTAGATAAATATCTAGAGAAGTTTTATTTAACATAGCTTAAACATGAGACAACCCAAATGTTCTTCATGAGGTAAATAAACTAATGGTAGTACCTTCATACCATGCAACACTACTCAGCAATAAAAAGGAGTAAAGTATTGATATACATAAGAACCTAGAAGAATCTCCAAAGAATTATTTTTGAATAAAAACAAGACAATCAGAAAAGGCTACGTACTATATTATTCTATTTATAAAATTGTCTTTATAAAACTGTCAAGTGAAAAAATAATAGAAATGAAGAATGATTAGTGGTTCTAGGATTTTAGATGGGATTGGGGTATGAGAAAAGTGGGTATAGTTATAAAAGGATAATAAGAGGAATCGTTTTTTTCATGTGTGCATTTCTATGGATTAATTCCCGAAAGGGATTTATCTGGCATAGAATGTCAATTTGAAAATTAATGCAATTTTATAGTAAATTTACTTTATAAAATTGTGTGACAGTAAATTATTCTACATTCTCTATATTATTGCTGTACAAACTAAGTTAAAAATATTTCACTCATATGGGAATATTTCTAAGTTGTGTTCAGGCAAGGATGGTATAAAGAAATCAATTTAGATTCCTAAAGTTGCATATTGTGTCTCCTAAATTGATGTACTATATTAGGAGCTCATGAGGACAGTACATCCAAATCCCTGGGTGAATGTGAGACAGACTTGTAAACTTCAAGAAATTTGAAATCAATTCCCAAGTCATACACCAATCCAACGGGAAAGGGTGAACTAGCACACCCTCTGAAAGATCAGTGATTGATCATTAATACATGCTGACATAGGGGTGAATACTAAGACTTTAAGTTTAAAAAAAAAAAGGAAAATAAATTGAGCATGGGCATCAGAAACTGTACACCATAGGAGACATGGATTTCACAGAATCAGAGCAGCAGATTCATTGAGCAAACATACAAATGAACAAAAAGAGCAATAACAATAAGTCCTGAGGAACAAAAAATAAGAATCCAGAGTTGTGACAATATATTATATAAAATATTCAGTTTTCAACAAAATATTATGTGACATGCAAAGGAAGGAAAGTGTTACGCATACCCAGGAAAATCAGTCAATAGAAAATGCCTTTGAGGGGTTCAGATGTTCAACTTAGCAGACACAGATTTCAAAGCAGTTATTATGCATGATCATAGAATCATAAGAAACTATTTTAAAATAGTTAACAGAGGGCTTCCCTTCTGGCGCGGTGGTTAAGAAACTACCTGCCAATGCAACAGACACGGGTTCAAGTCCTGATCCGGGAAGATCCCACAAGCCACGGAGCAACTAAACCCCACGCACCACAACTACTGAGCCTGTGCTCTAGAGCCCACAAGCCACAACCATTGAGCCTGTGTGCCACAACTACTGAAGCCCACGAGCCTAGAGCCCATGCACCGCAATAAGAGAAGCCACTGCAATGAGAAGCCCGTGCACCACGATGAAGAGTAGCTCCCACTCACTGCAACTAGAGAAAGCCCAGGCACAGCAATGAAGACCCAATGCAGCCAAAATTAAATAAATAAAATAAATAAATTTATTAAAAAATAAATATCCATTTTCAAAAAATAGAAAATAAAATAAAATAACAGCAAGTCTCATCAAATAGAGACTATCAATAAAGATGTAGAAATAATTGAAAAACAAATGGATTTAAAAAGTACAATAAATGAGATGAAAATTTCAGCCTACGACTCAACAGATGTAAGCTGGCAGAGGGAATATTCAATAAACTTGAAGATAAATCAATAAAGTTTATACAATCCGAAAAAGAGAATTGAACAAAGCTTCAGAGAAACATGGGACACCACTAATGCATCAATTATTCTTAATGGTAATACCAGAAAGAGAGGAGAGAGAGAATGGGGAAGAAAAACAATTTAAAGAAATAATGGCTGAAAACCTCCCAAATTCTCACCCTCAAAATAGTAATGTACATCCAAGAAGCTGGAAAAACACCAAGCAGGGTAAGAAGTATCCATATACAGACACATTATAATTAAATTGCTGAAAGCCAAGAAAAAACGACTACCTTGGAAGAAACAAGAAAAGATAAAAAACCAAAAAAAGGAGCCACAATAAGATTAAAAGTTATTTCTTATAATTTCTCATCAGAAAAAATGGAGCCCAGTAAGGAGTGGATGACATATTCAAAGTTCTCAAAGGAAAAAAATAATATTATCCAAGTGTCCTCTACACAGCAGAATTCTCCTTCAAAAATGGAATAAATAAGGACATTTCTAGATGAATGAAACCTGAGAATTTTTGTGAGCAGATTTGTCTTACAAGAAATACTAAAGGAAGTTTCCTGGCTGAAAGGAAGTGACCCCAAACAGTAATTCTAATCTACATAAATATAATACAGGAATACATATATATTATGTGCATAATTATAGAAGACGGTATAATAACATTTCTTCTCCTTTCTTCTCTTGTGGAAATGTAAAATCATACAGTCACCCTATAAAATAGTTTGGCAAATGTTAAAAATAGAATTACCATATGAGCCAGCAGGTCCAACCCTCCATATCTATCCAAAAGAAATTAAAACAAATGTATATATAAAACCTGTACATAAATATTTAAAGTAGTATTACTTGTAAGAGCCAAAGAGTGGAAAGAACCCAAATGTTTAGTGAAAGATTAATGGACAAACAAAACACTGTGTATTATTAAAAGAGAATATTATTCAAAAATAAAAAGTACTGATAAGTACTATATGGAGGAACCGCTAAAACTTTATAAGTGAAAAATGCCAGCATAATGCCACAAAAGAAGGCATATTATATTATTTCATTTACATGAAATATCTAGAATAGGCAACTATATGGAAAGAAAAAGTAGACCAATGTATGCCTAGGGCTATTGGGAAGAGATAAGAAGTGACTTCTAGTGGATAGTAGGTTCATTTTTTTGGTACTGGAAATGTTTTAATATTAGACAATGTTGATGGTTGCATAACTCTGGGACCATTTTGCTTTTGTTTTGCTCTTTGGGTTCTATTTTCCTTTTTTATATTTTCCATGAATGTCTCATAAACTATGACCCTGCATTCACATTTAACAGGAAGACTCCAAAAATCTGACTGGTTTACATCTGCTAATCCCAAACTCCCAGTCCTGAGGTTAGCAGATGCAAACTAGTACATATAGGATGGATAAACAACAAGGTCCTACTGTACAGCACAGGGAACTATATTCAATATCCTGTGATAAACCATAATGGAAAAGAATATGAAAAGAGTATGTGTATATGTATACTGAGTCACTTTGCTGTATAGCAGAAATTAAACACATCATTGTAAATCAAGTATACTTCAATAAAAATTTTTAAAAAAAATCTGACTGGGAATACTGAATCCACAGTTTCCTCTCTCTAATGGTAAACTCTAAGTTGATTGCTTATGTAACTGACTCTTATCCTAGAAACTTTAAATTGCCAAAATGTGATGGCGATATTTCTGGAGTCATTTAATCTATCTGATGTTGGTAGGGAGAACTATCTGGCTAGGATTTTCCTGTTTTGAAGGTGGTGAGGCTTTATCATTTTTTAAACCATATCCCCAGACACGTATTGATCTTTCTGTCACTAATTCTAGAATTTTTTTTAAATAGAATCATACAGTATGTGCTTTTCATTTTTTTGATCTGCTGTCTTTCATCATAATTATTTCGAGATCCATTCATGTTATAGCATATGTGAATAATTTAATACTTTTTATTTCTGTAACAATAGTTCATTCTATTTTATTTATCCATTATACAAGCTGGCCACAATTTGTCTACCCCTTTACCTGTTATGGGCACTTGGTTTCTTTCCAGTCTGCCTATTACAAATAAAGCTGCTATGAATATTATGTACAAGTCTTTGCATGAACATATGTTATAATTTTTCTTTGGTAAATACCTAGGAGTGGAATGGCTGGGTCATATGTTAGGTGTCTGTTTTCCAAAGTGGTTGTATAATTTTACATTTTTCACTATCAGTATATAGACTTCCACTTCCTTTACATCCTAACCAACACTTTATGTAGTCAGTCTTTTAAATTGTATCATTCCAACAGGCATGTAGTTATATCTCATTGTGATGTAATTTTCATTTTCCTAATGGCTAATGATGTTTAGCATCTTTTCATGTGAATATTTATCCTCTGTATGTCTCCATGGGTAAAATGTCTGCTCAAATAATTTGCTTGTTTTTTAAAAAAAACTAGATTATTTTATTATTTTTTTGAATATATTCTGGATTCAAATAATTTATCAGATATATAATTTGCAAATATTTTTCTCCCAGTACATAGGTTGTCTTTGCATTCTCTTAAGAGTGTTTTTTGATGAGCAAAAGTTTTCATTTTGATGAATCCAAAATTATCAATTTGTTCTTTTATGAATTGTACTTTTAGTGTTTTATCTAAAGTATCTGATATTCTGTCCTTTTTCTAAAAGTTCTATTTTCTGTCTGTATTTATGTCAAAAAATGTGAGGGGCCTAGGATTTTCCCCTAATTGTGAACTAACAAGTTAGTCAGCCACCGTCTTACACATGTTGGCATAAGGCAAGATAACCCCTGGGTCAGAGATAAAGAACGTTATTACTAATGGTTATTACTCATGAAGCATGCAGGAAGAGTTTCAGTTCCTTTTGCCATCCCAACCCTACATGTGCAATGCAGAGGTGAGCTCAGCAGGACAGTAGACACAAACTGAAGTAGTGGATTTGTGCAGCTGAGAAACCTCAAGCTTGGAAATTAATTTTTTTTTTAATTATGTTTTCCTGCTTATGTTTTCCCTCCATTCTTTATAGCCTGGAAACTCTCTCAAGGCAATAAACTTAGGTGATAATTGGGTGCAACTTATTTGTTTCCTGTGTTTCGAGGATCAAGGATCAATGTCCTTCATTGCCTCAAATTTGATGTCTTCGAAACTGTGATTTAATATATTTTGTTGATTTTTGATTTTTTTTTTCTGATTTTCTATCTTGGCCAAAAGTGTAGAGGACACTTAAAAATTATGGTTATATATTCAAAGTGAGATCAGACAGTGTGTGTGTGTGTGTGTATGAGTGCTGGTGTGTGTGTGAGTGTGTGTGTGTTATGGTAACCAGCCCTCCCTATTTGCCTAGGAATAAGGGATTTCCTGAGATGTAGAAATTTTAGTGCAAAACCAAGATGGTCACAGACAAACAGGGAGAGTTGGTCATTTCAGCTTGTGTGTATTTATATGCGTGTGTGTGTGTGTGTGTATGTGTGTGTGTGTGTGTGTGTGATTCAGCTACTTTTAGTGAGTCCCATTAAGATGAGCATTGCACATATACTGTTATATATAAACATGACTTTTGTGTACTAGAATTTCTAAGAAACTTGTCGATATGATCTGCTGTGCTTTTACTTTATTTAATTCAATCAGATTTAACAAATATGCAATAAGTGAGAATGATGAGATTGGTTCTTTCATGTCTTCTCCTCACAGTCTTGAAATTTAAATGAGATGTTGTAAATTGCAAAAGCTTCTCTGGCCTGTCTGATTCATACAGACTCTTTCAAAATGATGGTGAAACAGCTTTGCTGTGTCATAAATTTAGACAAATAAGTTATCTGTAATCGTGCTGATCAAAAGACCTAAGTCTTTAGCCTAACTTTAATCATTTACTTGAGAATTTTATTTTGTGTTAAAAAGTATAATATGATGCAAAAACATAAATTGCTTAGTTTTTAAGTTTTGCTCGAGACAAGTAAATCTTATGTGACTAAGAGATGTGTTAGATCAAATTTAAAATGATCACTGCAGAATATTCTATAATTTATAGAAAATCATGAAACACCATTCCCTATTTTTCAGGTAGATTTCATGGTCATAATTAATCAGAACACTATTTGTTTGTTCATGTCAGATCCCATTGCACTTTACATTTCCAGTATATTTTACAAAAATTGCTATTGACCCTGTAGAGGGAGAAAAAAGAATCTCAGCTAATAAACTGGATGCATAAGGTCCATTAGTGCTAACCAACACCATGGTATGTGATTAAGTGGAACAATTATCCAGTACCAGACTCAAAGGTGGCAGATCATTTTACATTGTCAGGTAATTCACTGTCAGTCTTACCTCCTGTTGATCCCGCTCTAGCTCAGTTTTAAGCTGTTGATCCATTGCAGTAATGAGACATTTCATACTTTACTAAAATTCCACTAACACATCTAGATATTTAATCTCCCCTGTTTTGGTAGAAATCTATTTCTTAATCATTAATTAGTACTGCATACACTGAAATTCTCAAAAAAAAGCCCCACAAAAACTACTTGCCATTATGTACGGTCATGTTCTTTTTCATTTAAATGTGAACCCTTTTACAATTGTAGCTGTCCTGTTTAGAAGGAAGACAATTTGTTAGTTATTTCAGTCTCATTTTCAAAGGTTCCACAGTATTAATATTATTAAAAAATGTTATCTACTCAACTCACCAAATCCATTAAATGTTACTGAAGATTTTTAAAAAGAAAGGAAATACATTTTGACCATTAAACATGCCTACAATATTTCCAACTCATTCAGTAAATCTTATAATGAAGAAAGAAGTCTGAGATGGTTGAGGAGGAAAGGGGAAACAGATCAAGAAAAGACATAGAATGGAATATGACAGACTACCCTCCTCAATGTAGCAAAGAGCAATCAAGTTCAATAACACCAACAATTTATGCAATATTATTTTTCTGCGTTATAGTTAATGACTTATTTAGAGAAGGAGGCAGTGAGAGCTAGAATGATGTGAATGTACCTAACTCAGCAAAGTTTATCTTGTTTCTCTAGGGAACCAGCTACTGCACCTGTATCCACTTGTTTGACACACAGGTATTACAGTCTGTATTTACAAGACTGTCTGCCCCCCTGAAGACCCTTTGCTGTGAAGGGTGTAAGCCACTGTGATTATAGGCACATAAAATTGAAAGAAGACTGTTCCTTAATCCTCCTCACTTCCATCTGTCTGTTTGCTAGTTCTCAGGTGTAATTTAGACAGGCAGATGTGCAATCTGGGAATCCATCCAAATTCACTTTATTTACTTCCTTTCCAAGGAAAGAGGAACATTTAATATTATCTTCAGAAAACAATTCTGTTTCTACTAGTGTTCTCTCCAATCTGTGGTTATATTTTATTCTCTGATCATAATGTGGAAGAAGTTTGGGTCCTGAGGGTTTGACATTGGTCCTCTGTTTCTTTTGCTTCTTTTGTCACATCAGACAGTGCTGTTCCCTGGCAGCAGGCTCCAGCACTTCCTCCAGAGAAGCTTCTTCAGTTATGATTGAGGGTCTCTGGCTGTTGGCAAAGGGCTAGGGCCAACCTACAAAAAAATCCCTGTAATATGTCTCTTCTGCTAACCCAACTGTGAAGGAAGCCAAATCCATTGCGTAATGTACATAATAGTAAGGTTTAGGGCTCTTTTAGTAACCAGACACAACTGGATATCCGGAATACTTATGAAGCAACAGTTAATCATTAAAAGTCTCATTAAGGGAGGCAGATAAGGGAGAGATGGGAGACAAATGAACTCTTCAGCTACTTGCGACCTGTAGTATTAGTCAAAATAGGCTAGGTTATGTTATGGTAACTAAATTAACCCTGAGACCCTGGCTACTCAAAAAGACAAATGCTTCAGTCTAGACTAATGCTTGTGTCCTTACAATGAATTGGTCATAATGTCATATGACCTTACTTAACAGCAAGTTGGAACAAAAGTGTAATTTCCATAGAAGGAGAGGTGACCCAAATATGCACAGAACTGTTCACACACTTCACCACACTGACCACACTGTTGACTATTAATCTTTAAGTTGATTGATTCTTTAAGTTCTCTGTTGTTTCCCATTAGGCATGCATTCTGTGAAGCAAAAACAACAAAAAAGTCTATATTACCTTTATTTCTCTATGTGTACTTCACTCAAAATTAGACATATTTTCCCTAGTTGCTAGAAAATTCAGTGAATCCCATATCTATTGTACCTCCACCAAAAAAAAAAAAAATTAGGTGTATAGAAGAGGTGGGCAAATAGTGTTACCTCAGTTATGAAATATTTAACTTTATTTTCAAAGGACATTTCCATCACTGACTTAGTGACGCTTGACTTACTGAAAATGATGGCAGGACCATGTTTGGAGAGGTCAACTGGATGCAAGAAAATGTGGTGGAAGATGGTGACATAGTGTGTGGGAGATAGGGTGGTGTGAGAGGGAATACACAAATAGAAATGAAAAGATTAACTATAAGTGACAGCTGTTGATGAGGGAGTTGACAGATTTTTTCTTCTGGTGTCCAAGATGTTCACCACATTTCTTTCAGAATTAGAAAATGTGAAAATAGCGTTGGCACTTTTGTTCTCTTTTGGCATTGCCAGAGGTTTTGCATTACTGTCATCAATATAATAAGTCAAGAATGGATCCTTCGAAATAACTGACAATACCAGAGAACTACTGACAACCAAGTGCACCTGTCCCCTTTGCTTTCATCCTACTAAATAATTGTTAAAGAAAAATCACACTGTCAACAGGAAGGAGGCAAATGTCAAAAGTTTTATGTTTCATTCAATTGTATTAAATCTATTATTATAGATATCATGAAAGAGCTTGCAATGACTCAGAATTGACATCATTTAATGGAAACAATATGATTCATTGATATACTATTCATCACTCACACTAGAACAGTGCCTGGCACATTGTAGTCTTAAGTATTTCTTAAATATACAACTTTAAAAAAATTGTTAGTCAAATCAGCACTATTGTACCTTAGATGGTAAGCAACTATATGTTTCTTGCAGGTCAAATTCAAAGGAATTTTTCATAAATATTTACTGTTTATGGTGAAGTTCTAAAAAGTTTGGAAAACAACTTGGGTACATAAGATTACATGAGTTTAGATATAGCCTCACCACGAGAGGGCAGAGAGAAGAAGCAAGAACTACAATCCTGCAGCCTGTGGAACAAAAACCACATTCAAAGAAAGACAGACAAGATGAAAGGCAGAGGGCTATGTGCCAGATGAAGGAGCAAGATAAAACCCCAGGAAAACCACTAAATGAAGCGGAGATAGGCAGTCTTCCAGAAAAAGAATTCAGAATAATGATAGTGAAGGTGATCCAGGGCCTCGGAAAAAGAATGGAGGCAAAGATCAAGATGATGCAAGAAATGTATAAAAAAGACCTAGAAGAATTAAAGAAACAGAAAAGAGAGATGAACAATACAATAACTGAAATGGATATACACTAGAAGGAATCAATAGCAGAATAACTGAGGCAGAAGAACGGATAAGTGACCTGGAAGACAGAATGGTGGGATTCACTGCTGCAGAACAGAATAAAGAAAAAGGAATGAAAAGAAATGAAGACAGCCTAAGACACCTCTGGGACAACATTAAAAGCAACAGTATTCGCATTATAGAGGTCCCAGAACAAGAAGAGAGAGAGAAAGGACCTGAGAAAATATTTGAAGAGATTAGAGTCAAAAACTTCCCTAACATGGGAAAAGAAATAGCCACCAAAGTCCAGGAAGCGCAGAGAGTCCCATACGGGATAAACCTAAGGGGAAACATGCTGAGACATATAGTAATCAAACTGGCAAAAATTAAAGACAAAGACATTTATTGAAAGCAGCAAGGGAGAAACGACAAATAACATACAAGGGAACTCCCATAAGGTTAACAGCTGATTTCACAGGAGAAACTCTACAAGCAAGGAGGGAGTGGCATGACATGTTTAAAGTGATGAAAGGGAAGGACCTACAAACAAAATTACTCTACCCAGCAAGGATCTCATTCAGATTCAATGGAGAAATCAAAAGCTTTACAGACAAGCAAAAGCTAAGAGAATTCAGCACCACCCGACCAGCTCTGTAACAAATGCTAAAGGAATTTCTCTAAGTGGGAAACACGAGAGGAGAAAAGGACCTACAAAAAAAATTCAGAAAATGGTAATAGGAACATACATATTGATAATTACTTTAAAAGTGAATGGATTAAATGCTCTAACCAAAAGACAAAGGCTCGCTGAATGGATACAAAAGTAAGACATATATATATATATGCTGTCTACAGGAGACCCACTTCAAACAGAGGGACACATACAGACTGAAAGTGAGGGGATGGAAAAAGATATTCCATGCAAATGGAAATCAAAAAAAGCTAGAGTAGCAATACTCATATCAGATAAAATAGATTTTTTTTTTTTTTTTGCGGTACGCGGGCCTCTCACTGTTGTGGCCTCTCCCGTTGCAGAGCACAGGCTCCGTACGCGCAGGCTCAGCGGCCATGGCTCACGGGCCCAGCCGCTCCGCGGCATGTGGGATCCTCCCGGACCGGGGCGCAAACCCGTGTCCCCTGCATCGGCAGGCGGACTCACAACCACTGCGCCACCAGGGAAGCCCAAGATAAAATAGATTTTAAATAAAGAATCTTACAAGAGACAAGGAAGGACACTACATAATGATCATGGGATAAATCCAAGAAGAAGATACAATAATTATAAATGTATATGCATCCAACACAGGAGTACCTCAATACATAAGGCAACTGCTAACAGCTGTAAAAGAGGAAGTCAACAGTAACACAATAATAGTGGGGGAATTTAACAACTCACTTACACCAATGGACAGATCATCCAAACAGAAAATTAATAAGGAAACACAAGCTTTAAATGACACAACAGACCAGATAGATTTAATTGATATTTATAGGACATTCCATCTAAAATCAGCAGTTTACACTTTCTTCTCAAGTGCACACAGAACATTCTCCAGGATAGATCAAATCTTGGGTCACAAATCAAGCCGCAGTAAATTTAAGAAAATTGAAATCATATCAAGCATCTTTTCTGACCACAACACTATGAGATTAGAAATCAATTACCGGGGAAAAAACGTAAAAAACACAAACACATGGAGGCTAAACAATACGTTACTAAATAACCAAGAGATCACAAAGAAAGAAAAGAGGAAATCAGGAAACAGCTAGAGACAAATGACAATGAAAACACGGTAATCCAAAACCTATGGGATGCAGCAAAAGCAGTTCTAAGAGGGAAGTTTATAGCAATACAATCCTACCTCAAGAAACAAGAAACATCTCAAATAAACAATCTAACCTTACACCTAAAGGAACTAGAGAAAGAAGAACAAGCAAACCAAAAGTTAGTAGAAGAAAAAAGAAATCATAAAGATCAGAGCAGAAATAAATGCAACAGAAACAAAGAAAACAATAGCAAAGATCAACAAAAATAAAAGCTGGCTCTTTGAGAAGATAAACAAAATTGATAAACCATTAGACTCATCAAGAAAGAGAGGGAGAGGTCTCAATGAATAAAATTAGAAATGAAAAAGGAGAAGTTACAACAGACACCGCAGAAATACAAAAAATCCTAATAGACTACAACAAGCAACTCTATGCCAATAAATTGGACAACCTGGAAGAAATGGACAAATTCTTACAAAGGTATAAACTTCCAAGACTGAACCAGGAAGAAATAGAAAATATTAACAGACCAATCACAAGGAATGAAATTGAAACTGTGATTAAAAATCTTCCAAGAAACAAAAGTCCAAGACCAGAGGGCTTCAAGGTGAATTCTATCAAACATTTAGAGAAGAGCTAACACCCATTCTTCTCAAATTCTTCCAAAAAACTGTACAGGAAGGAACACTCCCAAACTCATTCTATGAGGCACCATCACCCTGATACCAAAACCAGACAAGATTCTACAAAAAAAGAAAATTACAGACCAATATCACTGATGAATATAGATGCAGAAATCCTCAACAAAATAGTAGCAAACAGAATCCAACACATTAAAAGGATCATACACCATGATCAAGTGGGATTTATCCCAGAGATGCAAGGATTCTTCAATATATGCAAATCAATCAATGTGATACACCATATTAACAAACTGAGGAAGAAAAACCATATAATCATCTGAACAGATGCAGAAAAAGCTTTTGACAAATTCAACACCCATTTATGATAAAAACTCTACAGAAAGTGGGCATAGAGGGAACCTTCCTCAACATAAAAAAGGCCATATACGACAAACCCACAGCAAACATCATTCTCAAAGGTGAAAACCTGAAAGCATTTCCTCTAAGATCAGGAACAAGACAAGGATGTCCACTCTCACCACTGTTATTCAACATAGACTTGTAAGTCCTAACTACAGCAATCAGAGAAGAAAAAGAAATAAAAGGAATACAAATTGGAAAAGAAGAAGTAAAACTGTCACTGCAGATGACATAATACTATACATAGAGAATTCTAAAGATGCCAACAGAAAACTACTAGAGCTAATCAATGAATCTGGTAAAGTTGCAGGATACAAAATTAATGCACAGAAATCTCTTGCATTCCTATACACTGATGATGAAAAATCTGAAAGTGAAATTAAGAAAACACTCCCATTTACCAATGAAACAAAAATAAAATACCTAGGAATAAACCTACCTAGGGAGACAAAAGACCTGTATGCAGAAAACTATAAGACACTGCTGAAAGAAATTAAAGCTCATACAAACATGCAGAGATATACCATATTCTTGGATTGGAAGAATCAATATTGTGAAAATGACTATACTACCCAAAGCAATCTACAGATTCAATGCAATCCCTATCAAATTACCAACAGTGTTTTTTATAAAACTAGAACAAAAATTCTTAAAATTTGTATGGAGACACAAAAGACCCGGAATAGCCAAAGCAGTCTTGAGGGAAAAAAACGGAGCTGGAGGAATCAGACTCCCTGACTTCAGACTATACTACAAAACTACAGTAATCAAGACAATATGGTACTGGCACAAAAACAGAAATAGATCAATGGAACAGGATAGAAAGCCCAGAGATAAATCCACGCACCTACGGTCAACTAATCTATGACAAAGGAGGCAAGGATATACAGTGGAGAACAGTCTCTTTATAAGTGGTGCTGGGAAAACTGGACAGCTACATGCAAAAGAATGAAATTAAAACACTCCCTAACACTATACACAAAAATAAACTCAAAATGGGGGGCTTCCCTGGTGGCGCAGTGGTTGAGAGTCCGCCTGCCGATGCAGGGGACACAGGTTCGTGCCCCGGTCTGGGAAGATCCCACGTGCCGCGGAGCGGCTGGGCTCATGAGCCATGGCCGCTGACCCTATGCTCCACAACGGGAGAGGCCACAACAGTGAGAGGCCTGTGTACCGCAAAAAAAATAAATAAATAAAAAATAAACTCAAAATGGATTGGAGACCTAAATGTAATACCGGACACTGTAAAACTCTTAGAGGAAAACATAGGAAGAAAACTCTTTGATATAAATCACAGCAAGATCTTTTTGGATCCACCTCCTAGAGTAATGGAAATAAAAACAAGAATTAAAAAATGGGACCTAATGAAACTTAAAATCTTTTGCACAGCAAAGGAAACTACAAACAAGACGAAAAGACAACCCTCAGAATGGGAGAAAATATCTGTTAATGAATCAACAGACAAAGGATTAATCTCCAAAATATATAAATAGCTAATGCAGCTCAATATTAAAAGAACAAACAACCCAATCCAAAAATGGGCAGAAGACCTAAACAGACAGTTCTCCAAAGAAGACATACAGATGGCCAAGAAGCACATGAAAAGCTTCTCAACATCATTAATTATTAGAGAAATGCAAATCAAAACTACAATGAGGTATCACCTCATACCAGTTAGAATGGGCAACAGCAGAAAATCTACAAATAATAAATGCTGGAGAGGGTGTGGAGAAAACGGAACCGTCTCGCACTGTTGGTGTATATGTAAGTTGATGCAGCCACTATGGAGAAGAGTATGGAGGTTCCTTAAAAAACTAAAAATAGAACTACCATATGACCTAGCATTCCCACTACTGGGCATATACCCTCAGAAACTACAATTCAAAAAGACACATGCGGGCTTCCCTGGTGGCACAGTAGTTGAGAATCTGCTTGCTAATGCAGGGGACACAGGTTAGAGCCTTGGTCTGGGAGGATCCCACATGCCGCGGAGCAACTAGGCCCATGAGTCACAGCTACTGAGCCTGCGCGTCTGGAGCCTGTGCTCTGCAACAAGAGAGGTCACGATAGTGAGAGGCCTGCGCACCGCGATGAAGAGTGGCCCCCGCTTGCCACAACTAGAGAAAGCTCTCTCACAGAAACGAAGACCCAACACAGCAAAAATAAATTAATTAATTAATAAAACTCCTACCCCCAACATCTTCTTAAAAAAAAAAAAAGACACACACACCCCAATATTCATTGCAGCACTATTTACAATAGCCTGGACATGGAAGCAACCTAAATGCCCATTAACAGATGAATGGATAAAGAAGATGTGGTACATATATACAATGGAATATTACTCAGCCATAAAAAGGAAAGAAATTGAGTCATTGTAGAGACGTGGATGGATCTAGAGACTGTCGTACAGAGTGAAGTAAGTCAGAAAGAGAAAAACAAATATCGTATATTAATGCATATATGTGGAACCTAGAGAAATGGTACAGATGAACTGCTTTGCAGGGCAGAAACTGAGACACAGATGTAGAGAACAAATGTATGGACATCAATTGGGGAAAGTGGCAGTGGGTGGGGTGGGGTGATGAATTGGGAGATTGGGATTGACATATATATGCTAATATGTATAAAATGGATAACTAATAAGAACCTGCTGTATAAAAAAATAAAATAAAATGCAAAAAAACAATAAATAAACAAAGAGTACATAAGTTTAAAAAGGCTTAAATCCATATATGCAATGTAGAACAGGGCTAGTACCACCTTCCAGAAGGAAAGCAGTAATGGTATATAAGCAGAATTAGATGTCCATGATAGCTGCAAAAATTTACGGTTTTCTGTTACTACCCACCCCTTCCTCTGCCTTGTTTTTGATGTGATGTGGGGATCTGTAGTAGAGAATATTTGGGGCAGAAGACTGTTTTTGATTTCCTGCAAGAAAGAAAATGAGGAGATGCAGCTTAAATTACTGATTATAGAATATTTATTGACAGTGAACAGAGATGTTTATTTGCTGGAAGACAGAAATTCCCAGCTACTTCCACACTCATTAGAAACCCTGGCAAAGTGGGAAGCTTAGCAAACAAAAATAGGAAAAAATGTATATAAAGTGAGGTGTATGTGAGTTGATTGTGTTTTGTGGATTGTGATTTCCTAAAAATCCTCAGTGGTACTTTATATTCTTATAATAAGGGCTGTTTCAAATGACAACTGAATTTTTATTTGAGAGTCTCACTGTAAGTTTCTGGAAAATTATTTGTACCCTAGGACATTAAAAAAAAAAAGAGAATAAATACCCAACTTTATTTTCATGTTAATTACAATAAATTAGGGTGACTAATAAAAAGTTGCATGGATAGAGGTGTTCCAGATCAATGGATTCGACTATTGTCAGTGACCAAATGACATCTTGGAGTCAATCTAGATGCTACAGAGTGTGGTTGGATTAGAGAGGTGTAAAAGCATATTTAATCCTTCAGTATAATATTCATGTTTACTGTCTTTTAGTGAATAATTCACTAGTCTATGTCTGCTTTATACAGTGAAGTGTACACTGAGAGAAAACAGGCCAGTACAGTAGGTATCTCTACCTAATAGAGATATTATTAGAAATGTTATGACCCAAACTATTACTTTTGTAATCATGGCACTTCAAAGTCATTACAATCACTTTTATGTTTTTCTGTTTTCTACAGATAACCTCTTTTAGATTTTTGTGTTTTACATATTGTTAATCTGGCAGGATACAACTGAATACACTACCACAATAAAGATAAATCTTTTCCTCAAGAACTGAGAAATTAAATATCCATTCATCAGACAGGACAAAGTTACACTTGAGTTTTTAAAGATTAATCATATTTTAGAGAAGTAGTTTTTAACTAAATACAGAGAAGCAGCAGCTGTCATTTATACAGCTTTTCTATCCTCTCAAATTTAGGTCACCTTGTTTTACAATTTCATTTCCTATGATGTATTTTACAATTGCAGTTACCACAATTGTAATGAAAAAATCTTTGATGGTATCTGTGCAGCATCTATTTCTCTCACTGGATTGTAGGCTCTACTAGGCATTTCTATCTTGTTTATTACTTTGTTTTTATTATCTAGCATATTGTTTCATTTATCAAGTCTCAGTTTCCACATGTGAATTATAGGGTATAATAGCATATACTTCATTGGGAAATAGCCATGAAGTTGTAATTAAGAGCATTGACTCTGGAATCAAATTTAGTTTGTATATTATCTATGGCAATTCATAATTATGTGAATCTGGAAAATTCCCTAGAACATCCAGTAAAATGTTAATTTCACATACTGTATTTTTCCACTCCAAAATTTTGACTGGTGCTTTTGGGGTGCTCTTTTTCATAGATTATATATTTTATAGAGATCTTAATCGTCTATTCCAATATCTGGATTATTTTAGACTTGTTCATTAATTTCCTTTTGTGATGAGTATGGATCATGTCTTGTTTTTCTCTTTTTATATGTATGTCTTCTAGAGATTTTATCATGTATGCTGGAAACTAAATGATACATTGTGTAGATTCTGGGTCCTGTTATATTTCTCTGAGTAGTATTAAGATTCTCCTTGATTGTTTGCTTTAGCAGACCATTACCTTGGCTGAACTCAAACTCCAAACTCTCACATGTAGGGTGCAGCCACTAACCTCAGTATCTATAGTTAGCCTGCTTAGAGTCTGTCCCATGCATTCATAGAACAGAGATCAGCTAGAGAGTTGGGAAAAGGAAACATGCAGAATTTGGGGCCACCTCTCTATGGCTTTCTCCTTTGTACAGTTTCACTCCTCACATTCCAGCTGCTGTGATATCCCTGCTATCTGTTCCCTAATTCCTAAAGCCATAAGATCACCAGTTCTATCTAAGTTGTAGCTGCCTGTCACGATTGCTGGCTGGAGACTTTCATTAGGCAAAAACTGATTAAAATGGGAAACTCAGAACCATTGCCTTCTTCCTAATGTTGATTCTTCCCCAGGGTCTGTTGGTTTTAGGTCACACTTTAGTGCCTTCAGATATTTTTCTACTATATTATTTAGAGTTTATAATTTTTTAGAATTTATAATTTACAGAAGTTTACTCCATTGCCAAAATTAAAAACCTCCTCCCAAACTGTGAAAATAATTTTCACACATTTGTTTTTAAAAAATAGCTGAATAATAATTATAATAATAATTATATCACTAGGCTGTGGCAATTATTGATTGAGATGATATCTGTCAGTAATTCAGCAAGGCTGGCATGTGAAGTGTTCAATATATGGTAATAATGATTATAATAATTACATGACAGGATTAAATGAGGAAATATATAGTACTTTCAAACAGTGAAATATATTCTCAGGATTAATTAATTTGATGATTATTTGGACAATAAGAAAATATTACATTGAAAATTATACTAGTCTAGATAATTAATTTCTTCTGGGAACCAAACTCATTTAGATATGTTTCAATTACTGTGCTATACTGCATCCTTAAAACATTTTTATTAATCAAAGATTCCATGTACATCAATCATCATAGTAGATTTTTAAGCTAAATCTTTTGATGTAGCTGGGTTACAGTTATCATCTTTATTTCTTTATAGTAACAAAATTGAAAGCTAGATTTTAAGCAGAAGTTTATCAAAACCATATAGAAAATATTTAGGTCAGCCAGTTGGAGATTTTGAATAAACATTATAAGCTTCCCAGAATCTATGTTACTTTCTCTGTTTATTTTTTTAAGAGCAATTTCAGATTCTAGGAAGCAATATTCTTTTATTTTTCTGCACTCAAGAGATGATGTTGATGGTTTTATATGCTACATTTTCAAAACATTTTCTATTTACAATGTAACTTAGTTCTCATAATGCCTTTGTGAAGAAGCCTTTTCACCTGTGTGTTTCTTCATTGTATTAATGGGGATTATCATCCCATCCCTCTGCATTTTATTCTGTCACTGGGAATAATGACTACACATAACAACACTAGAAATTACATTTGATGGCATGCTTAGATATGAAATAATTACTAGCTTTATAGTCATCCTGGTTCCAGTTACTGAATTTACCTTGAGAAAAATATAGAGCAGTTTTAGACAAATCATGTGACAAGAAATTAGCAATGCTGATTTTTACACACCTGTCTTAGAATTAAAAAGTTAAAAAAAAGAAAGGAAATTACATCTCTCCTATAGAAATTTTCTGGGGTGCTCTCTTATTTTGATTTCATTTTGGGTATTTTTTGACTACTTTGACTCCATTTCTTTCTCTGCATAAACTGTAGCCTTGTTAAATAATACTTAGAAACATTTTAATAATAACAATAGGGCAAAGTGTGTGAATGTATGAATATATGTATAAATATAATATATACAATATATAATTTTACATACACACATATACAAACATACACATATAGAGACACATTACACTCATACTTTTCTTAGTTCGGGCCCTTTTTAACATATGCCTTGATAATTACAATAGACATAAAAACTTTATTCAAGATTCCAGCTTGGGGCTTCCCTGGTGGCACAGTGGTTGAGAGTCCGCCTGCCGATGCAAGGGACATGGGTTCGTGCCCTGGTCCAGGAAGATCCCACATGCTGCAGAGAGGCTAGGCCCGTGAGCCATGGCCACTGAGCCTGCGTGTCTGGAGTCTGTGCTCCGCAACGGGAGAGGCCACAGCAGTGAGAGGCCCGCGTACCACAGGGGGGAAAAAAAAAGATTCTAGCTTGGCTAACTCTAAGAATTTGATTGTTGGGTGTTATCATGGAACCAAGTAGAGTATCAGGATTTAGGAGTGTCTGGGTACAGAGTCTCATATGTGTGTGTGAGCATGTGTGTGCATATGTGAAAGTTACAGGTAGACCTGGAGTGAAATCCAAACTCCATCACATAGTAGCTATGCGAACACTAGTTCACTGTGTGTAAAATGAGGATATTAATAACTACCACACAGGATTAGGTATTAAAGAAGATAATACACTTAAGTGCCTATTTCAACAACTGTGATATATAGTAGATATTCAATATATTCATTTTCTTTCATCTCAACCCAGTTCAGTTTCCACTTTTGCTTAAAAGTTTTCCCTGAGAGGCTTCCTTCTCCGTGATTACTTCAATGCTGAATTTCCTTAATACCCATGCCTTTACAACACTTTCTTAGCAGATGCTACCTAGTATTTCCAGTTACATGTTGATATGTATCTTGTATTCCTCAAGTGAGATTGTAAGACATTTAAGATACTGTTGAGGACAGGAGTGGTTCATTATACCTTTCAGTATACCAACTAATCACCCATGAGTCTAATGTATAGCAAGTAATTAGTTTTTGGCAGTACTGATCAAACAAAAAGAACCATGGAATTGTACAGATTTAAAATTTAGAGCAATCATAGATACCATCTAGACCAGAGGTTTGCAAACAGTTTTTATAAAGGGTCAGATGGTAACTATTTTAAGCTTGTCAGGCCAGATGGTCCTGCCCTATCTAAGTCTGCCATTAAAGTATGAAAGCAGCCATAGACAATACATAAATGGATTCAGCTGTTTCTAATAAAACTTTATTTACAAAAATAGGCCATGAGCCATAGCTTGTCAATCCCCAATTTAATAGATTCATTTAATCCACAGAGACACAGATTCAGAAATATATTTTTCCCAATGTGAAAACCGTCAAAAACGGCAGAATGAGAATTAGGATATCTTTGGCAACAGTTGAGCTCTCTTTCTAGAAACCAAACAGCCAAAGGAGCTAGTAGTTTAAATGTGCAATAATATTCCAGTATATAAATAATATAAAATTCAACTTAATATAATGAGGTTTTTAAAATTTCTTTGGAAATGCCTTATAACTGTGTAGGACTAGAAATACCAATTTAGCCTTTTGTTTATCTTATCAATCGCATTAGAAATACAGTAAGTTTATCTAATCACTCATATTTTCCACTCATTTTACTATAATCCTTTGAAAAATAACTGATCCATTGTGTGGTTTATTTAATGTCACAAACTTAAACATACTAGTCTAGTATGTTTACATCAATTTGAAACATCAATTGAAATTGAAATTGAAATTGAAAGGTTAAAAAGTAGCTCAGAACCGAAGGTAACACAAGGGTGTGCTTTCTATGTCCTTGTAGAATGGGAAAAGAGGCGCCCAATTTCAGTGAGCTTCTGAATAAGTGGAATCCACAAAAATAAGATTGTTTGCATTTACAGAAAATAACTTTAAAAATAGTCTTTAAAAATAGTCTGTTCATATTGAAATAGACTCCTGATTAAGATGTCTGTGCCAGCTTTAAAACTGTTATTCGGCGGGGCTTCCCTGGTGGCGCAGTGGTTGGGAGTCTGCCTGCCGCTGCGGGGGGCACGGGTTCTTGCCCCGGTCTGAGAGGATCCCACATGCCGCGGAGCGGCTGGGCCCGTGGGCCGTGGCCACTGGGCCTGCGCGTCTGGAGCCTGTGCTCCGTGGCGGGAGGGACCACAACAGTGAGAGGCCCGTGTACCACAAAAAAAAAACCTGTTATTCGGTAATGATTTAAGTAGTCTCATGCTACAAAAGGATTGGCTTTACCAGATCTGCAGAGTTGTTGTATTAACTCTACTGTTAAATGAAAGATTTGAAAACAACTATTATTTAGAATATAATTTAAGATCAATTTTATGATATACAAGATTTATTTTGTCTTTATCTTATGTGAAGATATTTTTAATAGTCTCTTATGAAAAATATTTGACTATATTTAGGCATATAATAGATTCCTTAGAAATTTAAAGTCTTGTCATATTTCAAGGTAAGTCTATGATTATTAGTTTATCAACATCTTTTACACAACGTCTCCTAATAAAAAAACAAAAATAGGTACAAAATATCATAGAGAAAATATAAATGATAATAACTTCCCATGATTTATTCATCTAAAATGTGTATATTTTCTTTAAAAACTGGTATCCATGTGCATTCATCGTTTTGGCCACACATAATAGAAGTCTACATTCAGAGTAGTGTATTAGGAGGGAGGATAATGTTCTTTAATAGTTAATAGCTCTTTCATTACCAGGTATGATCTTGGGTGTCATATTTATCTTTTCATTACTTTCTCCAGCTGCAAGCTAGGACTAATACAACTAGCTGTTTCTAAAGAGGAGGTTTTGTGTGATAGTAATATATCATGCCAGTAAATGGCTTAGCATGGGACTTGGCACACTATACGCATATAATAAACATTAAATGTCATAGTTATGAGTTCCGGGAATCACCCTGCAAGAAGAAGATAGACGAACTAGAGCCCATAACATATGATAGAAGGAAGAATTGTGTTCCATTTCCCCATTAAAACTAGCTTATTTTTTTATATAGTAAATGTGTTCCAGTCCCTTGGTTAGGTGTTTGTGATGCATTAATGAACAATACAAACAAAATTTCTGCCCACAGATGACACACATAATAAGGAAGTAAATGTATAGTATTTCCAAAGGTGACAAGTATAATATATATGAATCTGTATATATATATGTGTGTATGTATATATGTGTGTGCCATATATAAGAAAAGGTAAAGAAAAATGGAAGAGTCAATTGATCATTGAGATGATACAATATATGTGGTAGGATGAGCAATAGAAAAATTAGTCTAGAACTGACTCATTGAGAAAGTAACATTTGTGCAAATATTTGAAGAATGTGAGAGAGTTATCAATTGAGAAATTTTGGGGAAGGGCAGACTAGACAGAACACAGAGACTCTACAAAGGGAGCATGCTTGGCATGTTCAAGAATCAGCAAGGAATGCAACATAGTTGTAGCTGAGTGAGAGGAAGAGGAATTAGGAAATGAGGTCAGAAAGATGTTGAGAATCAGGATCTCACAGGCGTAGAGGTCATTACCTGACTTTGGTGTTTAGTTAGTGACGTATGGAGTCATGGTAAGTTTTGGAACAGTATGATATGAGCTGATTGTGGATCAGTCCCACAGTTGTGTTGATAAGTGATTGCAAGTGAACAAGGGAAGAATCATGTAGACCAGCTAAGAGGCAAAAGCAATGATACATGCAAGAGGTGAAAGGTGACCAGATTCCATATTAATTTTGATTATCTGATGGAATGAATGTAGGCAAATAGAGAAAGAAAGGGTCTTACTTAACTTCAATTTTTTTGACATGAACAATTGGGAGGATGGATTTGCTCTAAAATGAGATGCAGAAGGCTGCCAGTGGAGACGGTTTTTAACAGGGTCAGTAGAATTCTCTTTAAGTCATGGCGATCTGAGATATGAAATAGACTTGCAAGTACAGATGTCAAGCAGGCAGTGGATATAGGAGTTTGTAGGTCATAAAAAAGATCTTGACTGAAAATAAATATGTAGGGATCACTAAACCATAGATAGTATTTAAAGCCCTGAGAAATCACCAGAGAAGAAGACCTAAGTCTGAGCATCAGGACTCACTACAAATAGGCTGAGAGATTGGGCAAACAGAAAATTGGGAAGAAGCATACCATGTGATTTGAGGAAAATCAAGATGTGGTAGTGTACTGGAAGCCAAGTAAAGAAAGTGTATCAAGGTTAAATGCCATCAAAGGTCAAATAAATAAAGACAGAATATTGACCATTGAAACTAGCCACATGCCAGTCATTCATGATCTGAAAAGGAGATGTTGAGGTGGATATAATTAAGAGTAGCGGGGAGCTCAGCTCGGTGCTCTGTGATGACCTAGATGGGTGGGATGGTGGGGGGTGGGGTGGGAGGGAGGTCAAAGAGGGAGCTGATTTGCTTCCTTGTACAGTAGAAAGTAACACAACATTGTAAAGAAATTATTCTCCAATTAAAAAAAAAGTAAATATAAGAGACAAATACAAGAGACAATAGGGAGAGACAAATTAGAGACTGCAAATATAAACAATGTATTTAAAGAGGTTTTTGCAAATAAAACAAGATAAATTAGCGGCTGGTGAGGAAATGAGGTTAAGAGCACACTTTTAAACAGGAGAGATACAGCATCATCTTTTCATGATGATGTAATGAGACAGTGTACTGCGTTGAAAAGCATCCCCCATTCATGTCCATCCAGAACCTGTGAATGTGACATTATTTGCCAAATAGAGTCTTTGCAAATATAATCAAGTTAAGATTAAATGAGTCCTAATCCAATACCTGCTGTCCTTAAAAGAAGAAAATTTCTACATAGATATAAATGGGGGAGAAGACAATGTGAAGATGGAGACAAAAATTGAAGTGACAGGTCTATAAGCCAAGAATGCCAAGGATTGCTGGAAACCACCAGAAGCTAGAAAAGGGAAGGAATGATTCCTCCCCTAGTGTCTTCAGAGAGAGCATGGTCCTGCTGCTACCTTGATTTCAGACTTCTAGCCTCCAGAATTGTGACAGAATAAATTTCTGTTGTTTTAAGAGAATCAGTTTGTGATACTTCATTGCTAAATACAGATAGTAAATATTGTTGATAAATGGAAAAATCAGCTATGGAGAGAAAACGAGAATAGTTCATCTATAGTATAAGGCAGGGAGGCAGCAGATTCTAATTGAGTAGATGTGGTGATAAAGAGACTCCCATTTTAAATCATTATGAGGCTTATAAACCTACATTATAGACCATACAAATATATTTTAAAATTACTGATCTCCATGTTTTAAGATGAAAAATCAAATAGTGGCATGTGACTACTATTTATCACCTAGGTATAAACCATGTCCTCTCATAACTACCTGATTTTCTCATTCTTATTTTGAATGTCTTTTACCTTAATATCAACCTATAAAAATCATATTTATGCTTCTAAACTCAGATAAAGTATGAACTTATATCAAGCTCTCCCACCCCAGGTGTAAATATGTATAAGTAATATTTTCTCTTTGCTCATGTTTTTGTTTAGAGAAGATTTTTCACCATCTTCCTTGTGAATACAGCCAATTCAATTAATTTTCAAGTTTCTTGAGACTATGAACAATATTTAAATATCTTAAATTTCCCAGAATGTTCAACAAAGTACTTTACACATAGGTTAAAATAGAATTTTGGTCAGGGCAAAATCAGAGGTCACCTAGAAAAAAAATCCCTTTTATCAACCCATCAGGAAATTTATTCTTATGCTCTTTAATGTACTGACTAATGTATTTAGATTTGGTCACCACATAGTGTTGCCTTCAGCATTTCCTAAATTATACTTTGATAGACTGAGGATATGTACAGTGTTTACTAAAAATGTTTTTGAAATCATATTTGAGTAAAATAGTCCACAATTGATGTGAAAATGAAACATTCCACCTTTCTACACAACTGAGTTGACTATTTTTCTTGGTCTTCTCTTCCATTTGGCTTCCTAAATTTTCATCATTTCTCTCTGCTCATTATCACCTGCATCTCATGGGTAGTAGGAAAGAAAACAAGTGTGGGGTGAATTTAAAATCTGTCATTTGCTTATTTCCTGGAAGCTTTGGCCAGAAATTAGTCAAGGATGTGAACATTAATGACTGCAGTAAGATTAGGGGTTATTTGAGAATTTCACTCATCCAGATTTTGCCATTTCCCATTTCCAAGGTTAACTGAGAGTTGAATGAATCATGAAATGACATTGTCCCATTGGTATATCTAAAACGGTTCCAGTAGATGAGAGACTTAATATTCCCAGGCCATATCTATGTGAAACTCCAGAATCAACTACTTTACAGTTGAAATGGCCTTTCTGGATCTTCTGAGGACTGAGTTTGACACAATTGATAGAATATATCATGAATTAAACTCAAATTGGTCATTAAAGTAACAAAAAATAATAGTTTACCAAGAATTGTCAAATAGATATAATTGGAAGATATGTATTTTTATATTTTTGAAAGTAATAAAATATTTTTAAAATTCTTCTTTCATTTTAATCTAATACAAATATTTTATGTTTTTACGTCTTTGAATTGCAAAGAACTTGTACAAATATTGTTAATCCAAGAGTAAATGAGTCTCAAAAACAAACAAAACACTTAAAACATTTAAATTTAAAACAAATTTGCCTAAATTTCAGTTAATTTTTGGTACTTTCTATTGTATTTTGAAAAGGAAATCTGAATTTATCATATTAAATATGAACTGTTGATCATTAAATGATCTGATTTGTATGATATTGTCTTTCCAATCTAATTAAAATGATGGTACAAGGTTGATTTTAAAATGCTTTAGAGGCATTTCCTTGTTTGACCTTTACAATACTAACATTGTGAAGTAATTAGGACATATATTATTACCATTAACCTCATCTTAGAGATGAGAAATCTTTGGCTCATTTAGTAAGCTGTGAAGGCAAAGCACAAACTTGAATTGTATAAGGTGAAATATTACGCTCTTTCTGCTAACCATAGCTGACTTGGTCAGCAATGAACTGAACATTCTTAGACTTGTGTTCTAATTCTGATTCTGTCAAAAATTAAGAGCAAGACTGAGGAAATTTTAATAATATATGTGAGGACACAGTTCTATTATGTATAGAGAGACTGACATCTTTTCCTATGCTTAAGTTGAATGTTTTATACATCTTATAACATGTGTGAGTGCATGTTTGTGTGTGCTTATATATCAAACTCTCAGAAATATTGCAATTCAAGGTTTAATAAAAACAAACATAGTTCTTTATGAATTCTTAAACTTTTAGTATATTAATAGTTATTCTGAATTTCAAGCACCAAATTTTGCAATGTTTATATAATTGTATATAAATGTAGTTCCTTTTTGTCAAGAAGGCCTATTGGCATCTAATGGAAGAATTATTTCCTGAATATATTTTGGAAACAATATATAAAATATATTTTTACTTTTAAAAATCTAATAATGAATTTATAATTCTGCTTTTGGAATTGGCATTACTTTTATTGCTTCCTTTGCTGGGGGATAAGGGGAGAAGATATCAAACTGCTAGAGATTATTGCTAATTTTTACTCTCTCTCTCTCTATATATATATATTTTTTTTACTCTCTTTCTCTCCACATATATACATTTATATTTGGTCAAATATAAATATATATATGTTCAAAAAGTTAAAGAGCCTGAAAGATTTCTAAGATGATAATGAGTCATTTTGGATGCCAGTGCTGTATCTGGGTATCAAGTGTCTTTATGAAAAGAATATGGCTTATGGCGAATGTTATTCATTAATTGGTTTCATTCATTTGACTATGCTGTAAATAACATGATATGAGCTAGAAATACATCATTTATGTACCAACTTCTCCACCTACTTGTTGTCTGATCTTAGAATGGTTGTTTAGCCTCTCAGAGCTGATGTAGACATCAGTAAAATGGGACTTTGCTAGTCATATTGCAGGGTATTTAGATATATTAAATGTAATTTATGCAAATTGAACTAGATTATAAATTCCTGATTGCTTGAACCATCATTGTGTAATATGTACCTGTACTTCAGATCCTCCCACAGTGGAATTAGAACCGATATGCATGGTGATCTCTGTGTTTTAAGCTGGGGTCATGATAACCATGATATCATTTATAATAGTGGGAAAGGTAGGTGACAGCTACCTTCTAAGGTGTTAGAACTGAAAAGTCAAAATGGGAGTGTGGCAATGCAGAATTTAGTAATAACAAGAAGTCTCTACCACTCCTGTGACTGGAAGTACAAGGAAACAGATGAGTTACCAGAGTCAAGAGCAGGCATCACTGACTGCATCTATACCCATGAAGGGTAGGCCTACTTGGAGATTGATGCAGTTATGGAAGAGAAAGGGCCACTTCCACAGATACCCCTGAAGCAGGAAGTGGGAGGTACTCTAGCATCTATTTCCTCATTCTCTAATCTCCTACTAGAACCTCTTACTGGTCAAAACTATCTAGAATTCGGGCTGCAAGGAAAATATAATTTGTGTAGAAAGCCTGAGGAATGGATTGTGAGCCACTAGCCCAATGGAACACATTGAGGAGACTGTCTGATACTTATATGAAAATTCCAGTTAGGAAAAAGAGTGACTGATCAAGACTAGAGATTTAGATTTAGAAGCATGAGGTAGAAGTTGAAGGTTTAAGAATGAGTCCTCTTATTAATTTTATTTAAAAAATAATTAATTTGATGAAAATCAGGTCAATGTATGGGAGGAGGAGAAGGGGGGGGGGAGGAGGAAAAAGAAGAGGCAGAGGAAAAGATCCTATACAGAAATCTTAAAAAAAAAACAAAGCAATCCAACAGAAAATGAGCAAGGAGGATATGATTCCTCTGACTGCAAAGGTAGGAAGACTGAAAAGAGAAGAGAGGCTATTGAATAAATAATATCTTTTTCCAACTCTTAATGATGTGTATGTGTGTGTGTGTGTGTATATATATATATATATATATATATATATATATATATATATATATATGAAAAGTTGAATATGTAATATATATAGTACTATATATGAAATATTATATAAATATCTATGTAATGTACACACACATATATATGTTTCATAAAAATTGTCAAATTTATTTCCTTACTACCTCTCTAAGGGTTACATAAAATAAGTTTCTTTAATTTTATATTGTATTTTTAATTTTCAGGTGAAAACAATGAGAAAGAAACTTTGTCACTGGTGGAAGCTCAACCTGTTCAAAATCTCTTTGAATGTATGAATGTCCATAGAGAGAAAGAGAAAAGGGACAGTGCTACGTTTTAATGATCTTTGAGTGTGGAAATTATCCAGTACTCTATGGGAACCCTATTTTGTGTTTCAGGCACAATTCTGTTCTAGAAATTAATTTTAATATTCAATATAATATGTTTATTTTACTTTACTCCACTTTATTCACTCTTCCAAGGGCATAAAAATGTTTACAATTTTCTTCTTAAAAAAAAAATCCTTCTATCCCTAGAGTCAATCTCATCACCTCTAGTGCTAACTTCTAGTCCAGGTTAGTTTAGTCATCATGTTTTCCCTGAACCATTTCAATAGCTTTATCACTAGTTTCCTGCTTCCCTTCATGTCTCAATTCACCTTAATCTAAACTCCACAGCAAACTGTTTTATCCATTCAAATGTAAATCAGGTTATTCCTAAAGTCAAAGTTGCTCAATATCTTTACTCTCATAATAAAAGCTACACTTACTGTGTCCTACAATTCTCTTCAAGGTCTGGCTTACCTCCCACCTCTGCTCTTTGTGTACAAAGTACACACCATGGTTCACTCTGCCCTGGTCATAATGGCTGCCTTGCAGGTCTTTAAGCATGCCGACCAAGTCCACACCCCAAGCCAATGTCTCATCCTGAAATACTTTCCCTCTATAAAAAAGCAATCATTTACTTTCTTACTTCCTTTAGGTCCCTTCTCAAATAAGATCTTGTCAGAGAAACCTCTGATTACACCTTTCTGTGTCTCTACTGAGTTACCTAACTATATTCTTCTATTTTCAAATTCACAGACAGTTCCCTCTGGCATCCCTATTCTGCTACTGAGCCCATTTAAATTTTTGTTACTTTATTTTTCAGTTATAATATTTGTATTTGCTTTTTCTTTTTATTGTCTTTTTATTACTTGCTGAGTTTTTTATTTTTCAATTTATTTCAAGAGGGGTTAATTTTACTTACAGAAGCATGTTTATAATATCTGCTTTAAATTCTTGATAATTACAACATCTATTATCATTTCAGGGTTGGTATATATTTTTGTATTTTCCTTTGAGAATTCAGATTTTTTAGGTTCTTCTTATGCCAAGTAATTTTGGATTATATCCTAGACATTTTGATATTTTAAATATATATTGATATAATGAGATTAAATGTTTAAATCTTAAGGAGAATGATGTGTGAACAGGCATTTCACCTAGTTAGGTTCATTGAAATAGATATTTTCTATTTTCACAGATTTCAGTTTTATTTTCACAAATTTCAATACACGTTTTCTGGACTGCGGCTCCAATGTCAGTTCAATTCTCAAAGCCTTGGCAGTGCTATTCACATATGTCTTATATGTATATAACATCTTAGTGACCATTGTGGGACTTGGACAGGGACCTACTCTACAGCAGATTCTCTAAGTCTGTGGTATGCTGTTCAGGGTCAGATTACCAGATGTGTATCTTGGAGGTGAGCTTAGGCATTCGTATACAACTCTATGGACTGAAACTCTTCTCTCTGAACTCTACTTATTTCCTTTCTTCCTACTTGCCTTCTTTCCCTGACTTCTACTCAGATTTCTGAGGTATTGAGGTATGTTTATCATCCTTAGAGTTTTAGATGTCACCAACTGCTCATGTCCACCTAGCTGCCACCATTGTGGTGGTATTGCCTGGTAGCTTGTCTGGGAGTGAAAGGAAATCAATAAAAAAAATAATAATTATTACAGTATTTCTACCACTTTATCTGACCCATAACATTTCTCTTTCATCCTCTTTGGTCCAGAAGGAGAGGGCTTCTATAAGATCTCTTTCAGTCCATACCTGGTATACACAACGTATTTCAATCTGCCTCTGAGTTCAAGCAGGCAATAGTGGAGGAAGGTGGTAAAATCTGCACCAGATTGGTGGGACTTTGAATTCTGGTCTCTTCTTCAATCCACCTGCTATTTATATTCAGAGTTCTTAGAAAGCTGCTCCAAGCACTGTGCCCAGGATTTATAGTTGCATTCAGTGGGAGAGACAGGGGAGAGTCTGTCTACACTAACTTCCCTGAAATTAGAAATATTAATCCCATATTAATATTTATTTGGTACCAAGAAAGATTCCTTCTTTGTGATTTTGTTTAGAAAATGATGTTGGACTTGAAATTGCTAAAAATACATTTTTTAAACAGTCAGCTAAGAACTCCATACAATTAACAAATCAATATGTGTTATCAGTGACAAATCTCCATATTGTGGTAAATTTAGCTCTGAGGCATACCTAATAACAACTTAACCTTTTGACTTCTCAGTCAGTAAAGACAAAACTGGTGGTTCCTTTGAAAATACAACATTGAATTTCCTAATATTTAAAAGAAATACTGTTTACATACATACAAGGCCAAGCATCCAAAAGAGAAGGAAAATGTAGTAAAGGGGAATTTAAACATGATTGATCAGACCTTCAAATAACCCAATTGTTTACCCCTTATATTTTACACTTGGGATATGTGGTAAATAATAAATTAATAATTGGTTCTTAAAGATTTATTTGAAATTATATATTTTTAGGCCCAATCTTTGGGTCAGTAGGGACCAAAGCCAATATCCTGTACTCCCTCTATAATTCCATATCCATCCCTATGCAATGAGAATTGATGCTTAAGATGATGAGCCTGAGGCATTGCAGATCCTGAATTATTACAGATTCAATTATCTTCAGATTCATGAGCTTGCTAAGGTGGGCAAAAAGATACATTTGAAATAGACAGTAAAATTATAAGGATTGACCTGAAATGATTGGGGAGTTAATTTTTCGTTTTCATGGACTTTTAATGGCTACTGCTAGCCAAAAATTTTAAAATATTACTGATAACCAAGATTCGTCTTATAGATATTCTTTTGGTTTAGAATATGATTTGAATATTAAGGAATACATTTGAAATGAAAGGGTTAAAGCTCATATTTGTGATAGTAAAAAATTCCTCTGTGGAAGCTTTCTATACCTATTGAGGAGTTCAATAGCTATTTTCTTTGTTTTTAATTTAATTAGAACAGTGTAGCAACTACGGATTTGTCAAAATAATAATGTCTGGAGAAATAAATAATATTATTGATCATTACTATCATTTGCTAAATGAATATTACTATTTTCTTCTTCATTTTTCGTATATCAATAGTAGTCATTCTTATTTATAAGTATAGAGATAGTTGTAAATTAGAATTGATAATTGATTAGAATTAGTATTTCATTGACTTTTCCTAATACACATTTAGTTATGTAAACATATTCCTTTCCTGTCTTTGTGGATACATACAAAGAAGATCTCTGAAAATTGTCTGTTTACAGGATGATATATTTTATTCCTGAAAGAGGGCAAACATACATTATATGATATGTAAATTGTAATACAGCTTTTAAATATCAAATTCATAATTAGATATCCTGCTCAGCCAGACTTCATTAATCCTTAATCTTTTAGCATACTGTGTGCTTCCTGAACATAAACTACTTCTGGCACAAACTATTTCTCAGGGTAAGCCATATAGACACTTGTTGAAATAAAAACAAAATGACACATGATTTATCTGAGAACATTTAAAAACAGAACAAAGCACATTGTTTTAACCTCTGATTCTCCTCTATATTTTGTCAAACTTTTGTTTATTTTTCAGAGCTCACAACAGGCAGACAATCATAAAATGCTCAACTGCATCCTTAAGTTGAGAATTGTTGAGCCACTTGGGATGTTTCTGATAAACTGAGAATCAAATATGCCATGTTTGAAAGAGAAAAACAGATAGTAAGATTTTACTCAAGAAAGAGATTGATTTGTCTAATAGAAAATGTCTGTATCTGAAGCATTTTAAACTTGATCTGACTAATACTTCATTATATAGTAAGCATTCAAATTATTTCTCCCCTATTGAATTTTTCTGTAAGAGGAAAGTTGGAAAGATCTTTTAAAGATATGCAGAAGAAATAAAGTAGAATTGTGCTGGAAAGTTACAGTCTCTCTATATGAAATAGTGTTTCCTCAGGTAAAGTTTCTGGGAAAAAATCTCAGGTAGAACCAATGTGATATAAGGAAAAACTATTTACCAATAAGATATAATTCCCTAGGATAGTGCAATGTGGTGGCCCTAAAAACAGAAGGAACTTGGTTATCTCATGACATGATATGTGAGATACTGGGTAATTATAGGAAATTCTGAACGTCACACCAGAAGGTAATATAGAACTGAATCTAAATACCCATCATCTGATTCAGAGTGTTTGTTTCTTTGTACTATATCTGCTTTCTCTGAATTAGTGGTTTTAGCTCTCTCAATTTAATCAAAATTTCTTAGCCTTCTGCTTAATAAATGCCTCTGCTGATAGTCTGGGTTTGGTTATTGTTTTTGTTAATATGTTTGTTTTGTTTTAGTTTTTCTGCCACTTCTCTTTTTATTTATTAATGCAACCACTCATTCAGGGCCTATTTAGACAGTCCATGCTTTGTATCAGACACTATTACAGGTCATTGGGCAATGTAAGTGAATAACCTAGTAAAGGATTCTTGCCCATGTGTTAGAAGAAATAAATACTAAGAAAAAAGTAAATAAGGTAATGTAAGGCAATGGGAAATTGTGAGGTCAGATGAGAGGAGAGAGATTTCAGTGCTAACTGAAGTCAGAATAGACCTCATTGGAAAGGGGATATTTGAGTCCAGATTCAAAGGACTTAGGAGTTAAGCATGAAGGTATCTTAAGGAAGATCATTCCATGCAAAGGACACAGCCAGCAAAAAGGATCTCTGGAGGGCATGTGCCTAACATGTTCCAGGAACAATAAGGTGATCAATAAGGCATGGCAGAAAATAATATAAGAAGCAGTCAGAAACTTAATGGGATGCCAGAATATGAAGCACTTTGTAGGCTACTAAAGACTTTCAGTTTTACTTTGAGCATGACAGGGAACCCCTGGCTACTTTTGAGCAGAGGCATAACATGATTTAACTTGAGTTAAGAAAGCAAGATGTATGTACAAAGGTTAAGAAATAGAATGGAACAGGAATTCAGAGAAATAATGAAAAACTGAGGTAGGCTGTTGTTCTGATGTGTGTTCTGTCTCTGTTAACAGCCTCATGGGTCAGGAACACAGGGCTATCCTAAGACTGAGGTTTAGCTAAGAAAACACGGCACACCTCTATCTCCACCAAGAGGATAAAAAACACTGAGTACAAACAATAGCAATTTAACATTGAAGAAAGGGCAAGAGTTTGGAGAAGGACACCATATGGGACACAGATTTGTAGGACATAAATTTGAGAGTGGAACTCTAACACTGAGTAAAACCTTCTGGCAATGCAGCTCCCACCTAGACACAGATTAGAAAACAGTGAAGCCTATGGTATACTTCATGTAGTTATATAATGACAAAACCCAAACTCAGCTCAAATATTGGCTTGATGAATTTAGACCCTCCACACACAAACCAACATCTTGAAAGAGTGGGACCTATTACCAAATTTAAATACTATTTTCTTCAGACATTTCTATTCTATAAAATATTTATGGCATTCAATTAAAAATTATGGAATACATGAAAATCAAGAGAAAAGCACCCCATTAAGAAAAGACAAAACAATTATTAGAGTCAGAGATACACAGATGCTATAAATCTCAGATAGAGTATTTAAAATAACTATTATAAATATGTAAAAGAAAAAAGATCTGGGGAAACATTATACAACACGCATGCACAGATGGGAATTTTATTAAAGAGAGAACATAAGCATCAAATGGAAGTGCTAGCAAAAATTGATAAATAGAAGAAAGGAATGGACAAAATTACAATTATATTTGAAGGCTTAAATATTTCTTTCTTAGTAATCATTAGAAAAGTTTAAGAAAAATTAGACCTAAATCACACTGTCAATCAACTTGATCTAATTTACAATTACAGAGTACACTACCCTAGAGTAATAAAATACTTATTTTTTTTCAAGGGCACATGGAATAGTCACAAAGATAGAATTCACAAAGAAAGTATTCACAAAGATATTTGGGGCCACAAAGCAAACCTCAACACATTTTAAAAAAGAAAACAAAAAACATATGAAATAATTTCCTTAATTATGATGTAAACAAGGAATAAATAACAAAAATGTATCACAAATGCACTAATATTTAAAAATGACATAACATACTTCTATAACTGATGGATAAAATATAAAGGTTAGAGTAAATTAGAAATATTTTGAATTGAATGAAAATCAAAACATATCAAAATTTGAGAGAGAGAGCTAAAGCAGTTAACAGAGAAATGTATAGCATTCATTGCTCATATTAAAAAAGAAATAAGGTCTCAAATCAATGATCTAAGTATTCATTTTAAGAAACTACAAAAAGAAGAGGAAATTGAACTCAAATTAAATAGAAAGATGGAAGTAACTCAGATAAAATCAGAAATAAATCAATGAAACTGTAAAATAAAACAAAGTATTAAGAACACTGAAAGCTGACTAACTATAAAAATAAAAAGACAAAAATTTGGGCAGACTATGAAAAAATAGAGAATACCAAATTATAAATACCAGGAGACATCCCTAAAGATCCCGATATTAAAAACTTATTAAAAGAATACTATGAACATTTTAATAATAAATTCTACCACTTAGGAAATTCCTTGAAAAACTAAACTACCAAAATTTAATCATGAAATTGGTCATCTAAATTCCACTATCCATTGAATAAGTTGAATTCACAGTTAAACCCTTCCAATAAAACTTTAGGCACAGATGTTTTCAAGAAGATCGTATACTTATCAACTAATGTTACTAGGTCATTGTTATAGTGAAGCAGAAAGAAAGAATGAGAGAGGGAGAGAAAGGAAATAAAATAAAATGGTGGCTCAATATTCATCATGTACACACAAAATTCTCAAGTATATTAGAAAATGAAATTCACCAATATATATAAAAAATAATATATCATGGTCATGTCCTGGTAATGCAAGTTGTCCAACTTTTGAAAACTGAAAAAATCTAATTCACCATATCAATAAAATATTTGGTTAGAGATTAGATTTAAAGAAGGAATTATCAAAGTGGCTGATTACTAAGGTGAAAGTTAAATTGGGATAACAATAATCAAAATATTGGAGTTCAAAAAATGTGGCACTATGTTCTTAAGAGGGTCTTTAACATGTATATTGAAATTTTTGAGGTTGGTGGCAAAAGGGGGAGTTGCTTCATGTTCAGCTAATTTTATTATAGTTAATTGAGAATTTACTTCATTTGTGCATGGATTTATTTCTGCATGATTCTCTGGGTCTTTAAATACACAATAAGGCAGAGCTATTTCTCAAAAGGAAGGGAAAACATGCTGGAAATGAAACATTAATCCCTATTTGCTGACTACAGGAAAGGAAGGAAAGAGAAAGGGAGGGAGGGAGGGAGGGAAGGAAGAAAGGAAGAAATGAAAGAGAGAAGGAAAAGAGAGAAAGAAAAGTTAAGCCTCCACATTAGCCTGTAAATTGGAGGAAATACCAGCTGTACAGAAGTTTAATAAATAAAAAGTAAGAATGAAAATGGGTATTTTCATCTTGATCCACAGGGAATTAAGTGGGCAAATCTCTACATTTACCTCTGTAGCCTGACCCTAGGAAGTAGAAATAATTGAGAAAGTGCCCACAGAATCCCATTATTAGAGAGGGAAATTACATAGAAAAACCTAATCCTGAAATCCTCACGCAGGTGAAGTCTCCTTGAAAACAAGCTCAGAGACTACAGGGAGCTGACAAATGAAACTGTGTGTGAGATCATCAGTCTCCCAGAGACTCTTGTGTTTGCTCACTTTATTGGAACAGCAACAAGAGCGCCCTTTTCCTGGCAATGAGAAGTGCCTGAAGAATTTATCCTCTAGGAGGAGTGTGAAAAATACCCTGCAATAGCCTTTAAAAATATGTTCATTTGCTAGGAATGAAAATTGAGGACAGCTGCTTATAATTGGTTTGAAATTCATTCTCTAACACTAGAAAGGAAAGCTTCAGACATTTCACTAGGTTACAGAAAAAACAAAAATCAAGCACCCTTGATCATGCTGCAGAAAATAAAACACTGTAGAAAACAACATTTTTTCAGGGCATTGGCTTTTTGGAATATGATTAATTCATAAAGGTAATAGTACTTTTTTAATGTAAAATGGAGAAGGTGCCAAGACATTTTGCTGCAATATTAATGCATCTCTATATTTTAGAAAAGTTAATATTGTAAAGTTCTAAATGCTTTATGTACGTTTTCTCAATGAATTATCTATAATGATTCAGTTTCTATTACTATTCCTATTTCTCAGAAGAGGAGGTAGAAGCAGAGGAGAGTGAATCCATACACTCTGGAACCATAAAAAAATACTCTTACAATTCCCCCTATAGAGCCCTATTAAACTCGGGAAAAATTGTCTTTGGCATGACCTTATCTTTATCTCTGCTTCCTCAAATGTGCCCTTCTGCTAGTTTTGGGGGTGACCCACCTCTGCCTATCTGGTTGGGCAAAGGTCCATGCTCAGATTTTTTCTGACATTCAGTTTTCTCCTTTATCAAAATTTATTTATTAGTGTTCATTCCCTGAGAATCTTGCTAGGTAATTCCTTCTCACAGGCTAATGGAACAATGTACTATCTTCTCAGCTAATAGAGTTTCATTTCAAAAGAGCCATTTGGAGACATTAACTTATGATATTAACTTACAGAAAAAATTGATATTGATGAAGAGACTTTCAGTCATCACTCAGGCCTCTTTCCTAATATCTGAAGTCACTTAGAAAGTCACTCTGTACTCTAATGTACTAAGCCATAGCACCCAAGTCATCCTGGTGAAAGCTGGACTTTTAAACCTCTGGGACCCCTAGAGCTGTTTTAAATTGGCTTGTCAAACTATAAAATATCCATGGCGATCATGTATTATCAATTTCAGAAGAATTGTTCACTTTCAGGGTATTGATTAAGATTGTTTGCATTTAGCAGCTGGGAGACTGGAAAATCTGAAACTGACAGCAAGTGCTAAAATGATAAAACCAAGATATGCATTTATGACGTACTCAACTGTGTGCAATCTTAGATGGCATAGCCATGAGATAGTATACAAAACTATAGGATATTTTGTTGGCTACAAATTGTCCAGAAATCTTTGAACTTTTTTGAGCAGCCCAGGTTCAGAGCTATGCATGTACTACCATTAACAACAACAACAAAAATTCTCATATTCTATTACGATGGTTTACAATATACATGATCAATTGTAGAATTTTTAAAATCTCTCTATATATATTATATACACTATATACTATAAGTTATTGAGTATATGATATAATTTTGAATCAAGCAATTGATAGTCAAAAATATAGGTACCGGGCTTCCCTGGTGGCGCAGTGCTTGAGAGTCCGCCTGCCGATGCAGGAGACGCGGGTTCGTGCCCCGGTTCGGGAAGATCCCACATGCCGCGGAGCGGCTGGGCCCGTGAGCCATGGCCGCTGAGCCTGCGCGTCCGGAGCCTGTGCTCCGCAAATGGGAGAGGCCGCAACAGTGAGAGGCCCGCATAACGCAAGAAAAAAAAAAAAAAAAAAAAAAAAAAAAAAAAAAAAAAAAAAAAAAAAAAAAAAAAAAATATAGGTACCAAAATCATAGAAGCTTGTTATTCATGCTTGCAATATGAGTCTATAAAATCTTGCATATGTTATGCAAATATCACTGCCTTATTATATAACTGAATATTCATTAGGTGTCCTCCAAGCAGAATGTTCACATGTCACATTTCAAAAGATTCAATTCTTATTAAAGGAAATCTCAGAGTTTACTCAACAGTATATTTTAAAGTAGATATTTCCCAATACAGTTGGCCCTCCATATATGCAGGTTCAGCATCTGTGGATACAGAGGAACAAATGTACTTTGCTATTTTATATAAGGGACTTGAGCATTCTTGGATTTTGGTATCTGCAGGGTATCCTAGAACCAATACCCCTGTGGATACTGAGGGAAAATTTATATTGACCTTGGAAAATTTGGGTTTACACAGTATATCTGAATTCACATGATATCCATTGATAAAAAGATTGAATTCTAATTTGTGTTTTCTGTATTGAAAGTAGCATTTTCATATATAAAATACTATTATAAATAGCATTGTATCTCAGAGAAATTGTGAAGTCAGTGAGATTTGCTTTTTGACCCTTGTATCCTATAAATACCCACTTTCTTTTGTGTTTATTTCTGGAACACCAACCTAAGCTAATTTTGAAGATATGCCACACACATGAGGCCTCTCCTGTTGTTTTCCTCTTTAATCTCATGTTTCTGTTTTCCTCCACGTCTCTTTCTCACATAGGTATATGCATGTGTGTATGTATGTAGGTGTATGTACGCATATTCACACACACTCAATCTCCAAAGGTCCGCTACCACCCTCCCGCATCTCCCACATTTCCACCACTTATTAGCTCTTCCTGGTGGCACACTGGAAATATTAGAGATGAACTTCTATTTCTTCTTCTCAGGGCATTATAATAATGCAAGATGGCAAAGGGCTGCTCTTGATAAAACAATTATATACAAAGAGAGAAAACTAAAGGTTTTCCTAGGAGGAGGTAACAAAGAGCAAGTCTTCAGTGAGTGTTGCTATGACTAGATAGAGTTACTAGCTTTGGCAAGTTTCTAATCTTCCCTAAATTTGTTTTGTCATCTGTAATAATGAACCAACAGGTCACAAGATTGATTTGAGGTTGAAATGACTAAATTATGTATGCTTTTACACATACAAAGTGGGAGGACAGGGCCTGAAACATAGTGCACATTCAATGAATATCTGTTGATTTGAATCTCAGTGGAGGAAGCAGGATATAGAGAGTTACTGACTGGTATTGGGCCTGGGCAATGAGAAGCTAACCAGTAGGAAGAGAAGTGGGAGAACTGAATCTTCATGGGAAATGTCCTGATATCTGGACATCAATGCTTAATATGAGAAGGCAGAGGGTACAAGTGAGTGCAAGAGGTTATGAGAATTTGACCAGGGCAGAGCTGGAGCATGTGGAGGTCTGTATACTGAGCTAAGAAATGTTTTGTGGGAAAGATGGATAAGGGATGGAAGAGAAGACGAGATGCTAGATTAACAGTTGTGGTTAAATGAGATGAAGAGTCAGTGACCTGAATATTGGTGAAGTGGTATGTATTAGTCATGTAAGAAACAGAGATATAAAAAAAATAGTTTTATAATTCAGGGAAGTTGCAGGAAAAGAGGTAAGCATTGGCCATAAAACAATCTCAGTGTCCAACTGTGGCTTCCATACTTTCCCTTTGTTGCTTTATGAGATCCCTTTCAAGAAGTAGCTTGATTTTCTCTGTAGGAAAAATCAAGTTCCTTAATGAAAGATTAATATATCATGGTACTTAAAATCCCTGAGGTTGATACTATGCTCAATGCTTTGTCTACTTAAAGAAGAGCCATTTGACTATTGTGATAAAAATTTATTATTTATATGGCTAAGAAATTAGTCATCTAGGTTGCAGATTTGGGGCTCATATGGGAGCACAGAAGAGGCTGTACAAATTTTAAGTAACAATGATCTTTATCTGAAGATTCATGATATAATCATTTTAAGAATCTTTTAGGGTAGCAACTACACTGGGATCTTTTTTTGGACACAGAATATTTTATTGTTTAAGAGATGTATATGTATTAAAATTTAACCTGAAACAAAATACTTTTGTTGTATATGTCCCAGATGGCTCATTTTTTGTCCATAAGCAATTTAGAGTTATCATGTGCTGTTTAATAGCTGAGGACTTTCCAAAATAGGCTTAGAGGAATCCGTGATAGATAACAGCTGACTTTTAAAAGTTCAGAAAAAGTTGTCATGGTTTATTTGGAGATATCATATAGTTTACTAAAGGCTCCTGGGCTTGTTGACATCCCTGACACTTGGTGAATGAGGACTTTTTTATTCTCCCTTCATTTGTTTAGCTCTTTACCTAATTGATTTTCTGTGCAAATACACTAAAAGTCTGAAGAAGGCAGTGCCTCAGGTGTGACAGATGAAATAAGGTGCTTTTAGTCATCACTTTTATCTTCCATGTCTAATGTGTTGGTTACAGCTGTGCAATTTAACAGCAAGATCAATACATCATTTGCTGCAGGTATCTGAAAGAATTTGGAATCCCTTCAGTATTTTAACTATTAGATTTCTCCTGGCATTTTATTTATTTATTTATTACTTATTGGTTCATTTATATGTTTTCTGATATTAAATGTTACAAGGTGAGGGTTTGTTTGTTTTCTTTCTCTTGCCTTCTCCTCAAACCTTGTCTTTTCCACTAGCTAGTTAAGTTACTTTTCTTTGGGTTTTGGAACATCTGCCAGTCTAAATGAATCCTGTAAAGTGTAAAATAAATGTTTAAAAAATCTTTTCCGTTTTGCCTAAATCATCGTTGAGCTGAAACATTTAGCATATGTTCTACTGAAAATGGAACCACTTTGTATTGTGCATGGAAGGCAGTATGTGCGGGGGCATTTGGGTAATTTCTCATGTAAATGGATGCTGTTATTGCCAGTTTTCCATTTTACATTGGCAATGACACGGTTTCAGACTGAAACAGAAATAAGAAAAATCCACTTAATTAGAACTCTTTCC
>NW_006775535.1:492148-504143 GCF_000442215.2 Lipotes vexillifer
TCTTTCCCTTTTCAATATCTATCTATCTTTCTATCTATCTATATATAATCTCCTTTATTATTCTTCAACTGTTTAGTGCCTATTAGTTTTACCTTGAGTGTAAGCTTCCAAAGGGTGGAAAATGTGACCCATACTTCTTGCTACCCTATTCAGACAGCACAGGCCCAGGATATGGAGTGAAAGCAGCTTCCGCAGCTTTGAAACACCACGCAGAATTTATCAAGTTGCTTTTCTCATAGTAGGTTCTTAGAAAAATCTGTTGAGTTTTTGTTTTCTTAATTGAATTTTCTCTCACATGTTATTTGTAATAAACCTAGTATCAAATCCACTACCTGAAATGTTAGCATGTAGAAAGCTTAGGGATTTAGAAGGCCCATTTTTTTATAAGTGAGGACAAATGGGAAATAAACTGTACTTGTGAATTTATTTTAAATGTAATTTATAGAATATGTCATAATACAAGATGTATGCTAATTTCTTCCTTGGTCTACATCAGCATATACACAAAGGCCATGTTTGTTCATAATGATGACCCAGAAATAAAGTGAGTCCTTGATTAATATTAACTGAGTTTCTATTACTTTTGTATAAATGCTTTTTACTTTATTTATAACTATAATTTTAAAAGTGTAATATTTATAAATATGTAATTTTTCTCAGTTGCCCAAAAAATTCAACTTTATAGGATATTCTAATTTTCAACCATTTCTATTGTATTATTTTAAATTACCTTTTATAACTTTCATAAGTAGTATACATAATTATCAAAATGATTAAACTATTGATTTATTCTTAGATAGAAGTTAATGTTATTCCTCTTGGATCTCTATAGAATATGATGAGATTTGAATACGTGGGAAATAAAAATTCTTATAGTCACACAGAAATATGTTTAGATGTCTTAGCAAATTTATGTTAGCAATTACTTGTGTGTTTTTTTTTTTTCTCCTTCATGTGAAATGTCTGTATTAGTCAGTCATCAAAGGATTTTTCTAAGGTGGAACAAGATTGTTTTCCCTGAACATTCTGAGCTAGCTGTCTAGACAGGTTCAGTTCTATTTGTAATTGTACAAACTTGTGCTTTTATTACTCTGACCTAAGCAAAGTAATGGAATGAAGCTGAAACATGCAAAGGCCTTGTCTATACAATAGAACAGATTTCCTCATTAAAATTGTAGAATTGTTTTTCTAAATTTTATGTTTGATTACTTGTTAGTGAATAGTTGATTTAGTTCAATTAAGTGACTTAAAGAAGTGATTCCTTATGCCTGTTATCTTCATGATTGCATGTGTGATAATGCTGGTGTTTGACCTGAGAATGAAACCAGATTCCACAAGAATCTGGTTGAAGGTGAATGTTGAACTAAAACAACAGTACATCAGAATATTTAGTATGACCTAATCTTAAAGTAGAAAACAGACTCAAAGCCCTGTATGTTTTAGCCAAATATACCCATCTAGAGGCAGTAAAATAAAAGCCTGTTAGCGAGATGCCGTATTAGTATGCTTTAGACAGGAGGCCACAACTATTTCTGGGCAGGAATAGATCTTCCCTTAAGGGGAAAGATTTCTTTACATTGCTTAAATGTAATTACGTTCCTGTGAATCAAGCAGCCTCAGGCTGTGTCTGCATTTGCATTCCAATGGCTTAATATTTTCATTGCTGTGCTCAAGCTGCTTTAATCTGCTGCATTGTTTAAATTGGGGAAGTGGCCAATTTTATGATAAATTGATGCTTTGGCAATCTTGCCCAAGATTGACTCATCAATCTTCTGAAAAATATGGCCAGGAAGTATTGACTTGATGTGGTCATTAGTCAAGAAAGTAGCAATAATCTCAGGAGACACAGAAGTAAAAATAAACAAAACCCTAATTCCTTAGGGATAAAAAGGCTTAACAGGACATCCATATTCTGTCTCCCTCTGCTGGGAAAGACTTACCTAAATATGATATATATCTATTATGTGTCATCTTTTAAAATTATATGACTAACATTTATACAGCAACTACTAAGTAATTTGTATTCTTCAAGTACATTAGAAGATACAAAGATAAATAAGACTTTGGTCATTGTACACTAGAAATTTATAATCTATTGGTAGAGATAGCCTTATGCACAGATTTGGAGAAGATAACCAATGAAAAGAGCAGATAAGGGACTGAATGGAACCCTAGGTTGAAAAATAGGTTGCTCAGTGCTGGAGTTCCCAAGAAGCAGCTACTCAACTTCATTCAGTAACACATTTCATCAGTGCATTGGCCCAAGATGGTCACACTGCCTTTTTTTTTTTTTCCGGGATGTACCCATGTTTATGATAATTCTATTTGTAAGCTTCATCCTGGTCAAATTATATTCATCACCTACTAATATTTTCATAGCATTCCATAACACGTTAGACATGAAATCATTAATATTTAGAAAACATGGCCTCCTGGTTTTTATGATTTTCATTAATCACCAGCAGTAAATATAGGAAAAGTGAATTTCCAGTCATAGTTTAATGTGGCATCTCTGTTTCTGAAATCTATCTTTATTAACATATAGCAAAGTATAGTACTACAGAGATATTTTTGGTGTTTGTTTTCTGCTTAGCTGTATACTATCAGGTGATATAGTGTAGAGAATACACTGAGCATAGGGTACAGTGGACTGTTCTTAAGACCTTGATGGCTTGGGCTGGATACAAGACCTAGAATTTAGCTTCAAATCAAATTGATTTTTCCAAGTAATTTTTTTGGCTGAGGCATAATTGAAATAAAACATTATATTAGTTTCAGGTGTACAACATAATGATTTAATATTTGTATATGTTGTGAAATAATCACCACAATAATTGTGGTTAACATCCATCACCACCAGGTAGCAGATGTAGCAGGAAAATCAGGTGCTCTTAATAGGACACTTTAAGGACATATATATATGAATTCCAGATCCCCTATATATCTTCCCAGGCAAGAGCAGGTCTGACTTGAGGTAAAATAAGAACATAGATTCTTCCCCTACACCTATAACTGAAATATAAATGACAGAACTCACTGATCCCAGGACAGCATAAAATATACATAAAACCTTTGAAGGCAGGACAGGTAATTGCTTTGTTAATTCATTTATTAAAAACATATATTGGGGCTTCCCTGGTGGCACAGTGGTTGAGAGTCCGCCTGCCGATGCAGGGGACACGGGTTCGTGCCCCGGTCCGGGAAGATCCCATATGCTGCGGAGCGGCTAGGCCCGTGAGCCATGGCCGCTGAGCCTGCGCGTACCACAAAAAAATATATATATATGCACCTTGGTCTCAATAAACTTGCTTTGAAAGATGAAGTAAAGATGGATATGGAGAAGCCAATCAGACCAGTGTATCTATTCGTGGGGGTCCTTTGTCATCTCACTCCAAATCCAAATACAGAAGGGTATATGGGATCATGCTTCAAGACTCTCCTATGCCTGATTTCACTCCCTAGGATCCTATTTCTTTGAAACTACTTTGGGTTACTTCAGCAAGTTTACTAAAGAAGAGTGGAAAAGACAAGTTGTAGCAAAACTTCTCTAATTCTATGACAATAAATTAGACTTAAATATATATATACTGATTGATATTACCACCTATCCCTCACTCCCTACCTCCCACAACCAAATGCAAATATAAAATCCTGTTTTTTGTTACTCTTTTAAAATATAGACATTGAAAATATGTGATTTAAGGATGTATTAGCCCAACAGGTGATATTTAAGAAGGCAGTTGATAGAGTTGCTATAATCTTTAGTTACTAACTTAAGAAAGAACATGAATTCAGTTCTCTAGAGTCTTTGGGCTTTCTAAATAGTCATAAATTGCATGGTTTTTAGACTGTCAGTGAGCTCTGTCACTCAAATATGACTCTACCTTGCCAAAATACAGAAGGGAGAAATGTCTGTTATTTCTCATTTTAACTTTTCCCTGGCTATAGCCAATCAAGTGGGCTCTGTTGATTCCCAAAATGTCCTGTTAAGATACTGTGTCAAGTAATATTATATAAATGGTGAAGAAAAATTCAGATTTTATTTTAATTTTTACAAAAAGAGGGGGGAAGCAAAGCAAAAGTCTTGTAAAATAGGAGCTTAGGGAAAGTAATGAATTTGTCCCAGAGAAATCTATTCTCTAATTTATTTGTGCCTTTTTCCATGATAATCCCAATTGCATGTTTCAGATACTATTCAACATACTCTGGGCATATGGAGCAAAGAAAATAAGAGAGTGAATGTGTGGGAGGGGCTAGGAAAAATTGGGGGCTTGTCTTTCCAATTATTTCCTTGTCATTCCTTTCCTCTATAGGAGTACTCAGTTTCTGTGAACATTGCACTGTTTCCAGGAATTTTGTTGTACCATTATTTGGAAGATCTCAATGAAATGGAAAGAATCGTAATAGGAGGGCCACTTGCTTCAGTAGAATATTTTTGCAGTAAATGTTTATTAGTGAGCTAAAATTTGCACTGTTGCAGACCACTCAAGTTAGGGGTCCCAGCAATAGAAGTACAAATGGCTGCAGACATCTGAATGTTATCAAGGCATATAGTCATGCTATAACTGGCTCTTTTGTCTAGTGTTTCTATATATTTCTGCTTACATAGGATGTAACTCTAAATTGCCTTTTCCATAATGCTGAAATCAGCTGATCTACAAAACTCATGCAATAGTATTTCAGCAAGATCCATTGTGGGAAGCAATGGGGTCTACTTTAATTTACAAAGGTGGCATTAATGCAGTCCTTTGTAATGCGAAAAGTTAAAGTAAATGAAAACCAACACTGGTTCTTTTTTTATATGCAAGCTGTCAAATCAGATAAAACATTTGAATACCTGTTATTATAAAGGAGAAGACTGACTAGGGAGTAAGGCTGAATCTCTTTAAGGAATTAAGAAAAAAAACTGAATAGAGCTCATGTGGAAATCATTTTCAACTGAGTTGTGGTCCTTTTCCTTATATTTTCTGTGTTCATCCTAGTTTGTTCTTTATCCATTTCACCTATGGAAGTTAAAGCCCCTCCCCCATGGTTAGAATTGATGAAAATCTATAGTATGTCAAATGCTATGCACACATCAAATGGCAAGTCTTAAAGAGTGATGAATGGTGAATTTTGCATTTAGGTGTTTGGCAAGTGAGGGAAACACTTTATATTCTAGCAGGGCTCCCAGTGTCTTTTCTCCTGATTTAATCTGCTTGTTTTTGACCTCTGCAATTTCAATGCAGACAAGACATGGTCATTCTATAATATTTGCCAGTTGCTGTTTTTACCAAAAAAGTTGTGTGAGCTAATGTTAAACAAAGTATAGGATTTCTAAGATAGGGTGTGTCAAGTATTATTTAAATTAACAGTTTGAGAATGATTAATGGTAGAAATGACTGGCCATATTTAACTTGAGAAATTCCAAGTTGCCCTGTGGCTGCTTAGGGACCACAGTTTTTTTCCATCTTTCCTTGAAGTGGATGGAGATTCTGTTCTATTAATTCGAAGCATGCTCAGGAGAAAACGATGTTAATATTGCCCATTCAAGGGTCATATTAGGCTCTTTGGACACTGTATGCATATCTAACTTAAAAGTTCCAGGATACTAAAATTGTCTGGAGTCTTTAAGATTAACACCACTGGGGCTTCCCTGGTGGCGCAGTGGTTGAGAGTCCGCCTACCGATGCAGGGGACGCAGGTTCGTGCCCCGGTCCAGGAAGACTCCACATGCCGCGGAGCGGCTGGGCCTGTGAGCCATGGCCGCTGAGCCTGTGCGTGCGGAGCCTGTGCTACAACGGGAGAGGCCACAGCATTGAGAGGCCCGCGTACCGCAAAAAAATAAAAGATTAACACCACTTCTCCACAAACCTCTGCCAACAGCAGAGTATATTTTATATATCAGGGATATGTGGCTTATTATATTGATGTCATCAATATTTCTTTTTCAGTTGAATTGTGATTTGGTGAATTTTATCAAGATGCAGTGCGATGTTTGGTTTCAAAACGGCATTTTAGGCTTATGTCACATAACAACCGGAAATAGTTGTGATACCTCAGTTCAAAGGAAGTATCATTTTAGCAGTGGGTGAAATGTGTCCTACGTATATATCTCCTGGAGCATTTTCTGATTCATTATGATATAGTGCTATAGAACCATAACTCAGGTCATTACCTCTAGTGATTTGCAGAATAGAGAAGCACATTATAGTAAATTAGTAATGAACAAATGAAAGCTTTTTCTACACAGCACAGCAAAGCTATGAATTTGTGATATTACTGATAAGTTCCAAATCACTTATGGGTTACTGCAGATTGTTTGCAAATGGCCACATTCTGACTGCCAGGAGAACATTTGAAGCATTGTCATCCTTTTTGATGAAAATACTGAGACTGTAGGCAGAATACCTTTGTAGAAAATACAATTTATGTTTGTGTGTGTGTGTGTGTGTGTAGCCAAATCATTCATCTACTGTCAATGGAATAACCTATCTTATTTTAAACTAATTACAATGACCTATGCTATTTGTTCAATCCAGGACATATATGACCTCCATCTTTTCACCTTACAAAGGGAAAACTTACAGCCATAAAGTAGAGTGATTATCATCTACTATTTCTAGTCATCAAGGAATAACAGTTTCAAGACCTATCCTCCTACTATAGACATTTAGAAAAGTAGGCCAAAAAATGTGAAATGAAAATTTGTAGACATGAATAAGAGAAATCACAGAATTGTGATCCTTGAAAAAAGAGAAGCAAATGATGTATGTCATACATTTGCTCCAGATTTTCTCCTGGGGAAATTTCCAGAACACAGCACAGGAAAAGAGACCTTCCAATTCAATAAGAGAGCCCATAAATCTGTAGAGATTTACTATTAATCTTTGGTAATAACAATAACAATCAGCACACAAATAGGGTAGAGATTGACAATACTGGTCACAGATAAATTTTTGGAGAAATAATAATCATCTGAACCCACAGACCTGGAAATCATTTAAATTTTCACCAGCCAGGGTGGAAAAATGTCTTTGAACACATGGAGCTTTCAGTAGAGACCTCAGAAGGTTTGTGTCTCAGCATTAGGGCTAAACATGTACAAAGGTATGAGTATTATACACAGTCTTATGTAAACTAAAACAAAAACAAACAAAAAACCCCTTCAAAATATCAAAACAAATTGCAAGTAACTTTTTAACTATGAGCAGATCAAAGCCCAACGTTCTTTAAACTAATATAAAAATTCAGCACTCAACATAAAATTACTATGTTCAGTATCCAAACAAAAATTATGAAATATGAAAAAAAAAAGTGAAACAGAACAGGAGGAAATTCAGTTTAGATTTGGGAATAACAAAGATGGAAAATTATGTTAAAGAAGCTCTTGTGTATAAGCTTAATATGATCAATGATTTACTAGAAAAGATAAGAATGATGAGAAATGAAAGATATGAAAACAAAAGTATAAAAAGAAAAAATAAATATGGAAAAATTAGTAGCTAGGATTAATTTAAACTAGACACTGCAGAATAAGATATTGGTGAACCTAAAATCTCAGTAATATAAACTATCCAAAAATATAGTTAAGAAAAAAAATAACAAAAGAATAAATTCTCACTGGTTTATGGTAATATACTAAACAACTTAGCATAAAGGAATCGGGATGTTAGAATAAAGAGGTGTCAGAAAAAAATATGTGAATAAATAAATAACACAAAACTTGCAAAATGTGAAGTAAACTCTAAACTCATATATCCAAGATACTCAATGTAACCCAATAAATATTAACATAAAGTAAATAATTCTAATAAACAACATAATTAAATTATTGAAACAGAGTGATAAAAATAAAAATATCTCAGGAAAAAAGGTACATTACTTACAGAAACATTAGGAAATCACACACATCTTATCAAGTACTAGGTTAGCCGGAAAACAAAGAAATAGTGTCCTTGGAGCACTAATTAAAAAAAAAAAAAAAAACTCAATTTGGATTTCTATATTCAGAGAAAATATCTTTTAGAAATTAAAGTAAAATGAAGACTTTTGCAGGGAAAAAGCAAAGTTTATGTACCATTCATATTTTTATATTGAATTAAATACAAAGGGAAATCATTAAGACAAAAGAAAATGATATAACTTAAAAATTGCATTAATACAAAGGAAGACAAAGCACAAGAAATAATAAATATGTAGGCAATATTAAAATTTGTATTATTTTTTAATTTCTTAAAAGGCCATTTGACTATTGCAGATTTTATAACATGTAGAAGAAAATTATGTATAGTAATAAAACAAAAGAAAGGAGGAAAGAAATGGAAGCATACTGTTATAAAAATTTACATATAATGTGAAAGAATGTAATATCATTTTATGGTAGATTGTGATACTTAAAAATGCATATCAATACTCCAGAGTTAACATAAAGGAAAAAAGAGAGATAGCTAGTAAGCCAACACTGAAGAGAAATTTGAATGCTAAATATTATTAATCAAAAAGAAATTACTGAGGACAAAAAGCTATAAGAACAAATGAAAAATTCAATCAAAAATCATATAGCAAATTATTATATCTAAAGTTCATTTCACTGGTAACAACAATAAATATAAATGATCTAAACATTCCAATAAATAGGTAGAGATAATAAAACTGGGAAAAAGAGCAAGGGGGAAATATATACTATATATATTCAATTTAAATGTAAATATACAGAAAAGGTAAAATGATGGAAAATACATAGCATACAATGAGAAATTATTTAAAAATCTAGTGACTGTATTAAAGTGAGAGCAATTAGATTTCAGAACAATATATAGCATCAGGTATAAATAGGGAAAATTCATAATGATAAGGGACAAACTAAGCAATAATAATAATATACAAATACAAAATGATTATTCACCCAATACCAGAGTTTCAAAGTCCATGAAAAAATTGACAGAGATGAAAAGAGGAAGAGACCACTTTATAATTATAGTTGGAAATTTCTGTATTACACTATCATTAATTAATAGGAAATTAGTAAATAGGAAATTAGTAGAGATATAGAAGACATAATGTTATCAACTGAATTGACCTAGGCAACATTTAGAGCAACCCAACAAATAACTACAAAATATGCATTCTTTTCACATGCACATTCACCAAGATTGACCATTTGCTGGTTCATAATACAAGTCTTTATAAATGTAAAAGTGTATCATATCAAATCTGTAACATCCCTACTGTGAAATAAAATTTAAAATCAATAGGAAAACACCCAAATTTCCAAGTGTTTGGAAATAAAACAACATAAGCTTGAATAATAAAATCACAAAATACATTGAAAAATATTCAAAATGACCAAAAATGAAAGAAAAATATCAAACATTTTTAGCTGCAACAAAAGCAGTCTGCAGAGTAAAATTAGTCCATTTAAAAGCTTATATTAGAAAAGAAAAAATATCTCAAATCAATGATCTAACTTTCCAACTTTAGAAGGTAGAAATAGAAGAGCAATTCAAACTCAAGAAGTAAGCAGATAACAAGAGTAGAAATCAATTAAATAGAAAACTTGCAAACACTGGATAAAAATAATTAGACCAATATCAGCTTCCTAGAAAATTTCAGTAAGTCTCTACCAGCTTGACAGAAAAGGTTAATAAAATAAAAATTTTTAACTAAATATAAAATAAATAAGATAAAAAATAAATGGATTGATTTGAAAAGAGAAAATACTATTTCCCAATGTCAGGAATGAAAGAAGAACCATCATCAGAGAATCCTCAGACATAAATGAATAGTGTAGACAATTTTATGCCAATGGAACTGATGTATTTGAAGTGTTAGTGAAATAGACTAATTCCTTGTAAGACATACATTTAAAAAACTGACCTAGAAACCCAGGAAAGTCCCTGTATCAACTACAATATATTAAATAATTAATTAAAAACTTCCCCAACCTGGTAAAAAGTAAAAAGCTGGTTCTAGAATTTATATGAAAATGCAAAGAAAGATACAAAAATTTGGTGGACCTGTACCTCTTGATTTCAAGACTTTTTATAGAGCTGCAGTGATCAGGATGCAGACATGCATGTAGACATGTAGATCAATGGTGCAGAATAAAGAATTCATACTCATACCCACACATATATAGTCAATTAGTTTTTGACAAGGTGCTGAGGAAATTAAGTGGGGAAGGATAGTCTTTTGAACAAATGGTGCAGAAACAATTAAATTATATCCAAATGGGGGAAAAACTGAACTTTACTACTACCTCACCTCATAGCAATAATTAATTTGAAATGTATCCCAGACTTTACTTAAAAGCTAAAATGTTATAACTGCTACAAAAACACAGGAGGATGTATCTGCAAACTTTGATCAGGCAAGGATTTGTTACATAGTACACAAAACACACAACCATTTTTTTCAAAAAATATATAAATTACCTTCTGCTTTAAAATTAGACCATTAAAAATGAAAAGACAGACACAGACTGGGGGAATACATTTATAATGCATATATCTGACAATGGACTTATATTTAGAATGAGTATATACATTCAATAGTAAGAAATCAAGAAATCCAATAAAAATGGACCAAAGATTTAAACAGAAACTTCATGAAAGGAGATTTGTGTGGTCAATAAACACAAGATGAGTTTAAAAAATCTTAAGTTATCAAGGAAATAAAAATTAAAACTATAGTGAGATACTACATTGAAGTTAGAACGACTAAAATTAATAAATATTTGCAATATAAATTGATGGTCTGAAAATGGAGCAAAGTGGAACTCTCATACACTTCTTTTGGGAAGGTAAAATGTATAAGTACTTTGAAAGGCAATTTAACAGTGTATATCTTAATTATTTAGATATACATTGAGTATATACTGCCTAGCAGCTCCATTCTTAGATGTTTGCCAAGAGAAATTAAACTATATATCCAAACAGAAACTTAAATAGGAATGACACGGCAGCTTTATTTTGATAACCCCAAACTGGAACTAACCCAAATGTTCATCAATAAGTGAAATGATACATACATTGAAATATATCTGTAAAATGCAATACTACTCACTGATACAAAGGAACATACTATTAATAAATATAATAGGAATGAATTTCAAAAACATGCTTAGTGAAAGAAGCCAGTCATACAGGAGTACATATCAGGTGATTCTATTTTTATAAAACTCTAGAAAAGATATTTAATGACCAAAAAAAAAAAAAATCAGAGGTTGCATAGGTCAAAATCTTGCAAGAAGACTGTCTTGTAAATGACACAAGAGAACATTTTGGGGGGAGGTACCTGTTTTAGATCTTGATTATGGTGATGGCTACTTGGATATACACCTTCATAAAAATTTATTTTCTGAACACTTAAAATGTTTATTGTAATGTAAATTATTGATCTGAAAAATAGGGGGGAAATGACAACAGAATGCAAATGTAGAAAACTGACCTGTTTCTTTCTAAAGTATCAGTGACCCAGGAAAGACAGACCTTAGTCTTCAGACATAGTTAAATAATATATGAGTGCAACTATAAGGCCTCTGCAGAACAGAACTATCTCCTCAGTAGTTTTCTGTTACATTGCCCCCTCTCATAATTGAACTGTACAGTACAGCATGACAGGCACCACTCCTTAAGATTAAGCCACAACTGCAGTGAGGTATCTGCAGTAGAGTGAGGTTGAAATGAATATATAGTGCTAGAAAGGTGGGTCATTAACATACCAGACCAAAAACAAACAAACAAACAAAAAATACCAGACCAGAGGTTTTCCAGGATAGTTAAGCTTTAAGACAAGGAAAGAAAGCAGACAGCAATGAGGCCTATGCAGATGGGAGAAGGCATATATGAAGTTCAAGGTAGGAAGCAAACTTGCCCTTGGTTAGTGGTTCAGAAGCCTTTGGGTGTGGGTGAGGGAGGCAAAAGTAGTCTCCATGAAAGTGAATGGACTCCCTCTTGTGAGAGCACCAGAATCACAACTAACTGCTGAACAATCATCCACAGGAAGACACTGG
>NW_006775535.1:504153-517534 GCF_000442215.2 Lipotes vexillifer
TAGCTGCTGGACAATCATTGACAGGAAGACACTGGAACTCACCAAAAAGATCGCCACATCCAAAGACAAAGGAGAAACCACAATGAGACCTTAGGATGGGTGCAATCACAATAAAATCAAATCCCATAACTTCTGGGTGGGGGACTCACAAACTGGAAAACACTTATACCACAGAAGTCCACCCACTGGCATGAAGGTTCTGAGCCCCACATCAGGCTTCCCAACCTGGGGTCCAGCAACGGGAGGAGGAACTCCTAGAGAATCAGACTTTGAAGGCTAGTGGGATTTGATTGCAGGATTTGGAAAGGACTGGGGGAAAGAGAGACTCCATTATTGGAGGACACACACAAAGTAGTGTGTGAATCAGGACCCAGGGGAAGGAGCAGTGACCCCATAGGAGACTGAACCAGACCTACCTGCTAGTGTTGGAGGGTCTCCTGCAGAGGCAGGGAGTGGCTGTTTCTCACCATGAGGACAAGGATATTGGCAGCAGAAGTTCTTGGAAGTACTCCTTGGAGTGAGCCTTCCCAGAGTCTGCCATTAGCCCCACCAAAGAGCCTGGGTAGGCTCCAGTGTTAGGTTGCCTCAGGCCAAACAACCAACAGGGAGGGAACCCAGCCCCACCCATCAGCAGACAAGTGGATTAAAGTTGCTCTGCCTACCAGAGCAACAGCTAGCTCTACCCACCATCAGTCCCTCCCATTAGGGAACCTGCACAAGCCTCTAAGATAGCCTCATCCACCAGAAGGCAGACAGCAGAAGCAAGAACTACAATCCTGAAGCCTGTGAAACAAAAAACACATTCACAGAAAGATAAACAAGATGAAAAGGCAGAGGGCTATGTACGAGATGAAGGAACAAGATAAAACCCCAGAAAAACAACTAAATGACATGGAGATAGGCAATCTTCCAGAAAAAGAATTCAGAAAAATGATAGTGAAGATGACCCAGAACCTCAGAAAAAGAATGGAGGCAAAGATCAAGAAGATGCAAGAAATGTTTAACAAAGACCTAGAAGAAGTAAAGAACAAACAAACAGAGAGGAACAATACAATAACTGAAATGAAAAATACACTAGAAGGAATCAATAGCAGAATAACTGAGGCAGAAGAACAGATAAGTGCACTGGAAGACAAAATGGTGGAATTCACTGCTGCGGAACAGAATAAAGAAAAAAGAATGAAAAGAAATGAATACAGCCTTAGAGACCTCTGGGACAACATTAAAGGCAAAAACATTTGCATTATATGGGTCCCAGAAAGAGAAGAGAGAGAGAAAGGACCCGAGAAAATATTCGAAGAGATTATAGTCGAAAACTTCCCTAACATGGGAAAGGAAATAGCCACCCAAGTCCAGGAGGCACAGAGAGTCCCATACGGGATAAACCCAAGGAGAAACATGCTGAGACACATAGTAATCAAGTTGGCCAAAGTTAAAGACAAAGAAAAATTATCAAAAGCAGCAAGGGAAAAATGACAAATAAAATACAAGGGAACTCCCATAAGGTTAACAGCTGATTTCTCACCAGAAACTCTACAAGCCAGAAGGGAGTGGCATGACATACTTAAAGTGATGAAAGGGAAGAATGTACAACCAACTTTACTCTACCCAGCAAGGATCTGACTCACATTCGATGGACAAATGAAAAGCTTTACAGACAAGCGAAAGCTAAGAGAATTCAACACCACCAAACCAGTTCTACAACAAACTAAAGGAACTTCTCTAAGTAGGAAACAAATGAGAAGAAAAGGACCTGCAAAGACAAACCCAAAACAATTAAGAAAATGGAAATGGGAACATACATATTGATAATTACCTTAAACGTGTATGTATTAAATGCTCCAACCAAAAGACATAGGCTCGCTGAATGGATACAAAAGCAAGACCCATATATATGCTGTATACAGGAGACCCACTTCAGACATAGGGACACATACAGACTGAAAGTGAGGGGATGGAGAAAGATATTCCATGCAAATGGAAATCAAAAGAAAGCTGGAGTAGCAATACTCATATCAGATAAAATAGACTTTAAAATAAAGAATGTTACAAGAGACAAGGAAGGACACTATATAATGATCAAGGGATCAATCCAAGAAGAAGATACAACAATTATAAATGTATATGCACCCAAAACAGGAGCACCTCATTACATAAGGCAAATGCTAACAGCTGTAAAAGAGGAAGTCAACAGTAACACAATAATAGTGGGGGAATTTAACAACTCACTTACACCAATGAACAGATCATCCAAACAGAAAATTAATAAGGAAACACAAGCTTTAAATGACACAACAGACCAGATAGATTTAATTGATATTTATAGGACATTCCATCTAAAATCAGCAGTTTACACTTTCTTCTCAAGTGCACACAGAACATTCTCCAGGATAGATCAAATCTTGGGTCACAAATCAAGCTGCAGTAAATTTAAGAAAATTGAAATCATATCAAGCATCTTTTCTGACCACAACACTATGAGATTAGAAATCAATTGCAGGGAAAAAACTGTAAAAAACGCAAACACATGGAGGCTACCCAATATGTTACTAAATAACCAAGAGATCACTGAAGAAATCAAAGAGGAAATCAAAAAATACCTAGAAACAAATGACAATAAAAACAAGATGATCCAAAACATATGAGATGCAGCAAAAGCAGTTCTAAGAAGGAAGTTCATAGCAATACAATCCTACCTCAAGAAACAAAAAAATCTCAAATAAACAACCTAACCTTACACCTAAAGGAACTAGAGAAAGGACTAATAAAACTCAAAGCTAGCAGAAGGAAAGAAATCATAAAGATGAGAGCAGAAATAAATGCAACAGAAACAAAGAAAACAATAGCAAAGATCAACAAAAATAAAAGCTGGTTCTTTGAGAAGATAAACAAAATTGATAAACCATTAGCCAAACTCATCAAGAAAAAAAGGGAGAGGATTCATGTCAATAAAATAAGAAATGAAAAAGGAAAAGTTACAACAGACATTGCAGAAATACAAAACATCCTAAGAGTCTACTACAAGCAGCTCTATGCCAAAAAATTGGACAACCTGGTAGACATGGACAAATTCTTACAAAAGTATAAACTTCCAAGACTGAACCAGAAATAAATAGAAAATATAAACAGACCAATCACAAGTAATGAAATTGAAACTATGATTAAAAATCTTCCAACAAACAAAAGTCCAGAAACAGATGGCTTCACAGGTGAATTCTATCAAACATTTAGAGAACAACTAACATCCATCCTTCTCAAACTCTTCCAAAAATTTGCAGAGGAAGGAACAATCTCAAACTCATACTATGAGGCACCATCACCCTGATACCAAAACCAGGCAAACATCTACAAAAATAGAAAATTACAGACCAATATCACTAATGAATATAGATGCAAAAATCCTCAAAAAAATACTAGTAAACAGAATCCAACAACACATTAAAAGGATCATGATCAAGTGGGATTTATCTCAAGGATGCAAGGATTCTTCAATATATGCAAATCAGTCAATGTGATACACCATATTAACAAACTGAAGAATAAAAACCATATGATCATCTCAATAAATGCAGAAAAAGCTTTTGACAAAATTCAACAATCATTCAGGATAAAAACTCTCCAGAAAGTGGGCACAGAGGGAACCTACCTCAACATAATAAAGGTCATATATGATAAACCCACAGCAAACATCATTCTCAATGGTGAAAAGCTGAAAGCATTTCCTCTAACATAAGGAACAAGAGAAGGAGGTCCACTCTCACCACTATTATTGAACATAGTTCTGGAAGTCCTAGCCACAGCAATCAGAGAAGAAAAATAAATAAAAGGAATAAAAATTGGAAAAGAAGAAGTAAAACTGTCACTGTTTGCAGATGACATGATACTATACATAGAGAATCCTAAAGATGCCAACAGAAAACTACTAGAGCTAATCAATGAATCTGGTAAAGTTGCAGGACACAAAATTAATGCACAGAAATCTCTTGCATTTCTATACACTAATGATGAAAAATCTGAAAGTGAAATTAAGAAAACACTCCCATTTACCAATGAAACAAAAAGAATAAAATACCTAGGAATAAACCTACCTAGGGAGACAAAAGACCTGTATGCAGAAAACTATAAGACACTGCTGAAAGAAATTAAAGCTCATACAAACATGCAGAGATATACCATATTCTTGGATTGGAAGAATCAATATTGTGAAAATGACTATACTATCCAAAGCAATCTACAGATTCAATGCAATCCCTATCAAATTACCAATGGCATTTTTTACAGAACTAGAACAAAAAATCTTAAAATTTGTATGGAGACACAAAAGACCCCGAATAGCCAAAGCAGTCTTGAGGAAAAAGAATGGAGCTGGAGTAATCAGATTCCCTGACTTCAGCCTATACTACAAAGCTACAGTAATCAATACAATATGGTATTGGCACAAAAACAGAAATATAGATCAATGGAACAGGATAGAAATCCCAGAGATGAACCCACGCACATATGGTTACCTTATCTTTGTTAAAAGAGGCAAGAATATACAATGGAGAAAAGACGCCCTCTTCAATAAGTGGTGCTGGGAAAACTGGGCAGCTACATGTTAAAGAATGAAATTACAACACTCTCTAACACCATACACAAAAATAAAACCAAAATGGATTAGAGACCTAAATGTAAGACCAGACAGTATAAAACTCTTAGAGGAAAACATAGGAAGAACACTCTTTAATATAAATCACAGCAGGATCTTTTTGGATCCACCTCCTAGAGTAATGGAAATAAAAACAAAAATTAAAAAATGGGACCTAATAAAACTTAAAAGCTTTTGCACAGCAAAGGAAACCATAAACAAGATGAAAAGACAACCCTCAGAATAGGAGAAAATATTTGCAAATGAAGTAACTGATGAAAGATTAATCTCCAAAATTTATAAGCAGCTCATGCAGCTCAATATCAAAAAACAAACAACCCAATCCAAAAATGGGCGGAAGATCTAAATAGACATTTCTCCAAAGAAGATATACAGATTGCCAACAAAAACATGAAAGAATGCTCAACATCATTAATCATTAGAGAAATTCAAATCAAAACTACAATGAGGTATCACCTCACACCAGTTAGAATGGGCATCATCAGAAAATCTACAAACAATTAATGCTGGAGAGGGTGTGGAGAAAACGGAACCCTCTTGCACTGTTGGTGGGAATGTAAGTTGATAAAGCCACTATGGAGAACAGTATGGAGGTTCCTTAAAAAACTAAAAATAGAATTACCACATTACCCAGCAATCCCATTACTGGGCATATACCCTCAGAAAACCATAATTCAAAAAGACACATGCACCCAAATATTCATTGCAGCACTATTTACAATAGCCAGGTCATGGAAGCAACCTAAATGCCCATCGACAGACAAGTGGATAAAGAAGTTGTGATACATATATACGATGCAACAGTACTCAGCCATAAAAAGGAACGAAATTGAGTCATTTGTAGAGACGTGGATGAATCTAGAGACTGTCATACAGAGTGAAGTCAGAAAGAGAAAAACAAATATCATATATTAACGCATACATGTGGAATCTAGAAAAATTGTACAGATGAACTGGTTTGCAGGACAGAATTTGAGACACAGATATAGATATCAAATGTATGGACACCAAGGTGGGAGAGTGGTGGGGGCGGGCAGTGGTGGTGGGATGACCTGGGAGATTGGGAGTGACATATATGCACTAATATGTATAAAATGGATAACTAATAAGAAACTGCTGTATAAAAAAAATAAAATTTTATAAAAAAATTTTTAAAAAAGGAAAGTGAATGTGAAGGATCTTTTTTTCTGTTATATTATTTAATGTTTATCCAGATCTAGATTAGTGTGTTGCACATAAGGAGCACTCAGTAATGTTTGCTGAATGAATAATTAATTGATAAAGGTGATGGATTATTAAAAGAGAACATAATGCAATGAAAATAAAATTCATTTCATATTCAAGCTCCTCGTGTTTTTGTTGGGCATGTATTGTACTCAATACTTTAATAATTATTACTTCATAATTTTGGCTAAAATGATTCCTGTAACACTTGCATTCTTAGATCATCAATGAAAATCATGGAATATTTTTCAAAGGAGAGGAATATATAAGGTTAATTAAAGCAGGACAGTTATAAGAAAGTCTTTTTAACTATGTTTAAAATTGCCCAGTTTCTATCTGTTCACATTATATTTAAGTGCTTTAGGGGAATAACCACTTTGACCTGAGTTCAGAGCTAAAACTTAAGTTAAAGTAAAAACTGTTGAGTATTAATTACAAGGATGAAAAAGGAGAAAAGTTAGAGAACTACGTACTTGTGATTTAGTCACTCAACTATATTATGAATAAAGGAGGTTATTAAAATATCCTGATAAAAAAAGACAGCAGGGCTTTTCATAGGAATATTGCTTTTTAACATAGTAAGCCATGCCTCTGTTCCAGGCCCCTGGCTTCACTGGGTTTCCGGTGCTCAGATATGCCTTCTCCAAAATTTTCTTTGTTTCTTTTGGATGTCCTGGAGCTGTCAGGATAGATAACATTGTAAGAGCAGGACATACTGTGTTCTAACTGGTACACTTCAGGGTGCCCTGTGAGTCTCTACCACTCCCTACTCACTCCATGGAGTCATCCAGATGCCCCCAGAAGCCCTTGGACTCACAGATGGGGCTCTTCTGAGATCCTGTGTTTGGGATGGTTCCAGCAGTAAGGCTTAGAGAAAGTACTATTGTCCCATGCAGCACTTCTTTCCAAGGACGACACAAAATTAGGCCTCAGGAATAATGCTGATTGGGTAATTTAAATTGTTTATATAGACAGGAGCTTTGTTTAAGAGTATTATTTTATCTCTTTTCTTCTAGTCTGACAGAAGAAAGATAAAATGTAAAGTAAGAAAAGGGTAAAGTGATAATATATGAAAAAAGATATAACAATAGTGAAATAGGAGCAGGTCCTATTATAAACATGCCATGCTATAAATGTAATTCCACTAAGGTACAGTTATTTGATGAGGCAATATGGCATTCCTAAATTATTCCAGTGGTTTTAAAAACTGTATCTCACTTATTGGATATATAATATTTGTAATCTAAATGGAGCATATAATTTGTTGAATTTTTATATTAACAATGCATTAAATTTCTGTAAAGAGAATAAAGTAAATTCAAAGGTATGTAAGACATTTTTGAAACACAACCAGGCATGCAAAAAGGAGGACTTTTGTACTACCGAAGGCGCTACTAGTGTAATATCACAGTATTAAGAATTGACAAGGTACTCTTTAAAATAAGCCAATTAGGATTTTTCAATTTTGAATACTTCAGTATACAAATAGCATTTGCAAAATAACATATGGAACAGAGTCAAAGAGAATGTGCCTTATTTGAAAAAGAGGATCCAATCCTTGAAATATTTTCTTCTTAAAATCGTCTATAGAAGAGGTCCTAAGCAATATTTAGAATTTAGATTATGTATTATATATATATTTTTTTCTATCTATCTATCCATATTTTGGAGTTGCTTTAGATCCATATCTATCTACCCATTATTTTAGAGTTGCTTTTACATTTTGGAAGTATAATACTTCATCCCTGGGAATTCTAAGTAAAAACATTTTTAGATAAAATGTTGCCTTGTCTGTCATCCAGGCCTAGGATCAGATCAAGTTCTAATTCATGTTTTCTCATGTATATGTTATCAATGGCTGGGTGAAGTAAACACTTTGTATTGTTGAATAGTTTGTAGAGTTCATCTTTCTGAATTGAGTATAATTGTTGTAACTCACAATTCAAAGTACAGAAAAAACAATAAGTTTGGGGATCTTGGCTTTATCATTATTTTGCTGCTGATAAGATATGTCATTTATCTAGAGAATATGAATATCTAGTTCTGTTTGGCCATAGAAACAGTGAGCATGGGGATGTATTTAATTGGGTAGGGTAGATTCTGTACTCTCTTAAGAAAGTAGATCTACTATTCATAATATATATTGAATTTAAAACATGTTTTAAAAAACTGTTTTTCTTAGTATGTCTCTCTTTTATAGGAGATAACATATGAGAACTTCGAGAGAAAATATATTCTAATGTTAAGCTTTGTGGGCTTAAGTATATGTGAAAATGTGTTGGGCAGACTGAAATTCCAAATTCATTAAAAAAAAAATACTAGAAAATGTACAAATTATATAGAATGGTCTCTCCATGGAATAACCCTTGTTTTTAGAAAATGTGAAATGATTATAAATAAAGTAAGCTATATTAAAGTGATTTTTCTAAGGATAGAGTAATATGACATATTCTCAAGTTTTAAAGAGTAAATTTTAAATATTTTTAATATATCAAGTTAAAGTATTTGGAATTGAATAGTCTCCCTTCTGTTTATTAGCAACTTTCATTGAAACTATTTTCAAGATGAAGGATATTGAGACTGAGGTTGATGACTGAAATTGGCAATTCCATGTTGACATTTGCCTACTAGCTAAATTCCACCACCAAAATAAGTCCCTGTCCTATCTGCAATAAATAACAGAATTCTTAGGGAAAAGACTGATTAAATTCAGTCTCTTTTCCTGTAACCACAAACATCGCTTCTATGCACTTTGTGAATTTTTAATTTTTATTATGATGTTATGCTTTTTAAATAGAGCTTCTGCCTAGGAAAAGTTAGCTCCTGGGATCTCTCCTGGTTATCTTATTTGCCTCTCTCTCTGAAATCATGCATGAAACATGCTCCAAAAGACCCCCACTGAGACATACGAATTACCTATTTGTGGTTGGGAAAACTCGGAGGGAAATGTGCAAAGAAGCTAAAACTCATGTTTTTGCCAAAAGCGAAAATTGGACAAATAGCAGAAATCTAGTAGTTTGTTATATAAAAATTCCTATTAGAGTATGAATTTCATTAAACTAATTGAAACAATATTTTCTGTTTCTATAATGCTAAATCTTATGCATTTAATGTAGATAAATATTTAATTAGTGCTTTTTCTTTTTTAAGTTTCTATGTCTGATAGGAAAGCATTTCTTCAGAAGGAGAGGATTCTTGGTCTAATCAGACAATGGAGATAAAACCACTCCTGCTAACCCAACTGATCTACAAAGCATGTTTATTATATAGACATATTCAATAAATAAACAGATGGTTTTAAAACTCTGCTTACTGCTTCTGAAATATCATTCTTCTGATAGTTTGCTACTAATTTCCATATGTTCTTTTCTTTCTTATTCCAAAGATGATCTTCAGGGTCTAGTCAACAAAACCTTTTGAGGGAATACAACTCCCTTGCTAGTTTTGTAAAGTAATAAAACCCTCTTCTCAAAATATAACTAAAGGCAGCATTGCAATTGTTAAAGTCAAGATGAGATCAAATTTCTAGAAAATAGGGCTTTCCTGGTGGCGCAGTGGTTGAGAGTTCGCCTGCCGACATGGGTTCGTGCCCCGGTCTGGGAAGATCCCACATGCCGCGGAGCAGCTGGGCCCGTGAGCCATGGCCGCTGAGCCTGCGCGTCCGGAGCCTGTGCTCCGCAACGGGAGAGGCCACAACAGTGAGAGGCCCGCGTACAAAAAAAAAAAATTTACAGAAAATAAGTCAGTATTTTCCAAACTGGGCTGTAAAAGATGATCCTTTCAAGCTTAGAAGACATAACAGAACATAGTTTCATATTTGCTTGTATTTCATCAGTTTTTAATTTCTATTTTTGTGTACACTGTATAATATTCATGCAACTCAATGCAATTGTGTAGTTCATACCATTATCTTAGTAGGACATATAGAAGCAATAATGTATCAAAGTGATTAAGGGTGTGCCTCTGGAAGCTGAAAACTTTGGTCCAAATCCCATCTTCATCATCTACTAAATAAGGCACTTTGGCAAAATTAATTCTCTTTGCCTTATCTTTCAAATAAGGATAAAAATAGTACCCTCACGGGTGATGTGATAAATAAATGAGTTAATACTTATAAAGTACAGCTGACCCTTGACCCTTGAACAATATGGACTTGAACTGTACTCATCCACTTGTATGTAGATTTTTTTCAATAAACACATAATATAGTACTATGCTGATGCACATACAGTTGGTTGAATACAGGAATGCAAAACCACAGATACAGAGCACCAACTGTAAAGTTATACATGGATTTTCCACTGCACAGGACGTCAGCATTCCTAACACCCCACGTTGTTCAAGGGCCAACTGTACATAATACTATATGACATGTTTACCTCATATTAAAAATATTATTTAAAAATTTTATAAATAAACACAGAAATATTGAGAATGTATACATCTAGACTTAAGGTAGTACATGATCAAAATTTTAAAATCTTTTGAATATATGCATTTTTAATTTAGGGATACATAGATACCATGATAATAGGCTTTAAAAGCAATGATCATTTTATAAATGAGTGGAGAAGAAAACTTAAAATGTAAGGTATAAAAAGGTCCCCTGATGAAAATGTTCTCCTTACTGAAGCTGTCATAACAAAAAGCATTTCAACTCCTGAGGAGGACAGACCTAGGGTTGTTTCTGATTCTGCCAATACTTCTTTGTGTGATCTTAGACAAAATTAGTTCTGTGCTCCGAAAATCACTTTTCTCATCTAATGAATTTTATTATTTCACAGGGTTGTTGTAGAGATTAAGTGATGTATTACATGTAGGGTACTGAGTGTACTGCTTGTGACACAATCAATGTTGTAAAAATAATCAGTTTAGTTCCCTCTTCCTCCTCGTATACTGCTTTCAATTCCCATATTCCTCAGATAACAGGAATTTTTATTGGTGGAAATCATGTTGGAATATTTTATTTTGAATTATTTATTCACTAGTCAATTTATCTAAAGCAACCTGAGGTCATAGAATGAATATGTTGATGAAGTTATAGAGCAGAATCAAGAAGGAGGTATAGATGTTTCTTGTAGGCATGCTTAGACATGTCAACAAAGTCCTTTCCACATGGGGGACCTCCACAAGCTAAGCTATATCTCACTCAGTCCTACTGACAATTCATGTGGTATTGTCTGTAAGACTGAGAGGCTGACACGCTCCCTCAGCTCAACAGTGACACCAACCATGCTATGAAAGAGGCCATTCCAGGCCTATTTCCAACTTCTAAGTTTGAACGGGAAAGGGGGAAACTCTATCTTCTCATTCCTAGGCACACAGAATTTGGTCCTTTGAATCCTTAAGTGTGGGCTATTCCTGTACACCTGACTACTTTAGACATCTCCAGACCAGGGTCAGGTTCTAGTCCCTCTATTAAAATATAACCCCTTGCCTTAAGGAACCAAGCAAGCTCTCCTGAGAGAAAACAGACCCTAAACTTAGCCACCTAGAACGTTTCTCTCAGAACTTTCACTTTCTCTAGAGTCTCCTGAAGATAAATACAGAAAACACCATCTGGTTTCTCTTGAGCATCATCTTACACCAAGATCTCAGCCCTCTTAGAACATAGAGTATTAGAATTTAATTACTTTCTTCTTAGCCATGTGCTACCTTAATCTCAAGGTTATTCAGCAATCTGGATGAATATCTATCATTTATCTATTTCACAAAGATAGGTATCATATATCATATCTACAAATATCATTGAGATAGATATATATATTCATATATGTACATGCACACACATAGAGATTCATATATACACATATTCACTTTAATATGAAATTTATGTCATTAAGAAGCAACATAAGGGGCAGAAGACACAGAAAAAAAATAGGAAAATACTGAGGGATGATGAAATAAACTTCCTTCTTAAAACATTTTTTTTCCAGAGGTCAGAACAAAAATGGTGGAGTAGGAAGACATGGAGCTCACCTCCCCCTACAAACACATCGAAAATACACCTTCATGTGAAACAATTCACATGGAAAACTAACTAGAAACTGGCATAAGAATTCCTATACAACCAAAGCCACAAGAAAGATTTCCATGTGACTGCGTTGAACAGAAAAATGGCATAAAGTTGGGACTTCCACCCTGGGAAGGATCTGGAAGATAGAACAATGGAAATCACCCAATCAGAACAGCAGACAAAAAGACAAATAAGAAAAAAAATAAAAACAATATACAAGACCTATGAGATAAAATAAAACATGCAAACCTACATGATAGGAGTTCCAGAAGGAGTAGAGAGAGAGAAGGGTATCGAAAATGTTTTTGAAGAAATTATGACAGGAAAGTTCTCAAACCTAAAGAAGAAAATATATACAGGTACAGGAACCACAGAAAGTCTCAAATAAGATAAACCAAAATAGATTCACATCAAGACATATCATAATTACAATGGCAAAGTTAAAGAGAGGACTTTTATTTTTTTATTTATTTATTTTTTGCGGTACATGGGCCTGTCACTGTTGTGGCCTCTCCGGTTGCAGAGCACAGGCTCCAGATGTGCAGGCTCAGCGGCCATGGCTCACAGGCCCAGCCGCTCCGTGGCATGTGGGATCTTCCCGGACCGGGGCACGAACCTGTGTCCCCTGCATTGGCAGGCGGACTCTCAACCACTGCACCACCAGGGAAGCCCTAAAGAGAGGATTCTAAAAGCAGCAAGAGAAAACCAAAGAGTCATTTACAAGGAAAGTTCACTAAGGCTATCAGCTGATTTCTCTACAAAAAACTTGCAGGCCAGGAGGGAGTGGAAGGATGTACTCAAAGCCCTGAGAGGAAACACTTGCAATCCCTGCAACCTAGGACACTCTACCCAGCAAGATTATCATTTACAACAGGAGAGATAAAGAATTTCTCAGACAAGCAGAAACTAAAGGAATTAGCAATACTAAGTTGCCCTAAAAGAAATATTGAAGGGTCTTCTTGAAATGAAAAAGAAGTAAGAAGCTACAAAAAAGGGAAAAGCCCAATAGGAAAGGTAAATTTAAAGTAAGGATTGACAATCACTTAAATAAACCAGTATGTAGATTAAAAGATAATTGTAAAAGCAAGTATAACTACAAGAAACAGTAAAAGGATAAGTATGATGATGTAAAATAGGGCATCAAAATCACAAAACTTTGAGGAGAGGAGTAGAAAACAAATAGGTCTTTTAGAATGTGATTGCACTTGAATGACTATCAGTTTAAAGCAAGTACATATAGTTGTGGATCACATAAGCCCCATGGTAACCAAAAATCAAAAACATACAACAGATTCACACACAAAAATAAACTCCAGTATGCTACAAAAGAAAACCATCAAACCACAAAACGAAAAACAAAAAGAAGAAATGAACAAAGAACTACAAAAATACCTGGAAAACATGGGAAAATATTGCAAGAAGTACATTTCTATCAATAATTACTTTATTTTTTTTTTTTTTTTTTTTTTTTTTTTTTTTTGTTTTTTTGGCTC
>NW_006775535.1:517567-543408 GCF_000442215.2 Lipotes vexillifer
ACAGGCTCCGGACGCGCAGGCTCAGTAGCCATGGCTCACGGGCCCAGCCGCTCCGCGGCATGTGGGATCTTCCCGAAACGGGGCACGAACCCGCGTCTCCTGCATTGGCAGGCGGAGACTCTCAAGCTGCGCCACCAGGGAAGCCCAATAATTACTTTATTTTTTAATTCTTATTTATTTTTTTAACATTTTTATTGGAGTATAATTGCTTTACAATGGTGTGTTAGTTTTTGCTTATAACAAAGTGAATCAGCTATACATATACATATATCCCCATATCGCCTCCCTTTTGCGTCTCCCTACCATCCTTCCTATCCCACCCTTCTAGAAGGACACATAGCACCGAGCTGATCTCCCTGTGCTATGTGGCTGCTTCCCACTAGCTATTTATTTTATATTTGGTAGTGTATATATGTCCATACCACTCTCTCACTTCGTCCCAGCTTACTCTACCCCCTCCCCATGTCCTCAAGTCAATTATCTACATCTGCATCTTTATTCCTGCCCTGCCCCTAGGTTTTTCAGAACCATTTTTTTTTATTCCATATATATGTGTTAGCATACAGTATTTCATTTCCTCTTTCTGACTTACTTCATTCTGTATGAGAGACTCTAGGTCTATCCACCTCACTACAAATAACTCAATTTCATTTCTTCTTATGGCTGAGTAATAATCCATTGTATATATGGGCCACATCATCTTTATCCACTCATCTGTCAATGGACACTTTGGATGCTTCCATGTCCTGGCTATTGTAAATAGAGCTGCAATGAACATTGTGGTACCTGATGCTTTTTGAATTATGGTTTCTCACAGTATATGCCCAGTAGTGGGATTGCTGGGTCATACGGTAGTTCAATTTTTAGTCTTTTAAGGAACATCCATATGTTCTCCATAGTGGTTGTATCAATTTACATTCCCACCAACAATGCAAGAGGGCTCCCTTTTCTCCATGCCCTCTCCAGCATTTATTGCATGTAGATTTGTTGATGATGACCATTCTGACTGGGGTGAGGTGACATTTCATTGTAGTTTTGATTTGCATTTCTCTTATGATTAGTGATGTTGATCATCCCTTCATGTGTTTGTTGGCAATCTGTATATCTTCTTTGGAGAAATGTCTATTTAGGTCTTCTGCCCATTTTTGGATTGGGTTGTTTGTTTTTTTGATATTGAGCTGTATGAGCTGCTTGTAAATTTTGGAGATTAATCCTTTGTCAGTTGCTTCATTTGTAAATATCTTCTCCCATTCTAAGGGTTGTCTTTTTGTCTTGCTTATGTTTTCCTTTGCTGTGCAAAAGCTTTTAAGTTTCATTAGGTTCCATTTGTGTATTTTGTTTTTATTTCCATTTCTCTAGGTGGTGGGTCAAAAAGGATCTTGCTGTGATTTATGTCATAGAGTGTTCTGCCTATGTTTTCTCTAAAAGTTTTATAGTGTCTACAATTACATTTAGGTCTTTAATCCATTTAGAGTGTATTTTTGTGTATAGTGTTAGGCAGTGTTCTATTTTCATTTTTTGACATGTAGCTGTCCAGTTTTCCCAGCACCACTTATTGAAGAGGCTGTCCTTTCTCCACTGTACATTCCTGCCACCTTTATCAAAGATAAGGTATCCATATGTGTGTGGGTTTATCTCTGGGCTTTCAATCCTGTTACATTGATCTATATTTCTGTTGTTGTGGTAGTACTATACTATCTTGAATACTGTAGCTTTGTAGTGTAGTCTGAAGTCCAGGAGCCTGATTCCTCCAGCTATGTTTTTCCTTCTCAAGATTGCTTTGGCTATTCAGGGTCTGTGTTTCCATACAAATTGTGAAATTTTTTTCGCTAGTTCTGTGAAAAATGCCATTGGTTGTTTTATAGGGATGGACTGAATCTCTAGATTGCTTTGGATAGTATAGTCATTCTCACAATGTTGAATCTTCCAATCCAAGAACATGGTATATCTCTCCAGCTGTTTGTATCAGGTTTAATTTCTTTCATCAGTGTCTTACAGTTTTCTGAATACAGGTCTTTTGTCTCCCTAGGTAGGTTTATTCCTAGGTATTTTATTCTTTTTGTTGCAAGGGGAATTGGGAGTGTTTCCTTAATTTCTCTTTCAGATTTTTCATCATTAGTGTATAGGGATGCAAGAGATTTCTGTGCATTAATTTTGTATCCTGCTGCTTTACCAAATTCATGGATTAGCTCTAGTAGTTTTCTGGTGGCATCTTTAGGATTCTCTATGTATAGTATCATGTCATCTGAAAACAGTGACAGTTTCACTTCTTCTTTTCTGATTTGGATTCTTTTTATTTCTTTTTCTTCTCTGATTGCTGCAGCTAAAACTTTCAAAATAATGCTGAATCATAGTGGTGAGAGTGGACAACCTTGTCTTGTTCCTGATCTTAGAGGAAATGCTTTCAGTTTTTTACCATTGAGAATGATGTTGGCTGTGGGTTTGTCATATAGGGCCTTTATTATGTTGAGGTAGATTCCCTCTATGCCTACTTTCTGGAGGTTTTTTTTTTTTTTGCAGTACACGGGCCTCTCACTGTTTTGGGCTCTCCCGTTGCAGAGCACAGGCTCCAGACGCGCAGGTTCAGTGGCCATGGGTCACGGGGCCCAGCTGCTCCGCGGCATGTGGGATCTTCCCAGACCGGGCACGAACCCGTGTCCCCTGCATCAGCAGGCGGACTCCCAACCACTGTGCCACCTGGGAAGCCCTCTGGAGGGTTTTTATCTTAAATTGGTGTTGAATTTTGTCAAAAGCTTTTTTCTATATCTATTGAGATGACCGTATGGTTTTTATCCATCAGCTTCTTAATATGGTGTATCACATTGATTGGTTTATGTATACTGAAGAATCCTTGCATTCCTGGGATAAACCTCACTTGATCATGGTGTACGATCCTTTCAATGTGCTGTGGGATTCTGTTTGCTAGTATTTTGTTGAGGATTTTTGCACCTATGTTCATCAGTGATATTGGCCTGTTGTTTTCTTTTTTTTATGACACTTTTGTCTGGTTTTGGTATCAGGGTGATGGAGGAATCACTCACTAGTAGAATGAGTTTGGGAGTGTCCTTCCCTCTGCTATATTTTGGAAGAGTTTGAGAAGGATGGGTGTTAGCTCTTCTTTAAATGTGTGATACAATTCACCTGTGAAGCCACCTGGTCCTGGGCTTTTGTTTGTTGGAAGATTTTTTTTTTTTTTTTTTGAGGTACACGTGCCTCTCACTGTTGTGGCCTCTCCCATTGCGGAGCACAGGCTCCGGAAGTGCAGGCTCAGTGGCCATGGCTCACAGGCTTAGCTGCTCTGCGGCATGTGGGATCTTCCTGGACCGGGGCATGAACCCATGTCCCCTGCATCGGCAGGTGGACTCTCAACCACTGGGTCACCAGGGAAGCCCTGTTGGAAGATTTTTAATCACAGTCTCAATTTCAGTGCTTGTGATTGGTCTATTTATATTTTCTATTTCTTCCCGGTTTTGTCTCAGAAGGTTGTGCTTTTCTAAGAATTGGTCCATGTCTTCCAGGTTGTCCATTTTATTGGCATAGAGTTGCTTGTAGTAATCTCTCATGATCTTTTTAATTTCTGCAGTGTCAGTTGTTACTTCTCCTTTTTCATTTATAGTTCTATTGATTTGAGTCTTCTCCCTTTCTTTCTTGATGAGTCTGGATAGTGGGTTATCAATCTTGTTTATCGTCTCAAAGAACTAACGTTCAGTTTTATTGATCTTTGCTATTGTTTCCTTCATTTCTTTTTCATTTATTTCTGATCTGATCTTTTTGATTTCTTTCCTTCTGCTAACTTTGGGGGCTTTTGTTCTTCTATCTGTAATTGATTTAGGTGTAAGGTTAGGTTGTTTATTTGAGATGTTTCTTGTTTCTTGAGGTAGAATTGTATTGCTATAAACTTCCATCTTAGAACTGCTTTTGCTGCATCCCATAGGTGTTGTATCGCCTTGTTTTCACTGTAATTTGTGTCTAGGTATTTTCTGATTTCCTCTTTGATTTCTTCAGTGATCTCTTGGTTATTTAGTAGTGTATTGTTTAGCCTCCACGTGTTTGTATTTTTTACAGACTTTTTCCTATAATTGATATCTAGTCTCATAGTGTTGTGGTTGGAATAGATACTTGATACGATTTCAATTTTCTTAAATTTACCAAGGCTTGATTTGTGAACCAAGGTATGATCTATCCTGGAGAACGTTCCATGAGCACTTGAGAAGAAAATGCATTCTGTTGTTTTGGGATGGAATGTCCTATACATATCAAGTAAGTCCATCTTGTTTAATGTATTATTTAAAGCTTGTGTTTTCTTATTTATTTTCATTTTTGATGATCTGTCCATTAGTGAAAGTGAGGTGTTAAAATTCCCCTACTACTATTGTGTTACTGTCGATTTCCCCTTTTATGGCTGTTAACATTCCCCTTATGTATTGAGGTGCTCCTATGTTGGGTGCATAAATATTTACAACTGTTATATCTTCTTCTTGGATTGATCCCTTGATCATTATGTAGTGTCCTTCTTTGTCTCTTCCAATAGTCTTTATTTTAAAGTCTATTTTGTCTGATATGAGAATTGCTACTCCAGCTTTCTTTTGATTTCCATTTGCATGGAATATCCTTTTCCATCCCCTACTTTCAGGCAGTATGTATCCCTCAGTCTGTAGTGGGTCTCTTTTAGACAGCATATATACGGGTCTTATTTTTGTATCCATTAAGCCAGTCTATGTCTTTTGGTTGGAACATTTAATCCATTTATATTTAAGGTAATTATCAATATGTACATTCCTAATACCATTTTCTTAATTGTTTTGGGTTTGTTTCTGTAGGTCTTTTCCTTCTCTTGTGTTTGCTGCCTAGAGAAGTTCCTTTAGGATTTGTTGTAAAGCTGGTTTGGTGGAGTTGAATTATCTTAGCTTTTGTTTGCCTGTAAAGTTTTTCATTTCTCTGTCAAATCTGAATGAGATCCTTGCTGGGTAGAGTAATCTTGGTTGTAGGTTTTTCCCTTTCATCACTTTCATTATGTCCTGCCACTGCTTCTGGCTTGCAGATTTTCTGCTGAAAGATCAGCTGTTAACCTTATGGGGATTCCCTTGTATGTTATTTATTGTTTTTCCCATGCTGCTTTTAATATTTTTTCTGTGTATTTAATTTTTGATAGTTTGATTAATATGGAAGTTTTCAATTATAATCTCTTCAAATATTTTCTCAGCCCCTTTCTTTTTCTCTTCTTCTTCTGGAACCCCTATAATTCAAATGTTGATGCATTTAGTATTTTCCCAGTGGTCTCTGAGACTGTCCTCAATTCTTTTCATTCGTTTTTCTTTATTCTGCTCTGTGGTATTTATGTCCACTCTTTTATCTTCCTGGCCACTTATTTGTTCTTCTGCCTCAGTTATTCTGCTACTGTTTCTTTCTAGAAAATTTTTAATTTCATTTATTGTGTTGTTAATCATTGTGTGCTTGCTCTTTAATTCTTCTAGGTCCTTGTTAAACCTTTCTTGTATTTTCTCCATTCTATTTCCAAGATACTGGATCATCTTTTCTATCATTATTCCGAATTCTTTTTCAGGTAGACTGCATATTTCTTCTTCCTTTGATTGGTCTGATGGGTTTTTACCTTGCTCCTTTATCTACTGTGTGTTTCTCTGTTTTCTCATTTTGCTTAACTTACTGTGTTTGGGGTCTCCTTTTCGTTGGCTGCAGGTTCATAGTTTGCATTGTTTTTGGTATCTGCTCCCAGTGGCTAAGTTTAGTTCACTGGGTTGTGTAGGCTTCTTGGTGGAGGGGACTGGTGCCTGTGGTCTGGTGAATGAGGCTGGATCTTGTCTTTCTTGTGGGCAAGACTGCGTCCAGTGGTGTGTTTTGGGGTGCCTATGATATTATGATTTTCGGCAGCCTCTCTGCTAATGGGTGGGGTTGTGTTCCTGTCTTGCTAGTTGTTTGGCATAGCGTGTCCGGCACTGTAACTTGCTGGTCGTTGAGCAGAGCTGGGTCTTAGTGTTGAGATGGAGATCTCTTGGATATCTTTCACTGTTTGATATTATGTGGACCCAGGAGGTCTCTGGTGAACCAATGTCCTGAACTCGGCTCTCCCACCTCAGAGGCCCTGGACTGACACCTGGCTGGAGCACCAAGACCCTATCAGCCACACCGCTCAGAAGAAAAGGGAGAAAAAAAGGAAGAAAAATAAATAAATAAATAAAATAAAGTTATTAAAATAAAAATGTTAAAGAATATTAAAAAGAAAGAAAGAGAGCAACCAAACCAAAAAACAAATCCACCAGTGATAACACATGCAAAAAACTATACCTTAAAAGAATAAATAAAAGAAATAAAAATGGACAGACACAACCCTAGTACAAATGGTAGAAGCAAAGCTATACAGACAAAATCACACAAAGAAGCATACACACACACACTCAAAAAAAAGAAAAAGGAAAAAATATCTATATAAAAAACTAAAGAAATGATTAACTAAATCAATAAACAAATCTACCAATAATAATAAACTCTAAATACTAAACTAAGACAAACTTAAAACCAAAAACAAATTAGATGCAGAAAGAAAACCCTGAATCTACTGTTGCTCTCAAAGTCCACCGCCTCAATTTTGGGATGATTCGTTGTCTATTCCGGTATTCCAGAGATGCAGGGTACATCAAGTAGGTTGTGGAGATTTAATCCACTGCTCCTGAGGCTGCTGGGAGAAATTTCCCTTTCTCTTCTTTGCACAGCTCCTGGGGTTCAGCTTTGGATTTGGCTCTGCCTCTGCATGTAGGTCATCTGAGGGTGTCTCCTCTTCACTCAGACAGGACGGGGTTAAAGTAGCAGCTTATTAGGGGGCTCTGGCTCACTCAGGCCGGGGGGAAGAAGGGGTACAGAATGCGGGGCCAAGCCTGTAGTGTTAAAGGCCAATGTGACGTTGCACCAGCCTGAGGTGCGCCGTGTGTTCTCCCAGGGAAGTTGTCCCTGGATCGCAGGACACTGGCAGTGGCAGGCTGCACAGGCTCCCCGGAAGGGGAGGTGTGGATAGTGACTGTGCTTGTGCACAGGCTTCTTGGTGGCTGCAGCAGCAGCCTTAGCATTTCATACCCATCTCTGGTGTCTGTGCTGATAGCTCACACCATCTCTGGAGCTCGTTAAGGCAGTGCTTTGAATCCCCTCTCCTCGTGCACCCCAAAACAATGGTCTCTTTCCTGTTAGGCAGGTCCATACTTTTTCCTGGACTCTATCCCAGCTAGCTGTGGCACACTAACCCCCTTCAGGCTCTGTTCACACAGCCAACCCGAGTCCTCTCCCTGGAATCTGACCTCCAAAGCTGGAGCCTCAGCTCCCAGCCCCCACCCACCCCAGCAGGTGAGTATACAAGCCTCTCAGGCTGGTGAGTGCTGGTTGGCACTGATCCTCTGTGAGGAGATCTCTCCGCTTTGCCCTCTGCTCCCCTATTGCTGCACTCTACTCCATGGCTCTGAAGCTTCCCCTCACCCTGCCCACACCCTGTCTCTGCCAGTGAAGGGGCTTCCTAGTGTGTGGAAAGTTTTCCTCCTTTTCCTAGTGTGTGGAAAGGCACAGGTCCCATCCCTATTCTTTTGTCTTTCTTTTTTCTTTTTTCTTTTGCCCTACCCAGGTACATGGGGAGTTTCTTGCCTTTTGGAAGTCTGAGGTCTTCTGCCAGCGTTCAGTAGGTGTTCTCTAGGAATTGTTCCACATGTAGATGCATTTCTGATATATTTGTGGGGAGGAAGGTGATCTCCATGTCTTACTCCTCCACCATCTTGAAGGTCTATCAATAATTACTTTGTCAGTGGACTAAATGCTCTGATCAAAAAAAAAAAGGATCTACAATATGCTGCTCACAAGAGATATTTCAAGGTAAAACACACACACAGATTGTGAGAGTATTGAAAAAGATGTTTCAAAAAAGAAAAAAAAAGATGTTTCATGCAAACGGAAATGAGAAGAAAGCAGGGGTAGCAATACTCATATCAGACAAAATAGACTTTAAAACAAAGGCTATAAAGAAAAACAAAAAAGACATTATGTAATTATAAAGAGGTCAATATAAGAAGAAGCTATTATGCCTGTTAACATACACATACCCATACAGCAGCACCTAAATATATCAAGCAAATACCAACAGACATGAATAGGAGAAATTGACAGTAATACAATAATAATAGAAAATTTTAACTCCCCATTGACATCAATGGGCAGATCATCCTGACAGAATATTAATAAGGTAACAGAAGTCCTAAGTGACACAATAGACCAGTTGGACTTAGTTGATATCTAAAGGATACAACAACCAGAAGAAAGAGAATATACATTCTTTTCAAGCATGCATGAAACATTCTCTAGGATAGATCACATATCAGGACACAAAACAAGTCTTAACAAATTTGAGAGAAATTATTTCAAGCATCTTTTCTGACCACAACTGTATGAAGCTAGAAATCAACTACAGAAAGAAAAAATAGGAAAAGAACAAATTTGTGGAGACTAAAAAACATGCTATTAAATAAACAATGGGTCAATGATGATATCAAAGAGGAAATCAGAAAATACCTTGAGATAAGATAAAATGAAAACAGGACCTTACAATATCTATGGGATGCAGCAATAGCAGTTCTAAGAGAGAAGTTTATCATGAGATAGTTTTCCTCAAGAAAGAAGAAAAATCTCAAATGAACAACCTAATCTACCACCTAAAAGTATTAGAAAAGGAAAAACAAACAAAACCCAAAGTCAATAGAAAGAAGGAAAAAGTAAAGGATCAGAGAGGAAATAAATAAAACAGAGATCAAAAAAACAATAGAAAAGATCAATAAAATCAACAGCTTCTTTTCTGAAAAGATAAACAAAATAGACAAACCTCTAGCCAGGCTCACCGAGAAGAAAAGCAAGAGACCCAAATAAACAAAGTAAGAAATGAAAAAGGAGAAATAACAATAAATACACAGAAATACAAAAAATCATAAGAGCATACTATGAAAAGTTATATGCAAACAAATTGGACAACTTAGAAGAAATGGACAAATTTCTAGAAACATAACATGCCAAGCCTGCGTCAAGAAGGAACAAACAATTTGAACAGACCAATCACTACAAGAGAAATAGAATCTGTAATTAAAAAAAAAAAAAATTAAAAACTTCACTACAAACAGAAGTCTGGGACCATACAATTTCACTGGGGAATTCTACCAAACATATAAAGAAGAACTTATACTTATCTTTCTCAAACTATTCTAAAAGACTGAAGAAAAGGGTACACTCCCAAATTTATTCTATGAAGCCATCATCACCCTGATACCAAAATCAAAAATAGACACCAAAGTGCCCATCGTCAGATGAATGGATAAAGAAGATGTGGCACATATATACAATGGAATATTACTCAGCCATAAAAAGAAACGAAATTGAGCTATTTGTAATGAGGTGGATAGACCTAGAGTCTGTCATACAGAGTGAAGTAAGTCAGAAAGAGAAAGACAAATACCGTATGCTAACACATATATATGGAATTTAAGAAAAAAAAATGTCATGAAGAACCTAGGGGTAAAACAGGAATAAAGACACAGACCTACTGGGGAACGGACTTGAGGATATGGGGAGGGGGAAGGGTGAGTTGTGATAGGGCACGAGAGAGACATGGACATATATATACTAACAAACGTAAGGTAGATAACCAGTGGGAAGCAGCCGCATGGCACAGGGATACCGGCTCAGTGCTTTGTGACCACCTGGGGGGCGGATAGGGAGGGTGGGAGGGAGGGAGACGAAGAGGGAAGAGATATGGGAACATATGTATATGTATAACTGATTCACTTTGTTATAAAGCAGAAACTAACACACCATTGTAAAGCAATTATACCCCAATAAAGATGTTAAGAAAAAAAAAAATAGACACCAGAAAAAAAAAGAAAATTACAGGCCAATATCTTTGATGAATATAGATGTAAAGATCCTCAATAAAATATTAGCAAACCAAATCCACAACACATAAAAAGTATAATACACCATGATCAAGTTGGCTTCATTCCAGGGTCACAAGGATGGTTCAACATATGCAAATCAATCAATGTGATACACCACATTAACAAAAGGAAAGAGAAAAACTACATGATCATCTCAATAGGCACAGAAAAAACATTTGACAAAATTCAACAGCCAATCATGATAAGAATTCTCATCAAAGTGGGTAAAGAAGGAACATATCTTAACATAATAAAGATCATTTACAACAAAAACCACAGCCAGCATAATACCCAACAGTGGCAAGCTGAAAGCCCTCCTGCTAAATTAAGAACAAGACAATACCCACTGTCATCACTTCTATTTAACATAGTATTGATAGTCCTAACCACAGTAATCAGACAAGAAATAAAATGTATCCAAGTTAGAAGAGAAGAGGTAAAACTGTCACTATTTGCAGATGACATAATACTTTATATAGAGAACCCTGAAGTCTCCACACAAAAACTGTTAGAATTACATCAGCAAGGTAGCAGGATGTAAGATTAATATGCAGAAATCTATTTCATTTCCAAACACTAATAATGAAATATGAGAGAGAAAGTTTAAAAAAAAAATTCTGTTCAAAATTGTGTCCAAAAAAACCAAAAACCATAAAACAAAAACCCTAGGAAAGATCTATATGCTGGAAACTATAAATACTGATAAAGAAATTTGAAGATGATTCAAAGAAATAGAGAGATATCCCATTATCTTGAATTGGAAATGTTAATATTGTTAAAATGGCTATACTATCCAAAGAAATCTACAGATTTAATGCAATCCCTATCAAAATACCCATGACATTTTTCACAGAACTAGAAAAATAATCCTAACATTTATATGGAACTACAAAAGACCCAGAATTCCCAAAAGAGAAAGAAAAAAAACTTGAGGTGTAACCCTTCAAGACTTCAAACTCTACCACAAAGCTACAGTAATCAAAACAGCATGGTACTGGCACAAAACCAGACATATAGATAAATGGAAGAGAATAGAGAGCCCAGAAACATACTCAGGAAACTACAGACAATTAATCTATGACAAAGGAGGCAAGAATATACAATGGAGGAAAGACAGTGTCTTCAACAAGTGTTTCTGGGAAAGCTGGATGGTTATATGTAAAACAATGAAATGAGAATACTCCCTCATACCATAAACAAAAATAAGCTTAAAATGGTTTAAAGACCTAAATGTAAGTCATGACACCATAAAATCCTAGAAGTGAACATAGGCAGAGCACCCTTCATAAATAATTGCAATATTTTTTCTTAGATCAGTTTCTCAAGGCAAAAGAAATAAAAGCAAAAGTAAATAAATGAGACCACATCAAATTTTAAAACTTTTGCACAGTAAAGGAAATCATCAACAAACTGAAAAGAAAATTAACAGAATGGGAGAAAATATTTTCAAATGACAGGACTGACAAGGGGTTAATATCTGAAAAATACAAATAGCTCATACAGCTCAATATTGAAAAAACAAGCAAACAAATAAACAACCCAATCAAAAAATGGGCAGAAGACCTAAAGAGACATTATTCAAAAGACCTACAGATGGTCAACAGGTACATGAAAAGATGCTCAACGTCTCTAATTATCAAGGAAATGAAAACCAAAACCACAATGAGATATGGGAGCTTTATTAAGAATTATCTCACAATCAATCAAGGCTTTACAGAAATATGCTTAAATGGTAAAATATTTTACCCATCTTTAATTCTAACTCTCAATATTTCCTTCATCTTCAAACTGAATTCTCAGTTTCCTATCAATGCCCTAGATAGTTTAGATAAGGAAAGCAGTCCAGCAGGTTTAGGTAATGCGATTAGAAATATTGGGCAAAATATAGCATGGTTATTGTAAAGAAAATGGCTAGTAGTCACATACCACTTGATATACGGGTAAGGATGTAGTTGATGTTCAAGACAAGGGCTTAGCTAATTCTGGGACGACTGTGTTTTCAAAACCAAACTATCATATTTATTGAGGGCTGAGATTATATATAGATGAACAATAAACACAGTTTTGAGATGAACCAAGAGTTATACTCTACTCAAAAACTCTTTTCAAATCAACCTGTGAGCGGGGTACAGTTTAAAATTTAGAGATACAATGTCCTTAAGGAAGGACTTATTTAAACAAATGTTAAATGTTTAAATGCACATGTCTATGAGTGAGAGTAATATATTAACTCTCATTATTAGTCATTAAAGCTCAGGTTAAATTGGTTCTTTCTCATTGTCAGGAAACTGAGAGCATGGAAGAATAGTCAAACGGGAATAGAAGGCTTTAGACATATTAACGCCTGGATAGTGGACAGGACACTGAGAATTCAGGGGTGAGAGAAAGATATGTGATTGTCTGCCTGTGCTAAGCAGAAAAGTACTTGTGCACATTCGCCACCAAAATTTTAAGCCAGGGTTTAATCAATAGAATTTAGTAAGTGCTGTAATTGAATGTGCATTAGTAGCAAAGAGGAGTGGCCCTTAACATAACATTATCTTTCTGGATTAGATAATTGCTGAGCAAAGTTTTAAAAGAATTACATTGATATAGTCAGAAAGAAACAATATAACAAATGGCAGACTCATAATACCATTTTAAGCATCTGTTGATTTCAAAAGAAAACACACACACTCATTCAACTGTTAGAGACTCCTTCAGGTATTACAATCCATCAACTGTGGCCATGAGTAGATAAATCCATGCAAGAGACAGAGATTGTGCTATTCTCAAAGATTCAGCTTCACATAGAGGCAGGACTTTTTTTCCTCATTCTTCCTTCCTTACACATTTTTATATTATTTATTCCATTCTCTCATTTTCCTTCATGATACTCTCAATATGTGCTGACTCATCACATGCCCCCAAACAGTAATCTGCAAGTCTTTATAACTATAAAATGGTCAAGGCTTCACAAACTCAAGGAGAAAGGGCCATTACTCCTTTGCTTGCATGACTATATACTTGTCATCACATTCAGATCTCCAGATCCTCAAACAGATGGTGAATGGTCCTTCCAGCGACCCTGGGATTTGGCTGGTTTTCCAAACACTGCTTTGGTCAGTCAATAACTTATTTATGATTTTACACATTAATATTTATGCTGTTTAAAAAATCCTCTAATGCTTATACTATATCCATTCCTTAAGTAACAAGTATCTTGGCCTCAATCAATAATAGAGACCTATACAATACAGCCCTGTTCAAAACACCAATAAATGTGGCTAAAGTTACATGTCTGTTCTATAACACTTATTTCTCAACATTTAGATCCCACAGCATAGAGGAAACTCTTTTTGGAAATTAAGAAAGTTTCAAGGAGTGCTATCATCCCAAATCCATACTGGGTCTCCCAATGTCTCTATTCAGTCATTTATCTGATATTGATTAGTAGTTATGCAGATACTTAAATTATTCTACTAAAGAGAGAATAAACTCTCTAAAAGCAATCATAATTCTCATTTTTTATACTTACTACATTGTCTACTTAACAGTCATTTACAAATTTTGAATTTAATTGGTAACAGATGGCAGGATTTTCAGAATTCATTCTTTTCTGGAATGATTTTTAACATATCACCAAAAAATCATCTCTATTATGAATAATTCACATAGGTTTTATTTTTTGGAATATGGTTAAAAAGGAGAACCTATTTCAGAACCAATATATACTTAAGCAAAGGCTGCATTCATAATCACAAGCCCTCTAAATATCTAATATGTAAGAAGGGAACTAGTTCAGAACTTCAATATTTTACATGAGACTTTACTATATATAATGATGGGAAAATTCCAATTCCAAATGCACTTTTCATGGAGAATCAGTGTGGGTTTAACACAGAGCGAAGTCTCTATGAAGGAATTCCTGATGCAATTTTAGAAATTCACCAGGAGTAAATCACTGGAACTGGATGAGTGCTTTATGATGAGCCGTGGAGGAAATATAGTGTGAAGTAGCAGAGATATTGACAAGGATGTACCTTAAAAGCAATAAGCATTTGATGATTGGAAAGTTTCCCATACTCAAACAAGAGCCTAGAAATCTTCAGTGAAATCTGAGCTTAAACTAAGAAATGCAGTAAATAATACAGTAAATAGATGGTTTATTTCAAGTAATGTAATTGTAACACACTTCATGGATAATTGTCTTAAGGTTTAAAACTGAGATTACTAGGTTTTTTCCAATTAAAGAACTCATATTACATTTCTCACATGAAACTCATGATTTAAAACTTTTTAATCTCCTAACTTAATATATCCAATTACTTTTAGGTTTATTTGGTTTGCATTATTCCAAGACATTGCCAATCAGATATTTTAATCAGCACTAGAAAACCACTGTTTATACAGCAAAAAGCAAAACATAAATAATTAAAAACATTAAAATGCAAGATACTATAGCCTTTAAATATATTTCTTTCATGCTTCTTGAAATCTTTTTTTTTTTTTTTAATTTTATTTAACTTTGGCTGTGTTGGGCCTTCGTTTCTGTACGTGGGCTTTCTCTAGTTGCGGTGAGCGGGGGCCACTCTTCATCGCGGTGTGCGGGCCTCTCACTGTCGCGGCCTCTCTTGTTGTGGAGCACAAGCTCCAGATGCTCAGGCTCAGTAGTTGTGGCTCACGGGCCTAGTTGCTCCGCAGCATGTGGGATCTTCCCAGACCAGGGCTTGAACCCGTGTCCCCTGCATTGGCAGGCAGATTCTCAGCCACTGCACCACCAGGGAAGCCCTTCTTGAAATCTTATAGCAACTTCTGTATCCCCATTTATATCAACATTTCAGTCTATTAAGTATCTAAAGATCTCTTATTGAAAACAATTTACTAAGATGCTTAAATTTTTTATTTTATCTTTCAAACTATTTAAAAATCTCTCCAATGAAAAAATGGAATCATAATAAATATCCTTTTTTCAAAATGTTTTTGAAAACTGATTTTAAAAAAAAAACTTATACTTTCTAATGAAAATTTGAAGTGGGTTTCTGCCTGGCTGAGCAATTGAAGACACGAGCAGACACAGAACTGCCTCAGCTGACCTGGCCAGTCCTCTTTTTGTGGCACCCAGGTTGCTGAGCCACTAGGAACTGGACAACTGTTCTGATTAGCTTACTTGTAGAGGTACCAATACCACAAGGGATGTATTATATTAGAGCTTTCCAGATTATTATATGGTGTCAATATGTGTATCCAAACAACTCCAAGAAGTAAAAAGAGCAGTTATTATCCTCATTTTACTCTCAAAGAAACTGGGACTCAATGAAGATACCTGAATTCATTTTTTAAACCATATGATTGGGAAAAGGGTTAAAAAAAAAAAAAAAGACACTCTGATTCCTCATTAAGTTTCCTGCCCATACCAGAGATGAATCTGCATGCTCCTCTACTTCACTGAGGCAAATTTTCATGCCTGCTCACTGGGTTAAAGATGTGGTCTAAGGCTATGAAACTATTGTGGTTTTTCCCTGTGAAGCTGTAATTGATGTGCTTGGTGGCTGCACCTCTGTCCTGACCTCATTATTACCATTTTCAACAAGGTACATTGATGAACTCTAATGAAATTAATACTTTTTTTTTCCTGTTGAGGTAGAGAGTAGAAAAAAATATATTAAAAATGTGATTTGATGTTAAAAAAAATTCTAGGATAAATTTAGTATATCAGAGCTGGAGCAGCATCAGATTCCTACATTGTGTCTGAATTTACCAGCTCCTCAAAGTGTGAAAAAGGCTTAGAAACTTCATAGAACCTCAGTGCCCATGATCCACCCACTTTAGGGTGTGATTTGAAAAGCAAATGGTGTGTTGATGGCATTAAAAAAAGGTATAAAAGACATTTTAATGACAGCGTAATCAAAGATTATACACCAGCTGTCACAACTAAGGCAACCATAGTAATTGGGGGTGACCAGAAGGCTTTCCAAAATAAGCTTCTTTTAAAGATTCATTTAAAACTGTCACCAAGGGACTGTTGACATTTTAGTTTTTTCTTTAGATTGGGAGTAGTCATTTTATTTCTTTTCATCTTTTCTTTGCAGAACAGTACAGCTCAATGTATTATCAGTTTGCTTTATAGTAACTGATCAGATACAGAAGCAAAGAGGAAAATATATTTGTATAATGAATATTTTTATTAAATATGAGGTTATTTTGAAGGCAAGCATTGAAATAATTAATATCTCAATTTGCCTTGAATATCACATAGACATGATTTATTCACATATAATATTTATAACATTAAACTGGCTAGTAACATTTTTTTGATATTCTGGGCCAATAATTTTATGATCAAAAAGCAATTGCTAGCATTAAGATCATTGCCATGTTTACTTGATAATGATGGTTCTTTAATATCTTTCAAGAGTTCTGTATAATAAATGATATAAATATCCCTCATATACAAATGGATTATCATTATGCTTTCAGCATTTATGCTTTGAATCTTTCCTATCAACCTCACTGAAGTTATACTACTGCAATATCTCTTACATTAGTAAAGTACTTAGTATTTTACAAAACGTTTCCTACATGTTTTGCATTTGTTTCTCACAACAGCCCAATAGGATACATAGACTAGGTAGGTATTAACAGCCAGATTTTACAGATGTGGAAATTAAGAAGGAGAAAACTTGATTACTCTTTTAGATTACATAATGAAGAGTATATCAGAGACTTCACTTTGGACATCTTTAACAGTGCTGGAAATTGTCAGTCTGTTTGCTTTAAGCCAATTTAATAGGTAAACAGTGGTATCTCATTGTGTTTTGCCTTCCTCTAATAACTAATGAAGTTGAGCTTCCTTTCACCCACATATTTGCCATCAATATATATCTTTTTCGGTGAAATGTCTGTTCAAATCTTTTGCTCATTTTTTTTTATTGGTTGTTTTACAATTATTGAGTTTTGAGAGTTCTCTATATAATCTGCATACAAGTCCTCTCTGAGATATATGACTTGCAAATATTTTCTCCCAGTCTGCAGCTTATCTTCTCATTTTTATATCTTTCAAACAGCAGTTTTTAATTTTAATGAAATCCAATTTGTCATTTTACATATTGGGCTTTTAGTATTGCATCTAATAAGTCTTTATCTAACCCAGGGTTACAAAGATTTTCTCCCATGCTTTCTTCTGCTATTTTTATAATTTTACATGTTATCTTTAAGTCTATGGTTCATTTTGAGTTAGTTTATGTATAATTACCTGAGGTGTAGTTTGAGGTTTGGTTTTTTTGGGGGGTTTTTTTTTGTATATTGTGTCTAATTATTTCAGCACCATTTATTGGAAAATATTGTTCTTTTCTATTGCATTTCCTTGACACCTCTGTCAAAAATTAAACCAACACATATTTGCCAGATTTATGCCTAAGTCAATTTGTCTTCCTTCCTTCCTTCTTGCCTGGTAAACTTTTACATTTGAATCAGAGTCCATCACTGCCTTATGATAAAGCAATCAGGAAACTGATAAAGGTCATAGTTACAGATTGACTTAATCTGAAAGACTGAAGCTGATTTTCAGAGAAAAGAAGGAATGAGAGAGATAAGAGAAGCAGAAAAGAATGAGAGACTGAGAGAGTGTTAGTCTCGCGGACATAGGTATCTGCCGCTCAGCTACCGTTTGATTTGGAGGTCCACAGCTTACACAGAAAAGAATATGACCAAAACACTGACCCATGTACATTGTACTCTTTGGTCTTACATACATGGCACTTGTTGAACTATTTTATTGCTTATTAGAAAAATTAATAACATCCCATGGAATTGGAAAACAACAGTTTGAATATGCTTTCAGAACAAGGACCTGTCATTTATTTCCAAGTCAGGGTTAGGAGATAATCTTAAGGTGAAATGTTAGTAGTTATTACGAGGCTTTCTTAGCCACTGAGGGCTAGGTAGCATAGAGGTACCAACCAACTCTGCCCTGGATCTGAACCATATACAGAAGAGAGTTCTCAACAGCAAATACTGATGAATCTAGTATAATTACTAAGTACAGAAATTCCTCAATATCATTTATAGGCAGGCATTCATAATTGTAGATTTTGTTAAGTATTTAATGATTATTTAACCGTATTCTAAATCACAACTCCTCCTTAGTATATATGACCACACACTTGTTAGAAAGTTTAATTGAGCAATAATAAATGACAATATTTGAGTTACTCCCAGGTTATATTACACCTCCCATGCAGACCTTAATTCAGGGGATTGGAGCCAGATCCTAGATTTTTCTGTATCTTAAATCGAATGTGACCAGGAGTAGAGAAATTACTAAAGGAAGACAAGCCTTACAAAATTCCTCAGTTGAGTTTTCTGTTTATAATGTATGTCTTTAGTAAGAAAATTATCATTGTTAGAAGATGTTGTTTATACTATAACTTTATCAAATTCCATGAAGCACATTTTGGATTCCAAATATCCAGAATAAGGGATCCTTTTTTTAAAAAAGGAAAGTATATTACAATTATTTAAATTCTAGGCAGTCATTGGAAGTGATATAACTGTGGTTAAGACAGACACTGTCTTTCATCTCATGTGACACAATAGGAAGACCATAGCACTGCATAAAAATTATTCTTGTCAGTAAAAAATTAAACCTGTATCTAATCAAAATTGAGGATCTAAATAGCAGTTTACAGGAAATGCAGTAGGGAGAGAAGCATGCCAAATGACAACATAAGAATGAAATTGGTCATATCCAGAATGTGGAAAATTCTGCAGTCCAAAGATCTATTTACTTTTCTACAGAAAAACAGGATGAAAAAAAAAGGAACATAAAGTCGCAAAAGGTTTATACTGACATAAAACATACCAAAGAATTCAATGTGCCAGTCGTTTAGATCCTTATTTGAACAAGCCAATCATAAAAATAAATGTTTGAGACAAGTAGGGAAATAGCAAACACTGTGTATTAATTAATATTAGGAGATTACTGTTAACTTTGTACGGTACAATTATATTATCAAAGTTATATTTTCAAAAAGTCCTTACTATTAGAAATGTACACTGAAGTGTTTACAGATAAAATGATATTATATTTAAAATTTCCTTTATAATACTCCAGGAACAAATAAAAAATATTGGGAAGACAATAGATGAAACATGCATGTACAAATGATGCTGCTACTTATATTATTCTATTTTTGTGTATTTTTGAATTTTCTATAATAAAACATAAAAAAAGAAAGTAATGCTTCAGAAAAGCATATAATGACACAGGAAAATGTTGGGACTAAGCATATAGGTTAAGAAAATAGATTGCAAACAGCATGTATGGTATAAACAAACCAATGTAAAATGTAACTTTATGAAACATTCCCCTTAATAAATATATATATATGAATGTGGGACAATATATATCAAAATCTTAAATGTTAATACTTATCTGATAGAATTGCTTTGTGTTTTTATATATTTTAGAACATTTGATAGTTAATTTGTATAAGTCCTATGATTAGGACAAAAGTTTAAAGTTATTTACAATTATTAGTCGATCATCTATTTTTACTTAGGTTGGTCTTTGGGGAAGCATGCAATTCTTTGATTCACCATCTTTAAAATGGGTTAAAATGGTCTTACTGCTATTGTCCAACAGCTGGAATAACATTCACAGCTTTATGTGTTCATAACCAATATAATTTGTTCTAATTTATATTATCACATTCTTACTGCTTACAATGTGGTCTGTGTTCATTTCAGGCCCCATTAATTAAACTGAGGACAATAAAAGGTTTTGATGTTTATGAATCCTGGAATTTGAATGTGCCACTCTGTATTTATGTTGCTGTTGTTTTATACTAGGATTGGGGATACATTACTCTCATAAACTTGAAGATCCCTGAATTGGGTGAATGTACAACAACAATGGACAAGAACTCATCTTTGTTCCTTTTTCTAGTTCTTCTATATCAGAATGTTAAATAAAACTTTTTCAGTTGTTTCAGTTTTGGCTGAGGGCCATGAGCTTAAAACAAAGGGTATAAAGTGATCAGAATGTTCTAAGAGTTGCCAGGTCCTCTGAAAATTTACTAAGAGAGAACTGGAAAACTATACCTCGTCCCTCAGCTCACCTAAAGGCATATGATAGGCCGACTGGTAGAGGAAGTCAGGAGAGAGGATTACTTTGCAGAAAGCTGCCTGAATGTTGTGCATTCCCTCCCCTCGCTTCTTCTTACCATGTACACAGTTGAGATGCTTTACAAGAGGGAAGACCAGCCCCTCCTCCCTGGATGAATACTAGTGAGATACAGGAATCTTTGAGCCCCAACACCATTAAACTAAAGAGCAGAATATGACAAGAATCAGACCTGTATCTGCTGTAGTTTGTGAGGGTTGGATTGGTGTTTGACCTTCAGCTAGAAACTCCTCCAGAGAATAACAAGGCTGGAGTTCCCTGAAGGCAGACCAGGCAGAGAGCAATACAGGGGGTGCTGGTTGAAATACTGCTGACAGCAAGCAATGGTAGATGTTTCCTGCAGACTGGAGTGGACTCTGGGAAGGAAACTGTACTTGATTCATCTTTGGCTAGTGTCGTGGGTTGAATAGTCCCCTCTCCTCTAAATTCATGTAGAATGTGACCTTATTTGGAAATAGGGTCCTTACTGAGGTAATTATTTGCAATGAGATCATACTGAATTAGGATGGGCCCTGAATCCAGTGACTGGTGTCCTTGTAAGAAGAGGAGAGGACACACAGAGACTCATACAGGGAAGAAGTTCATCTGAAGATGGAAGCAGAAATTGGAGTTCTGTTCCCACACAGCAAGGAGTGCCTAGAGATACCAGAACCTGAAAGAGGCAAGGAACAAACACTAAGAATGTCCAGAAATCATCAAAAGCTAAAAGAGAAGCTTGGGATGGTTTCTTCCTCAGAGCCTCCAGAAGGAACCAACCTGCTGACATGTTGATTTCAGACTCTGGCCTCCTGAACTATTAAAGAATGACTTTGTTATTTTAAGATACCCAGATTACAGTAATTTGTTATTATTTGTGCTGGGAAGCCAGCACAGCTAGAGAAAACAAAATGTATCATACATTCCAGAACTATTTTGAGTGAGGGCCTTACAATAGTTTAAGCAGCTCTCAAGCCCCTGACTGTCTCTTTGACCTCATCTTCCAACTGCTCTCCTTTTATTAACTTCATTACTCAGCTGCACTGCCCTCCTACTGCTCCACTAACTCACCAAAAATTCCCCATCCTCAGTCCTTTGCCCTTAGTGCTTCCCAGCCAGGTAGCGTTTTTGTCCAGATAATTGAATGGCTCCCTCCATCACCTCCTGAAGGCTTTTGACAAGTATATCTTATTAAGGAGCCTTTTCCAAATACCCTCTGTTGAATAACAACTAAATGCTTCTCTCTTGCATTTCCTTTTCTTCCACTATCTCGCATACATTACTTTCAAAACCACTTATCATATTACAAGTTTTATGTTTAAATCTCTATTTTTATCATCATCCATTATTACCAATAGAATATAAGTTTCATAAAGACATGAACAGGCTATTTTCATATGCTAGGGATTCAATAAATATAGTATGAATGAATTATTGTCAAGAGGTATCTCTGACAAGAATTATTTTAAAATGAAAAAAAATATGCCAATTAATTTAATAATCTAGATGAAGTTTATTAATTTTGGGAAAGTTAAATTTAAAAAAATTGGACTAAGAAGAAAAACAGCTCAAATGAAAATACTACTAAATAGACAGAAGTAGCAAACTCTGTACTCCAACATTTTAAGAAATATATTCCCTGTCTTATACATAATATACAAAAAAGAAAAAAGAAAATAGAGGAAATGCACCTCAATTTATTTTGTATATGATATATAAAATTATAAATACATATAGGTATAGTTTCAAATATATGAGGAAAATGTGAGATATCCTCAAAGAGAAAGTCATGTTATCTGTCATTTATTTCTTCAGTAATTCAAGATCAAACTAACAAAAATCAGAAAAAAAATGTAGTAGATTAGGACCATACAGTTCATAGTTTGTTCTGGGGGGTACATATAATCATTATACCCAAGAATTATAGAATACACATTCTCTACTAGTATACATGGAACATTTCAAAACCTGACCACGTATTAGATAATCAAACAAGTCTCAGCAATTTAAAGGGAAATATATTATAAACCAACATCTTGGACACAGACAAAATTAGGTTAGAAGTCATTCACAAGAAAAGATAACTTACAAAGAGGGAATACAGTTGGTAATTTAAATCACACTTTTTCAAAGCACTCTGGAAAAGCAGAATTGCAGGCCTTGGTATGTAAGGTTTTAGTGCTCTGTGGTGACTTGGAGGAGAAGGGTGATCTAAGGGAAGAGCAGATCTGACCATAATCAGGACTCTGACTGGAGAAGCTGCCATGGGCCATTTTTCCGACTAAATGTTGACTTTGTAGTCAGATTACTATTCCTGACCTTGTTGCCATCACCTCCTTCTGTTTCCCTCCTTCCCTCCTGAGCTGATCAGATACTCCCCAAAATGTCATTTCTTCCTCTGCATTGCAGGCAAAATAGACACCAAGATTTACAACCAAGTGGTCTTCTGGGAAAGGTATCACAAAGAGATTGGCACACAGCCTTAACAACACACCTGAATGCACAACTAGAGGGTTGACTTTCACCACTGCAACCCATAGAAAGTCCCATGAAAGCTGTGAGAATGCAGAGTGCAATTACTGTGTGTTCTGTGATGTCCAGGTGTATAAACCAGTCAATCTATTTATCATTGGGACAATTCTCAAACTTGGGGTAATCCTCAAGCTTCCCATAATGGTCTCCTCTCCCCAAGTATTTTTTTTCATGTCTCTGTAAACAGATGAAAAAAAACCCCTAGCTTTCTAAAGTTTTTACCTTATGAAGCAAACATCATGATGGCCACCATCAGGAGTGTTCACCATACATCTTATATTGGTTAGAACTCTAAGAGACTTAATAATTTGGAAAATACTTCAGTAACTATCTAGAGCTATTTTAGTAATCTCATTGTTTTTCTGATTTCTGTAATTAACTTCAAGGTCCTGTTGTAGTTACTATTGTTAATATCTACATAAAATGGACATGAGTATAATAGGTCATTATGTGTTCCACTGGAGTGTTCTTAAATCATTCTGTCAAACCCCAGAAGAATAAAATGAACCTCAGATTTAAAAAATTTTAACTATGCCCAGTTAAGCCAGTGTATAAACCCACAATATGATCAATGTGTTACAAACTCGAGCATACTCCAATGAAGCTCTGAAAACTCAGGGACAATTCTGCATATAGCTTATTCCCTCAAAGATAGCATTACACAGGTAGCATTACTGGTCTTTGTAGAATATCAAAATGTCAAAATTAAAAGAATGTTATTCTTCCATTTTCTAGTAAATGCAAACTTCATAAAGCCCAACTGTAAAACTTTGTTACTAAAGCAGTTGAATGAAAGCTCTCATGAAATAATCTCTTAATAATTCTCTAAATAAGACAGATAAAATATGTAAACTTTGGTCAGAGTGGCCGGTCCAACCAGGTATTATAAATTTGTAAAATACTTCTTACATTCTAAATTCATCCTCTTTCATAATAACATTGTAAAACGAAGAACAGGATGAAAATTTCTGAATAAACATCATTTATAATGATCTATATTAGAATATAATAAATTTACTGAAACAAGGACAACTCATGTAGATGCTTAATTAGCAGTTATATATCTTTCCCAAAGAACTAATTAATTACTCCTACCAAAGTTTTGAAAAAGAATACATTCCAGTTTTTTGTAAATTCTTCTAGGAAACAGGAAAAGGAAAAACCCAACCCAATTCATTTTATGAGTCTAACAAGCTCATTTATATTATTATCTACACCATACAAGAAGAGTATTAATAAGGGACATTAGAAGCCCATTTTATAGATTAACATTTTTGCAAAAGTCCTCAACAATACCTTAGCAAAATACAACCAATATTATATCATTATATACAATTCAATTTACATATGTTAAGAAGAATTCCTGTAGCTGGTCACATAAGCAAATAAGGAGGTCAAGGCAACTGAAGCATGACTACTTTGTAACTGCTCATTCTATGGGGTAGAAGGATCGGCTTGTTTTGGCTTGCTACCATGTCTGCTCCTTAATCAAAAATTGCTGAGCCCTTGCCCTATATTCCTCAACTGTGACACAAATCTGCTGTGTTCTTAGGATTGTGGGCCCCTTACATCACCGGGTGGGGCTTGGGAGCAAGGGAGAACCAGCACAGACATGTTGATGCTCATACTGCCTGCTCTGCCTTGAGAAAACCCTTTGTCTCTGACTCAAGGGTATCCTGTGTTCTGCCATCATCTCTGAATCAGTAACAGGCAAATAGGGTAAAATTTGAGACTCTTCAAAAATCTCGACAATATAATTATATAAATTCAAATTATATAATAAGCATATATAAATGTATATGTGCATATACGTACAATCATTTCAATAGTTACTGAAAATATATTTTATAATATTCAAGAGCTGTGCATGATTTAATCTTTTAGCAAGAAAGGAACTTTCTCAATATGATGAATCTTACCTACAACATCCACATCACATACCATTTGTAATTGTGCACCATTTAAAGCATTCTGATGAGAATCAGAAACAAGACAAGAATGCCCACCATCATTGTTTCTAGTTAACATTACAGAAAATAAGAAAAGGATAATAATGCAGTGTGTAAGGACTGAGAAGAAACAAATGACCATTATTTAAGGTGGTAAGATTGTTGAAATATACATCTAAGACAAATCACTGGGAAAAAAATGAATGCACAAGTAATTAAATTGTAGCTGTGAAGTCAATATACTAGCAATTACATCTACTTGAGTATACAAGCAAAAACAGAAAAAGTATTTAAAACTGAAAGATAATGTCTTCAACAGTAGCGACAATACAGGTTACATCAGAAAAAAATCTAACAATATATGGAAGATTATTACAGGGAATACTAGAAAGTATTGAAAGTCAAGTCACAAAATTTTTAAATGAACGGAGATTTTATATTATGCTCTTAGATAAAAAGGAGTGATAATGTAAAAAAGAACCAATTCACCTAAAATTAATATTCAAGTTCACTGAATATTTACTAAGAATTCAACATTTTTTCAATGAATTTTTTCATGTGATTATAGGAAAATATGAAGAGAAAGAGCCAAAAATACACTCAAGCAATCCTGGGAAAGTATGCAAGTTTGGAGGCTTTTGTATGAAATATTAATATTGATTATGGAAATGTAATAATTTCAGCATGGGGTTGAAAGACTTTTGATCAATAGACAAAGAAATAGAACATGAATGAACCCCTATATGGGATGCTGATACGTTATGGAGATGATACTGTAAAGCAATTGGTCAAGAATGGATCATCTAATAATTTTTTTTCTAGTATACTTGGATACACATAAAAATAAAAGTAGGTCTTTAACTCATGCTACATACAAAAATAAATTCTAAATTTTATAAATTATTTCAATTCTAGAATTTTTAGGCCTAAATATGACAAATAAAACTGTAAAATGTTTAGAAGAAAAAAAAGACTACGTGATATAACGATTTCTTGAAGCCCACAAAATCATTAAAAAATTTAAAGAAGGAACTTTCAGTTTCCTATTTTGCATGTAAGAAGCTTGGAAATCACCCCTCAGTCCTAACAAGAAGTAGAAAGCTAAATAAACTGAAAAACCAACCCTTCTTGGATCCCTAAGAGAAGGGAAGACACAGGGCAAATTTCTGCCCCCAAGATAGGACAGTCAGGCAAATACAGGGAATCATGACTTACCTGAGCAGAGACTTGCTAGCAGAAACCTCAGCAGGA
>NW_006775535.1:543553-569892 GCF_000442215.2 Lipotes vexillifer
ACGGAGCGGCTGGGCCCGTGAGCCATGGCCTCTGAGCCTGCGCGTCCGGAGCCTGTGCTCCGCAACGGGAGAGGCCACAGCAGTGAGAGGCCCGCGTACGGCAAAAAAAAAAACAAAAAACCTGGGGTATCCAGTCATACAGGCCCCCTAAAATATTGTCAGATTTACCCCCAGAAGCTCCACCAGACTTTCCCAGTAAATATTGGACAAAAACCCTCTCTGGCTTCTGTCCTTGGGAAGGGAAAAGGAACAATTTTGAAATAAACCAGAGCACTCTGTTCTTCTTAATAAGGTCTGCCCTCAGGAGAAACTAGTTAACCAGAGCCTAATTGACCTGGGGAAGGAAAAATAGCCAAATCCAGCCTACTCTAGCCAAACTGTGCTACTTAAAGGGGGAGAAAAAAACTGAGAAATATTTGTAAAGTTCACAGTCCAGAAGCACAGGCTCACTAAAAAACAGACTTAATCATAGGACTGCAGAATGCTTCCCCTCTCCCCACACCTCACCAGAATATTTCTTATTCTTAATTGATCTAAAAGGTAACAGCTTGTTCAAAACAATAATAGCAACCATGTATTCAATAATATATATACACACACCTGTGCATGGTTATATATAAGTTAAATGAGTGATAGCAATGCTATAAGGTACAGGAGGAAGACATTAGCATTATTTTGTCATTATAAGGTACTCATACTACCTGTGAAGTAGCATGGCATTATTGGAAAGTGGACTGGAATTAACTGTAGATGTATATTGCAAACTATAGGGTGACCACTGAAAGAAAAGTATAACTGATACGTTAATGAAGAAAAGAAAATGAAATCATATAAAATGCTCAAGTAAAATCACCAGAGGCAGAAAACTAGTGAATGACAAATATAGAAATAAAGAACAAGGCCAACAAACATTAATGAGTATGTTAGATTTTAATACAATTATATCAGTAATAATTTTGAACATCTACAGTCTAAATGCACCAATTAAAACAGAGATTGTAGAGTGCATCAACATATTGTATGCTGTCTACAAGAAACCCATTTTAAATATAAAAACACACAGATAAAAATTGAAGGTACAGAGAAAGTTACCATTCTAACACTAATCAAAAGAAAGCAAGATTAGCTATATTAATTTCAGACAGAGCAGACTTCAAAGTAAGAAAGTTATCAGAGATAAAGAAGCACATTACATAATGAAAAAGGAGTTAATTCTCCAAGAAGATATACAATTCTTAAAGTGTATATGCCTAACAACAGAGCATAAAACTATGCGAGGCAAAAACGGATAGAATTGCAAAGAGAAACAGATGAACACACTCTCACAGTTGGAGACTTCAAAACCCCTCTATCAGAAATGGACAGATCCAGCAGGCAGAAAATCAGTAAGGACATAGTTGAACTCTACACCACCATTAATAAACTGGATATTAAGTTACACCTAGCGACTATTATCCAACAACCTCAAAAAACATGTTACTCTCAAGCTCACATGGCATACTCACTAAAACAGACCACATTCTGAGACCTAAAACTCACCTTAACACATTTAAAAGAATAGAAATTATATTTCATCTGCTCTCTGACTGCAATGGAATTAAGTTAAATCAAAAACAGAAAGATAACTGCAAAATCTCAAAGAACATGGAGATTAAAAAAACATACTTCTAAATAACACATTGGTCAAAGAAATCTCAAGAAAAATTAAATGATATTTGAACTAAATGAAATTGAAAACATAACATCAAAATTTGTGGGATATAGCAAAAGCAGTGGTTAGAGGGAAATTTATGGCATTGAATGCATATATTAGAAAAGAAGAAAGATTTCTTCTAGGCTTCTAGGCCCTGTCAGCAAGGAAATACATATGCATGCATACTAACCTGCGTATATGGTATACCTATATATATTTCTGTATATAACCATCAATCTCTGTTATGGTAAATATAAGTTCATACTAACGTCTCCAACATCAATCCATCACAACGTGGATCACTCTAGGCTCCTCCCCTTGCTTATGTGTGACTTTCCACTCCAACAGTGAAAAACCTGGTTGTTCAGCTCCTGGGCCACTTAATTGTTCTGTTCCTGGACACATGTATAGTGGTTTCAGAATTGTTAACACTTAATCATATGGGAATCAACTTTATCACTTACAGTATCATCCATATGTACAGTTTCTTCTGTCTTTAGTTAAGACTTCACTTCCAAAGTTACTTAGGTCAGCATACTTCATTTCACTCCACTCCAACTCACAATGTTTAAAAACAGGAGTTATTTGGTTGAGTTAACAAAGGATGATGCCTCAAATTTTTTCATAATGATTTCTATCCAGCTTAGAAGAGGCTTTGTAATGGAAACAAGAATATATTCAAAAAGTTAATACTATTTGATTTTTATACAGTTGTTACTTTTGACTAGGAACTATAAACTTGGAAAGACAGGCTTCCTAAAATCACAATTGGGGTTATAAGGCCTTTTTAAATTTAAAGATAAGTACACAGATAGATCACTTCAGCTTCTCCAAACTGATTAATATCAAAAATACTTTTACCCAATATATTTGAAAACAGTAGGCACTTTCTAAGGAATTTATACAAAAGTCAAATGACTTTGATTTTTTCATTGAAACCACCTGAAGACATACAGTGAATGAGACAATAATTCCTGCCTGACCAATATAATTGCAAAAGTGGGGACTACTGTCATTTTTTACTCATAAATATAGAAAACTTGTTAAGAAAAAAGAAAAAAACTTTATTTCTGGTTTATGTTGGAGAAAGATAGATGCACTAACCTATAATTCTATCCTGATTATCAACTTTTATTTTTAGCTAACATAATAATTACACAAATTTTATATAGAGAGAAACAGTAAGCATTGCACTTCACATTAATTATTAAAAGAGAGAGAATATTTTGGTGGATAAAATGGTGAAGTTTATCCATAACTGACTCATTATTTATAACTTTGAATCAGCTTCTAAAATTTGTCAAACATCTGTGTATGAAAAACAAGGCTAATACTCCTGACTTCATGGGCTTCTTATGAGGATTAGAAAGCTTTTTAACATCTACAATCAGGCTTTAATTAAGCACAAAATATCATTGTTGAAAGATATACAGAGAATATTCAGAAAGTTCAAAGATAGATTTAACTTTGTTAAAAAACAATGATAAGGCTTCCCTGGTGGCGCAGTGGTTGAGAGTCCGCCTGCCGATGCAGGGGACACGGGTTCGTGCCCCGGTCCGGGAAGATCCCACATACCACGGAGCCGCTGGGCCCGTGAGCCATGGCCGCTGAGCCTGCACGTCCGGAGCTTGTTGCTCTGCAACGGGAGAGGCCACAACAGTGAGAGGCCCGCGTACCGCAAAAAAAAAAAAAACAAAAAAAAAACACAATGATATAGGATGTTCCCAAATATTGCTTAATACCACCTCTCTCTACAAAGTATAATTTTAAAGACTGGAGCTGTAGCTACTTATTAATTTGACTACTGTCCATCACGTGCTAAAACCTTCAATTTATAATCTTATATGCTGAAATAATAGGCATTAACTTGGAGACACATAGAAAGAACTAATGAAAAAACAGCATCTTTGAATTGGTGATTCCATGCTTAAGCAGACCTCATTAATGTTTTCTTAACAACAACAAAACAAACAAAACCAAACTAGACAGCATATTCTTTATTCCATATCTGTCATTCAGGGAGCTAAAAAAAGAAAGAAAAAGAAAAAAACCGAAAACTTTGACTTGGTAGTAGCAATGCCCTCGTGTTCTAAACCAAGTCAGTGGTAGATAGTTAATAATTTAACAAATGCATAATGTATAAAAGCATAAAAAAGGAATCTTAAAGACTGGTAGAAAATTGTACAGACATGAATATGAAGCATGTCTATTTGCTCACTCTTTAAATGGTTACTGTGTGGAGTTATGAAAGATAAGATCATTAAAACAGTAATTAGAAGCTGCTAGGCATACACGTATAAGTAGCACATGCTGTGTAGAGCAGTACCTAGGTATAATTTGTTTAGCCTTTCCCTCAAACAGCCCACTGGCACCTACCACATGCAGGTTTTAGTTTAGATGCGTTAATTGTCTGATCCATTACATTGAAATTCATGGTCTTATTTGAAGAGATGATGAGAAATCATTATTTAAAGGCTATCAAAGTGATGGTAATTGTGTAAAATAATCATTAGAGTCCATGTTTTGACAAGCATATCCTTTTCATCATTATTAACATCTATTTACTTCCTTGGGTTTATTTTTCTTTGTCAGTAGATATGTTAATTTTATTCAAGGAGGAAACTAAATCCTTTGTCCAAGGTTTTTCCAAAATTCAAATTCAGTACTATTGAAGTGTCTTTGTAGCTTTACTGTGATAAATTTGCAGAGCAGATAAATGAGCAGAATATTAAAGTAGGCCTTTTAATGTCTGTGGCTCTTAATTTTAAATTGGGATCAGTTATCCTAATTTTAATAATTTTATGGTATGGTCTTATTCTACACAGGCAATGGCTTAAGAGGCAAAATAATTTCTAATATAGCATATTAGAAGGCGTAACAATAAGATATATGAGGAAAGTAATACAAAGTCATCAAAATCAAGAACCCACAAGAAATTGTGTGGGTACACTGCAAAATAAATAAATATTGTAATTTTTGTCATCAGAATAATATATTCATTAAGAACCTAATATTTATTAAAAAAAATAACAAGAAAGTCCAGGAAAGTCCTACAAAGCCTGTGCTTGCCCAGCTTCAAGACCGAAGAAAGGGCCCGGAGTCAGCAACAGAGACATCAGTGGTTTAATGGATAGGGGAGCTTACACGTCTGAAACAAGGTCCTGGAGTGACATCCCACCATGTACAGCTGACTGCTAGCAGAACTTGGTGGCAGTCTTTGCTCCCAACGGGAAGGGAAGATTGCTAATTATAGGGGGAATTGACACCAGGTTGGCTCAGTAGTTACCAAGGAAACCAGCAGAAGGTCACCACCCCTTTGATAAGTTATCATTAGCTGGGGCCTGGGGCAAGTATGTAGGAAGGTCAGTCATGTGAGTAGGGTGTAGGTGAAGCAGGCCTGGTCAGGCAGGGGATGTACAGAGAGCAAGAGAACAGCCATCTTGAGTGGCCTTACCATACACCTACTGTGTCAGACAGTTTTGCAAATAAACCAGCTGTAAAACCTACACGTTACCAACATTGTATATACTTAAAAAAAAGTAACATAGAAATGAGAAAACACATTATTAAGAGATAGAATTCTTAAGCAAATAGTATGGGAGAGAAAAAAATAATAATCTAAAATCTGAAGTGATCAATTTCACATTCCTATCCAATATTTTATATTCACTAGAGCAGAAGCATGGAGGTTCAGGGAGAGGAAAATGATGAAGGGACTTGGAGGGATTTTTGTAAGGAACCTCTTGATAAAAGTTTTCAGGTGACAACGTGAAGTAAATTAAAACTCACCATTTCATCCTCCAAAACTAGTATAGTTTTAGTCTGGACCATGGCATAGAATTTGTATTTCCATAAATGTTCCCATTCACAGGCTGGAGCTGATGTAAATAGTATATACAGAGAAACCCATTTACTTTCTGTCCTGTGGAGATTTCAGGCCAATTTTCTTGCAGGCTAAGGAACTGATCTTAATTCTTTGATATCTATTTAACTCTGAAGAAATTAGGTTATTGGAAGAAATTCAAGCAATCTGGAGTCAGAGGACAAAGGTACTAGATCACCTGTTTATAAGCATAGAGGTTAATTTACATAATTTCTCTAAGAATCAATTTTCTTATTAGCAAAATAGGGACAGTAAGAGTAATTTTCTCATCAAGTGTGGTGAGGCACAAATGAAAACAGTGTGTAAAAGTATTTGATAAACTATTAAGTGAAGTACATTGATATTTCCTTTGTTATATTTAATAACACAAACTTGAAACTTTTAGGTTAGGCTACAACAAAAATGATCTCCATTTTAAAGAGGTCAAAAAAAATTACCCAAGATTTCCCAAGATGAATTTGCCATCATTGTGATGATTAGGGAAAGCATTAAATCTGTACATATCATTATTAAAGAAGGAAAGGGTTAGGGCTCTCTTTATTTCAGTTCTCAAAATATTCCCGAAGATAAGTACGTAGTCACCAAAAATATAAAGCTTCCAAGTGTACAACAAAATGAGTGCTGTCAATATAGTAGCAATTCTAACATTGGGTTTTAGTTTCCACACTTTTCCCCCCAAGGCAGGAGTGCTTTATGAGGAGATCACAGTCAGCTAGTGGCATGTTTCCTATGCACTGTCTCTCTCTGTTAATAATTCTCTGTCTCCAGCTAAATCAATGTCCCTGCATGCTGCCAGTAGATAAAGGAATACTTCTTATAAATACCAATCATGTATTGAAATAATTTAAATGAATATATCTTATTTTGGTCACATTTGCTCAGACCTTATGTTTCTCATTATTAGAAAAATACGTTATCTTTTTTTCCCCCTAATGAAGTTTGGAATTTGTCTTTTTCTCTTAACCAAAAATCAATAATAATAATAAAAAAGATGTCTCGATAAACTGCCAAAAGAGTCTTCAGCTAGCAAGTAATAACTTAATTTCTGTATAGCTCAGGGGGGTTGCAAAGGGAGTGTGAGAAGTTCATTATTATCCAGCAGTAAAAAAAGGGAGCAGGCAAAGAAGAAAGCAACATCTTTCCTACTGGGATTTCTCTTGGACTACATGATTTGCATGAAGGGCGCCACATCAAACACAGTGGGTGCCCTTTTTCAAATATTAATGTGAAGCTTGTTTTAAGTTCTCTCTTGACCTTGTGCTACCTTGTATCAAAGGAACTTAAAAGTAGGACTTGGGGGTGGGGAGAACTTTTCCAACTGTTTTAACACTTAGTGGAATTCTTTCTGCATTTGATCAGAGTGCTTCAAATTTGTAATAATTTGACATACATGCACATTTTTCTAGGATGCTTATTTTCATGGTGATCAGTCTTTTTATGTTTTGTTTCTGTGTGGATTGTTTGAATAGTCTAAACCGAAAGGATTTAAGAGATTGATAAGTAAATGTCACACAGAAGCAATAAACTCAGACACTGATAGTTACTTGAATTTATTGTGGAGGGAGGATTGCTAGGCATTGTTATTTTATGAAAATTCTCAGTTCTTTTAGTAGAGGCTTTTAATCTCCTTCCTTCTGGCATGGTTAAAACAAATCAGGTTTGGGAACTAGTATGGAGATGAGTCTGTCTGGGTGCAGATGTGCATAAAATGGGGTATGGGTCATGAAATGAGATTGTTAAATTGATCCACTGTGAGTAAATCTAGATTTGTCTCTGTCTATGTGGGTCAAATAGCAATTTGATCTTACTATTGCTTGTTAAATAATTTAATGCTGCAGCAGGATAGTTCACATTCAGACATGTTTTTGGTTAATAATTTCAAGAATTAAAATTTGAAATATTTATAGCTTGATGTCAATGTATGCATATTTCTTTAAACACGATTGATATGAATTCCAATTGGGAATATACCTCTTAAAATTTAAAATACAAGTAAGAGACTTGTTAGTTAAGAAAGAACGTTATTTTATAAAATAACTACTGATTATTATTGATCAGTATATCACTTGTATATTCTTTATTGCTCTCCAGAATAAGATGTTATCTGTCCTATTTTGCTGTTTTCTTCCTTCACCTTCCTCCAAAGTTAGATTATCTGAAAAAAATCATCAGTATATTTGTTTGTACTATAAATAGGCTTATTTCTTTAATATGCACCATATTGCTAGGACAAATAAAATACAAATGGTAAACCAAGTTGGTTTCAGTTTTCATTCAGTAAGAATTGATAATCATTGGGTACATATTTTAATTCTGAGGGTGACCTCTAAGAATAAAATGTGTCACTTCATTCAGGACTCTAGAGGACTTTGTAGAGAATATTTTATGCTATAGAATGAATGTTTGTGTGGCCCCCCCACCCAAATTCGTATGTTGAAAACCTACTCCCACCCTTAGATGATGGGAGTAGGGTCTTTGGGAGGTGATTAGAATTAGATGAGGTCATGGGGGTGGAGCCTCGTGAATGGGATCAGTGTGCTGTAAGTCACAAAAGAGCTTGATTTCTCCCTCTCCTCTTTGCCATGTGAGGATACAATGAGCCGTCATCATTCTGGTCCTCATCAGAACTCAACCATGCTAACACCCTGATCTTGGACTTCCAGCCCCCATAACTGTGAGAAATAAATTTCTGTTGCTTGAAAGTCACCCCGTCTATAGTATTTTTGTCATAGCAGCCCAAACAGACTAAGACATCTTATTTGAAGAGGATGCTTTAAAAATGAAACTGTGTACTGTGGACTGTTCCTCCAAAATCCAGGGTTGAAGGCCTAACCCTATAGGTGAGGGCTTTTTGTATATTGGACTTTGGGAGGGTAATTAGATTTAGATGAGGGTGGGGCTCTCATGATTGGATTAGTGCCCTTATAAGAAGAAACATCAGAGCTTGCTCTCTCTCTTCAACCTGTGAGCACACACAGAGAAGGTGGCCTTCTAGAAGCCAGAAAGATAGTTCTCACCAGAAATCCAACTATGCTGGCACTCTGACCTCAGACTTCCAGCCTCTGGAACTACAAGAAAAACATTTTTGTTGTTTAAGCCACCCTAGTTTATGGTATTTGGTTATGGCAGCACAAGCTGATTAATATACTGTGACTACACATCTACCCACAAGTGATAAAACTATATTAATTAGTAAACTGTGTTAGGTGTTTTTGACATTTAATATTTGATATGAGTTATACAAATAAATTATGAATTTTAAAATATTAAGCTATCATGAGTCATATAGCAGTAGAGTGATTCAATGCAGTCTCATACTGCTTTCTTATAATTTACTTCCCTTGTGTTTATACATGCTCAAATACCTAATGCATTACACTTGTAGTGCTAGAAACAAATATGTACACTCTTTAAAAAAATGTACATATTTCTCAAATTCTGTTTTATATATTGATTTTTATTAAACTATCTCACTGTAATAGGTAATACATGTAATGTAATGGGTGTTACAAGCAAAGTAAGATATGTAACAATATACTAAGTTATTAAGTATAATTTAAAACCCATGAACATACACTACCAAACTTAAGAATTTTAACATTGCCAATCTCTTACATCTAGCTAGGTGCTTCTGTGCTATCTAATTCCCTAGGCTTTTCCCACACCCACCAAGGAAAACACTATTTTGGATTTTGTCTTCATCATTTCCTTGTTTTTAAAAATAGACACATTACCACAGAAGTTATTTCATCCAAAACAATATACTGTACTTTTTTGCTTGTTTCTGAGCTTTGTAAAAATGTTATAATACTCACTCCGATAAGCAGAAAATGTCCATATTCTAATCCCTGGAACCTGTGAATACATTACCTTACATGGCAAAAGAGAGTTTGCAGATATGACTAATTTAAGGATTTTGAGATGGGGAGGTTATCCTGGATTAGCCAGTGAATCCAATACAATCAGAAGGGTCTTCATAATGAAAGAGTGAGATAGGAGACGAGAGTCAGAGAAGATGTGATGATGGGACCAGTGGTTGGAGTGATGCAAAAGCTGGCTTGGAAAATGGAAGGGGACTATGAGTCAAGGGATGTAGCAGCCTAGAAGCTAGAAAGGCAAGGCAATGTCTTCCTTTGTAGAGCTTCTATAAGAAATCCAGGCCTATTAAATGATTTTACCCCAGTGAGACACACTTTGGACTTATGATCTCCAGGATTGTTATATAATTAATTTGTGTTGTTTCAAGTCACTAGTTTTGTGATAATTTATTACAACTATAAGAAACTAAAACAGAATTTGATGACACCTGTGTTTTTTTAAACAATATTATGCATCCAAGATATATTTGTGGCTTTAATTTCAATGTATTAATATGCTACAAACTATCATTTCATTTTCTTGTCAATATGCATTTGTAATGTTTCTAAAAACAAAAAGTTTTGGGTTTTTTTTGTTTTCTTTCTTGCCACTGAAGACAACACTATTAAAAATATTAAGAATAGCTTGAGAGCTTGTTTGGAGGTTCTAGCAGGAGTGCAGCTACTCCTATACCCTTGATGGAAGAACGGTCTTCCCCTATCGGGGAAGGTTGTCACATTAGACCAAGCGCACAGCTTCAGGAAGGACACACATGGAGCAGTGAGGGAGGAAGAGGACAACCACCTAGCCAGGCAGATCAGCCGAATCAACCCTAGCGATCAATGGGGTGTCAGCTGTCAGAGCCAGGTCTCCCTCACAACGAAGAATGGCTTGTACCTGATGACTGGTGCTAATTCTTAAAAGTTTATTTAGGAATTGGAATTTCCAGTTATGGTTTTCAGATTTTTAGTTTTAGAGTAAAACAGAAAATTGTTATCTGAAGTGGTTGTATCAGTTTTTTCTCTCATCAGCTCTCACTGATTCATAACTTCCTTGTTACATGCTATTAACTTTGTAGAGGCTATTTTTATATTATGAATACTATTCTTTCACCAGTGTTTTGTGTGAAAATATCTTCTCTCAATTTGTGGCTTATAGTTTCACTCATTTTATAGTGCCTTTTGATGTACAAAGTATTCCATTTTAATGTATTCAACTTGACAGTTTTTTCTTTCATAGTTACAACTTCTCATTTTATTTCTTAAATAGATAATACATTGTCCTTGTGTCATTTAGAGAGTGCTCTCTTCTCAAAATAATCTCAAAAACAACCTCTGTCATACCAAGTTTCTATGTATATGGTAGTCTGTTTCTTGACTTTGTTCTATGCCATAGTTCTTCAAAAATATATTGTGTTTATTTCAATAAGTTAAAATGATTTGATATCTGTTAGGCCAAATCTTCTTTAGAAGTGTCTTGGCCATTGTTAGCTCTGAGTTGTTCCTTTTAAGTGGTGGAACATACTACATATATATATTAAAAATGTAAAATAATTGGCTGTTGTTTCAAAAAGCCTCCTTCCCCCAATAATAAACAGAATAGTTCAGAATCTTTGGCAATACCCCCCAGTACATCTGTTCCTCAACAAAATCAGGTGAAATAAACAGTCTTCTGAAATTTGTGTTAATTTTTAAAATTATACTAACTCTTGTATTAAATATCCCCAAAGAATCCACTGTATATAATATTTTATGACTTGCTTACTTTAGCTGAATATTCTATTTGTAAGGATCATCCATATCACTTTTGTTTGTGTTTGGGTATAGAAATAAATACAATTTTTATGTAATAATCTTATAACTAACCAACTTGTTAAAACATTCCATTTTTAATAATTTTGGCTGTCAATTTATGTAATTATATGCACACAAGTCAGTTTTGGTACTTTTTCCATTCTAAATTTTGGTATGTTAATATTTACCTTCATCTTACTGTGTTGACTAGCTGGCCCTTCAAAAAAATTGAAAAGTGAATATAAATAATGAAGATTTACTTGACCTTATATTTTTAAAAAGTTTCTATAATTTCTCACTATTAATGATATGCATTGTAAGTCTTTGTTAGGTACTTTTTAACGAGTTTATTAAATTTGATTCTGAAATATTGAAAAATATAGTAAATGGCATTGATCACGTTCTGATGTTAAATCAACGTTATAATCCCAGAATAAAACCAGAGGTCATGATTCAATTTAGCTAAATGTTATAAATTTTAAAAAATATATAGAGGATGAGGGGAAGATGGCAGAAGAGTAAGACGCAGAGATCACCTTCCTCCCCACAGATACACCAGAAATACATCTACATGTGGAACAACTCCTACAGAACACCTACTGAACGCTGGCAGAAGGCCTCAGACTTCCCAAAAGGTAAGAAACTCCCCACGTACCTGGGTAGGGAAAAAGAAAAAAGAAAAAACAGTCAAAAGAATAGGGACAGGACCTGCACCAGTGGGAGGGAGCTGTGAGGGAGGAAAAGTTTCCACACACTAGGAAGCCCCTTCGCGGGCGGAGACTGCGGGTGGCGGAGGGGGAAATCTTCGGAGGCGCGGAGGAGAGCGCAGCCACAGGGGTGCGGAGGGCAAAGCGGGGAGATTCCCGCACAGAGGATCGGTGCCGACCGGCACTCACCAGCCCGAGAGGCTTGTCTGCTCACCTGCAGGGGCGGGTGGGGGCCAGGAGCTGAGGCTTGGGCTTCAGTCGGAGCGCGGGGGGAGGACTGGGGTTGGCGGCATGAACACAGCCTGCAGGGGGTTAGTGCACCACGGCTAGCCGGGAGGGAGTCCGGGGAAAAGTCTGGATCTGCCGAAGAGGCAAGAGACTTTTTTTTGCCTCTTTGTTTCCTGGTGCGCGAGGAGAGGGGATTAAGAGCGCTGCTTAAAGGAGCTCCAGAGCCGGGTGCGAGCCGCGGCTAAAAGCGCAGACCCCAGAGACGGGCATAAGATGCTAAGCCTGCTGCTGCCGCAACCAAGAAGCCTGTGTGTGAGCACAGGTCACTATCCACACCCCACTTCCGGGGAGCCTGTGCAGCCTGCCACTGCCAGGGTCCCAGGATCCAGGGAAAACTTCCCCGAGAGAACGCATGGCGCGCCTCAGGCTGGTGCAACGTCACGCTGGCCTCTGCAGCCACAGGCTCACCCCACATCCATGCCCCTCCCTCCCCCCCGGCCTGAGTGAGCCAGAGTCCCCGAAGCAGCTGCTCCTTTAACCCCGTCCTGTCTGAGGGAAGAACAGACGCCCTCCGGATACCTACACACAGAGGCGGGGCCAAATCCAAAGCTCAGCCCCTGGGAGCTGTGAGAATAAAGAAAAGAAAGGGAAATCTCTCCCAGCAGCCTCAGAAGCAGCGGATTAAAGGTCCACAATCAACTTGATGTACCCTGTATCTATAGAATACATGAATAGACAACGAATCATCCCAAATTGAGGAGGTGGACTTTGAGAGCAAGATTTATGATTTTTTCCCCTGTTCTTCTTTTTGTGAGTGTGTATGTGTATGCTTCTGTGTGAGATTTTGTCTGTATAGCTTTGCTTCCATCATTTGTCCTACAGTTCTATCTGTCCATTTTTTTAAAAAAATTTTTTCTTAATAATTATTTTTTATTTTAATAACTTTATTATATTTTATCTTACTTTATTTTACCTTATCTTTTCTTTCTTTCTTTTGCTCCTTCCTTCCGTCCTTCCTTCCTTCCTTCCTCCCTCCTTCCCTCCTTTCTTTCTTTCTTTCTTTCTTTTCCTTCTTTCTTGCTTTCTTTCCTTCTTTCTTTCCTTCCTTCTTTCTTTTTCTTTCTTTCTTTCTTTTCTTTCCTTTTTTCTTTCTTTCTTTCTACTTCTACTAATCCTTTTGTTCTACTTTTTCTCCCTTTTATTCTGAGCCGTGTGGATGAAAGGCTCTTGGTGCTACAGCCAGGAGTCAGTGCTGTACCTCTGAGGTGGGAGAGCCAGCTTCAGGACACTGGTCCACAAGAGACCTCCTAGCTCTACATAATATCAAATGGCGAAAATCTCCCACAGATCTCCATCTCAACACGAGCACCCAGCTTCACTCAACAACCAGCAAGCTACAGTGCTGGACAACCTATGCCAAACAACTAGCAAGACAGGAACACAGCCCCACCCATTAGAAGAGAGGCTACCTAAAATCATACTAAGTAAACAGACACCCCAAAACACACCACCAGACGTGGACCTGCCCACGAGAAAGACAAGATCCAGGCTCATCCACCAGAACAAAGGGACTAGTCCCCTCAACCAGGAAGCCTACACAACCCAATGAACCAACCTTAGCCACTGGGGACAGACACCAAAAACAACAAAAACTATGAACCTGCAGCCTGCAAAAAGGAGACCCCAAACACAGTAAGATAAGCAAAATGAGAAGACAGAAAAACACACAGCAGATGAAGGAGCAAGATTAAAACCCACCTGACATAATAAATGAAGAGGAAATAGGCAGTCTACATGAAAAGGAATTCAGAATAATGATAGTAAAGATGCTCCAAAATCTTGGAAATAGAATAGACAACATGCAAGAAACATTTAACAAGGATCTAGAAAAACTAAAAATGAAACAATGATGAACAACACAATAAATGAAATTAAAAATGCTCTAGATGGGATCAATAGTAGAATAACTGAGGCAGAAGAACGGATAAGTGACCTGGAAGATAAAATAGTGGAAATAACTACTGCAGAGCAGAATAAAGCAAAAAGAATGAAAAGAACTGAGGACAGTCTCAGAGACCTCTGGGACAACATTAAATGCACCAACATTTGAATTATAGGGGTTCCAGAAGAAGAAGAGAGAAAGAAAGGGACTGAGAAAATATTTGAAGAGATTATAGTTGAAAACTTCCCTAATATGGGAAAGGAAATAGCTAATCAAGTCCAGGAAGCACAGAGAGTCCCATACAGGATAAATCCAAGGAGAAATATGCCAAGACACATATTAATCAAACTGTCAAAAATTAAATACAAAGAAAGCATATTAAAAGCAGCAAGGGAAAAACAACAAATAACACACAAGGGAATCCCCATAAGGTTAACAGCTGATCTCTCAGCAGAAACTCTACAAGCCAGAAGGGAGTGGCAGGACATACTGAAAGTGATGAAGGAGAAAAACCTGCAACCAAGATTACTCTACCCAGCAAGGATCTCATTCAGATTTGATGGAGAAATTAAAACCTTTACAGACAAGCAAAAGCTGAGAGAGTTCAGCACCACCAAACCAGCTTTACAACAAATGCTAAAGGAACTGCTCTAGACAAAAACACGAAGAAAAGGAAAATACCTATAATAACGAACCCAAAACAATTTAGAAAATGGGAATAGGAGCATACATATGGATAATTACCTTAAATGTAAATGGACTAAATGCTCCCACCAAAAGACACAGATTGGCTGAATGGATACAAAAACAAGACGCTTATATATGCTGTCTACAAGAGACCCACTTTAGACCTAGAGACACATGCAGACTGAAAGTAAGGGGATGGAAAAAGATATTCCATGCAAATGGAAACCAAAAAAAGCTGGAGTAGCAATTCTCATATCAGACAGAATAGACTTTAAAATAAGGACTATCAGAAAAGACAAAGAAGGACACTACATAATGATCAAGGGATCGATCCAAGAAGATGTAACAATTGTAAATATATATGCACCCAACATAGGAGCACCTCAATACGTAAGGCAAAAACTAGCAGCCATAAAAGGGGAAATGGACAGTAACACATTCATAGTAGGGGACTTCAACACCCCACTTTCACCAATGGACAGATCAGCCAAAATGAAAATAAATAAGGAAACACAAGCTTTAAATGATACATTAAACAAGTTGGACTTAATTGATATTTATAGGACACTCCATCCAAAAACAACAGAATACACATTTTTCTCAAGTGCTCACAGAACATTCTCCAGGATAGATCATATCTTGGGTCACAAATCAAGCCTTGGTAAATTTAAGAAAATTGAAATTGTATCAAGTATCTTTTCCAACCACAACGCCATGAGACTAGATATCAAGTATAGGAAAAGATCTGTAAAAAATACAAACACATGGAGGCTAAACAATACACTACTAAATAATGAAGTGATCACTGAAGAAATCAAAGAGGAAATTAAAAAATACCTAGAAACAAATGACAATGGAGATACAATGACCCAAAACCTATGGGATGCAGCAAAAGCAGTTCTAAGGGGGAAGTTTATAGCAATACAAGCCCACCTTAAGAAGCAGGAAACATCTCGAATAAACAACCTAACCTTGCACCTTAAGCGATTAGAGAAAGAAAAAGAAAACCCCAAAGCTAGCAGAAGGAAAGAAATCATAAAAATCAGATGAGAAATAAATGAAAAAGAAATGAAGGAAACAATAGCAAAGATCAATAAAACTAAAAGCTTGCTCTTTGAGGAGATAAACAAAATAGATAAACCATTAGCCAGACTCATCAAGATAAAAAGGGAGAAGACTCAATTCAATAGAATCAGAAATGAAAAAGGAGAAGTAACCACTGACACTGCAGAAATAAAAAAGATCATGAGGGATTACTACAAGCAACTCTATGCCAATAAAATGGACAATCTGGAAGAAATGGACAAATTCTTAGAAATGCACAACCTGCCAAGACTGAATCAGGAAGAAATAGAAAATATGAACAGACCAATCACAAGCACTGAAATTGAAACTGTGATTAAAAGTCTTCCAACAAAAAAAAGCCCAGGACCAGATGGCTTCACAGGCGAATTCTATGAAACATCTAGAGAAGAGCTAACACCTATCCTTCTCAAACTCTTCCAAAATATAGCAGAGGGAGGAACACTCCCAAATTCCTTCTATGAGGCCACCACCACCTTGATACCAAAACCAGACAAGGATGTCACAAAGAAAGAACACTACAGGCCAATATCACTGATGAACATAGATGCAAAAATCCTCAACAAAATACTAGCAAACAGAATCCAACAGCACATTAAAAGGATCATACACCATGATCAAGTGGGGTTTATTCCAGGAATGCAAGGATTCTTCAATATACGCAAATCTATCAATGTGATTAACCATATTAACAAATTGAAGGAGAAAAACCATATGATCATCTCAATAGATGCAGAGAAAGCTTTTGACAAAATTCAACACCCATTTATGATAAAAACCCTGCAGAAAGTAGGTGTAGAGGGAACTTTCCTCAATATAATAAAGGCCGTATATGACAAGCCCACAGCCAACATCATCCTCAATGGCGAAAAACTGAAAGCATTTCCACTAAGGTCAGGAACAAGACAAGGTTGCCCACTCTCACCACTCTTATTCAACATAGTTTTGGAAGTTTTAGCCACAGCAATCAGAGAAGAAAAGGAAATAAAAGGAATCCAAATCGGAAAAGAAGAAGTAAAGCTGTCACTGTTTGCAGATGACATGATACTATACATAGAGAATCCTAAAGATGCTACCAGAAAACTACTAGAGCTAATCAATGAATTTGGTAAAGTAGCAGGATACAAAATTAATGCACAGAAATCTCTGGCATTCCTATATACTAATGATGAAAAATCTGAAAGTGAAATCAAGAAAACACTCCCATTTACCATTGCAACAAAAAGAATAAAATATCTAGGAATAAACCTACCTAAGGAGACAAAAGACCTGTATGCAGAAAATTATAAGACACTGATGAAAGAAATTAAAGATGATACAAACAGATGGAGAGATATACCATGTTCTTGGATTGGAAGAATCAACATTGTGAAAATGACTCTACTTCCCAAAGCAATCTATAGATTCAATGCAATCCCTATCAAACTACCACTGGCATTTTTCACAGAACTAGAACAAAAAATTTCACAATTTGTATGGAAACACAAAAGACCCCGAATAGCCAAAGCAATCTTGAGAACAAAAAATGGAGCTGGAGGAATCAGGCTGCCTGACTTCAGACTATACTACAAAGCTACAGTAATCAAGACAGTATGGTACTGGCACAAAAACAGAAAGATAGATCAATGGAATAGGATAGAAAGCCCAGAGATAAACCCATGCACATATGGTCACCTTATCTTTGATAAAGGTGGCAGGAATATACAGTGGAGAAGGGACAGCCTCTTCAATAAGTGGTGCTGGGAAAATTGGATAGGTACATGTAAAAGTATGAGATTAGATCACTCCCTAACACCATACACAAAAATAAGCTCAAAATGGATTAAAGACCTAAATGTAAGGCCAGAAACTATCAAACTCTTAGAGGAAAACATAGGCAGAACACTCTATGACATAAATCACAGCAAGATCCTTCTTGACCCATCTCCTAGAGTAATGGAGATAAAAACAAAAATAAACAAATGGGACCTAATGAAACCTCAAAGCTTTTGCACAGCAAAGGAAACCATAAACAAAACTCAAAGACAACCCTCAGAATGGGAGAAAATATTTGCAAATGAAGCAACTGACAAAGGATTAATCTCCTAAATTTATAAGCAGCTCATGCAGCTCAGTTACAAAAAAACAAACAACCCAATCCAAAAATGGGCAGAAGACCTAAATAGACATTTCTCCAAAGAAGATATACAGACTGCCAACAAACACATGAAAGAATGCTCAACATCATTAATCATTAGAGAAATGCAAATCAAAACTACAGTGAGATATCACCTCACACCAGTCAGAATGGCCATCATCATAAAATCTAGAAACAATAACTGCTGGAGAGGGTGTGGAGAAAAGGGAACCCTGTTGCACTGCTGGTGGGAATGTGAATTGGTACAGCCACTATGGAGAACAGTATGGAGGTTCCTTAAAAAACTACAAATAGAACTACCATATGACCCAGCAATCCCACTGCTGGGCATATACCCTCAGAAAACCATAATTCAAAAAGAGTCATGTACCAAAATGTTCATTGCAGCTCTATTTACAATAGCCCGGAGATGGAAACAACATAAGTGCCCATCATCAGATGAATGGATAAAGAAGATGTGGCACATATATACAATGGAATATTAGTCAGCCATAAAAAGAAATGAAATTGAGCTATTTGTAATGAGGTGGATAGACCTAGAGTCTGTCATACAGAGTGAAGTAAGTCAGAAAGAGAAAGCCAAATACCATATGCTAACACATAAATATGGAATTTAAGAAAAAAAAAATGTCATGAAGAACCTAGGGGTAAGACAGGAATAAAGACACAGACCTACTAGAGAATGGACGTGAGGATATGGGGAGGGGGAAGGGTAAGCTGTGACAAAGCGAGAGAGAGCCATGGACATATTATACACTACCAAACATAAGGTAGATAGCTAGTGGGAAGCAGCCACATAGCACAGGGAGATCAGCTGCTCAGCAGTGGGAGAGGCCACCTCAATGAGAGGCCTGCGCACTGCAACGAAGAGTAGCCCCTGCTTGCCACAACTAGACAAACCCTGCGCACAGCAACAAAGGCCCAACACAGCCAAAAATAATAAATAAAACAAATAATTTTTTTTTATTAAAAAACAATATTGACATGGACGTTTATACTTTAAATTCCTAATGTAAAAAAAATTGGTGAAAAAACTAAATAGGAATTTAAATCATGAAATTGAGTTAGAGGGATGATTAAAGTAAATTTATAAACAGTAGAAAGGAATATTAAGACATACATGAATAAAATGGAATCTACCCACAAAAATAGCAAGGAAAAGAGAGGCCAGTTTCACTCAAGATTAGTCGTGGAGGATAAGGGCATCAGGGAAAAAACAAATAAAAATACTAAAACTGATTAAAAAAACCAGATTTAGAATAGTTTTTTATATCAGTAATGATAATACTTTTATCAAGTGGACAATATCCTGAAATAATATTGTTACTGAGTCTAAGCTTGTATTGCCCCCTGTGACAGCCTAATAAGTGCAGAGAGGTGGTGTCAGGGTAAGGAATAGTAATTTTATTTGGACAGCCAGCAGACCTAGAAGTTGGCAGACTAGTGTCACAAAAAAGCGTCTTACCCAAGTTAGAGTTCAGGCCTCTGTTACACTAAAAGGGGAGGGGGTGGGGAGGGGGAAAGCAGGGGAAGGGGGGTGTCAACGTAGATCTGGTCAAGATGTTCCAGTAAACCTCCAACAAGACAAATGTAATTTTATGTCCTACAACTTTTTATCTCTTTATGAATGAAAAGTGTTACGCCTTTAAAGGTCAAGCCTAGGAGGCAGAGCCTTGAGAAAGGGCAATTATGTATATTTCAGGCTATAGGCAACACTCTTTTACAAAGGTGCAGAGCCAGCACGACTAAGCACAGGCAACAGAGCGCAAAGGTTAGAGCTAAAGGAATATGGAGTCAGGTTTGTTCTCTGTCACCGTATAATTTTTTTTTTTTTTTGCGGTTCGCGGGCCTCTCACTGTTGTGGCCTCTCCCGTTGCGGAGCACAGGCTCCGGACGCGCAGGCTCAGCGGCCATGGCTCACGGGCCCAGCCGCTCCACGGCATGTGGGATCTTCCCGGAGCGGGGCACGAACCCGTGTCCCCTGCATCGGTAGGTGGACTCTCAACCACTGCGCCACCAGGGAAGCCCTAATTTTGTTTTTTGTTTTGTTTTGTTTTGGGCCGGCTGCACGGCATGTGGGATCTTATTTCCCTGACCAGGGATCAAATCCGCACCCCTTGCACTGAAAGTGCAGAGTCCTAACCACTGGACTGCCAGGGAAGCCCCCTACAATTTAAATAAATAAAAATAGAATATATGAATAGATCAAAAAACAGTTCTACTCAATAATAGAAATCCCAAGCTGTTTCACATGTTTTCAAAAAACATATTTAAAATGAAGTAACTGCACCCAATTTTATGAAGTTTATAAAATCATGGTGCTAAAATCAGACAAGGACATAGGAAATTACAACATAAGTCAGTCTTACAATTGTAAATACAAATGTTTGAAATAAAAATTTAGAAAATTAAAAACAGGAATATGTAAAAACATAGTAGTAACACACTATGACAAATTTAGATTTATCTTTGCATAGCAGAAACAATTCTAAATTAGAACATCAACTAATGTAATTCAGCATAATGACAGACATAAAGAAGAAAAATGATAGGATAATTGTAATATATTCAAAACAACCTTAGTAAAATTCAGTGCCATTTCATGATTTTAAAGTCTTTTGCAAAATAAAAATACAAGAGATTAAAAACATTTTCTTTCAAATCAGGAATAAGAAAAGCATGCCCACTAACATTTCTTCAATTCATTATTTTCTGAAGTCCCCAGCCAATGAAATCAGAACAGAAAATAAGTGAACAAAATTAAAAATATTGTAAATAAACAAATAAAAAGTCATAATATGGAGAAAATATGGTTTTCTAATAAATAATGTAAATCAATTTTAAAATTATGAGAAATATTAAAAGTTTATCAATGTTGATAGTAAAAATATCAATATATTAAAATGAATTATATTTTCAAACACCATCAGTTATGAATAATGCAATTTCATAAAGATTATATATAACTTTGAATTACATAAAATATGGGTTTCTAGTGTTAAGTATAACAATCTATAGGCAAGACTTATTTTGAATAAAAAGTATTAAAAATGATATAATAAATAGAGAAATAATGAATTATTTACATGGGATATAGTGAAAGAAGAAATAATGATATAGGAGAAAGGGGAACTTTCTAGAGTTATGTCCTTGAATAATAAAGATAAGGAAGGGTAGAAAACAGAAGTCCAGAGACTAGACTTATGTGAGACCAGACATAATTCATCCATAGTAACAAAGTAGAAGGCAGGGTTTAGGACAGCATGCTGGTAGATGAGGTCTTGGGAACCTGAGACTGTTTGAGTTAAGTAAAATAGGAAGGAAAATCAAAGATGAGGATATGAGAGAAGCTGTAGAGGTTTGAGAAAAAAGTATGAAATGATTGTACAAAGCAGTAGTAGAATGAATGGGATACATAAATATAATGTAATCAACAGATAGTTCTATGGGGCTCTTTTGATTAGTAACCATAGAATTAAAGTGAGACCTAACAGTGTCTTTCCCGTTTTTCTTGAACAGATTCAGATGCATGATTTTAGGCAGAGAGTCATCAAGAGAGTTAGACTGAGCCAGGATGGGGTATTGCCAAGTGTGTACAGAGACAGGAAAGAAGCAGCAGATAGTTGACAGCTTAAACAATGATGGATCATGAAAAGAGATGTAGAATAAAGGTGGAGACTGACAGCAATCATTAGGATGGTGTGGTGACACGGGTTTTAGGGGGAGAGAGCACCACTGATCAAGAAGTGTGGCAATGAGCAGCAAAGGAAGACACTACCCAACCTCTAGGCTAGTGGAATGGGAGGTGAGAAGGTAAAAACACCCACTGTTTAAGAGGATTGGAGGTAGGCAGTGCTCTCAGCTGAGCCTGATGGTAAAGGAATGATCAGAACAAATCAAAAAAATATTTGAATATTTGGAGAATTTAGAAAATGACTGAATATGTGTTTCCAAAAATACAGGAGGAGTACTTCAGGAGTTGTTGAAAGGTAGAAAATTGATTAGAATAGAGGATATAAAGACTTAAAGGAATGAGGTTCCAGGAGATGGGGTGTGCAAAGAGTCCTGGCTACCCTGTGTTGTTGGGTATAAAAAGGAATAAAGAGCTAGTTGGTTTCAATTGCTTTAAAACGTAGGTAAATTATTATTATTATTATTTTTTGGTACAAGGGCCTCTCACTGTTGTGGCCTCTCCCGCTGCGGAGCACAGGCTCCGGACGCGCAGGCTCAGCTGCCATGGCTCACGGGTCCAGCTGCTCCGCGGCATGTGGGATCCTCCCGCACCGGGGCACGAACCCGCGTCCCCTGCATCCCCTGCATCGGCAGGCGGACTCTCAACCACTGCGCCACCAGGGAAGCCCAGGTAAATGTTTTTTTTTTTTTTAAGTTCTGTACTCCAAGGATCATTGCTTCTCTTGCCAATCAACCTTGAATTTTTTTTTTTTTTGCCATGCCATGCCATGCAGCATGTGGAATCTTAGTTCCCTGACCAAGGATCAAACCCATGCCCACTGCATTGGGAGTGCAGAGTCTTAACCACTGGACCACCAGGGAAGTCCCTGAGCCTTTAATTTTAAAAGTGGGTTTTATGTACATATTTTATCCAGAATTTTACACATTCTTTATTGGCAGAGTTTCTTAGAACAGTCTCAGGAATCCTAATGAGATATTCATTTCAAAAAAGATTCAATAACACTTTTGGATGCTTTATTTCTGCCAGACATTTTGTTATTTGCTGTACCTGAATTTTCATGAACCTAACCACCATCTGAGGAGTAAGATATTATCCAGGCAGTACTGGAATTTTTTCTGATTGAGTTTACCCACTTACCTACCCTAAAACAGAAAGCTGTATTCCATTACCAGGATCCTGAAAATGTACAGTAACAATAGCAACTCTTAGTTGTAATTGTGTTTTTTTTTCTTCTTTTTGGTTGTTGTTTTCTTTTAATTTTTTTTCTGTTTTGTTTGATAAGCCAGGAATGAAAGATTGTTTGTGGACTCTGACAAGATTCCTAGGAGACAGGGATGCTTAATATCATTTGTTGAAAAATGATGTGGTCAGAAAGCATTATGATTAAATTTTAATGTTTCCTGTGGCATGAGTACTGCAGACATGAGAAGAGAAGCTTCAGCCTTATCAGTGTGTGTATGGATGGGTGTGTGTGTTTGTATGTGAGGTATGTAGATCCATTTAGAATTTTCTCTGGAAAGGATGTCCCTCACTCATCAGGATAAAAACAACAGCTTACTCTTAGGAGTTTGATCCAAGTGGTAAGTATCACTTTTTATTAAAAAAAAAAAAGTCAGTATTATTTTCAACCTCATGCTGAGAGGTAAGTGATCCCTCTTAGCTTATTTCATCCTCTACTGAAAAAAACACTTTCTGAAGGGTACAACCTTAGGAACCCGCAGCTGTGTCTATCTTCTCATTTACCTTATCTAAGATGTCTCTACAAGTCTCTCTCCTAGAATTCCTAAGAAAGGTGGGTTTTTATAAAGTTTAGCCAGAAAATGATTACATGAAAGCATTTAAATTTTTCTTTTCCTAGACACACAACAAATAAAGCTTACATCTGTAATATCCCATCATCTAGATTTATATATTCTCAGAAAAAAAAAATAATGAAGAAGTATGCACCTTGAACTATTAGTAGTCATTACCTCTGGAAAAACAAATGGTCAAAGAAGACTGGAACTCTCATATTGCTTTCATACTGTTTGAAAAATTTAGATTATGCATTCATTTTAATATTAAAAACTGAAAACCTAAAGTTTGAAAAATTCACACTAAATTTTCCATATTAAGAAGCAGATTCCATATTAAGAAGCACTTGATAAAAATATAAAAATAAATCTGGAGAAAATCAAACTTGAACACAGCTGAATCATTTAGTGAAATAAATGTATGAAAACAAAAGGCTAGTCACCAATGCTGCTGCCCCCAGGGGAACCAGGAAATGGATGTCAATTCCCTTCTGGGCCTTGAGTCTGGAAGCAATCCCAGCTGATACCAAAGCACCCATGGTGTTGATCTAAGATAATTCCCAAAAAAGAAGTTTACTTTTTTGATTTTTATTTATCTCAGAGTGCAGGGCAGGGATCTGATACTCATCCAAAGCTAATACAGTGATTAAATATTCTTTCTTTATATTTTCTGTTATATTTGTCCGCTTGTTATCTTGATTTAGGGCTAGCTTGAAACAAAGATAAACATAGCAATGAGACTGCTGTAGTGGCCCATAACAAACCATCCATCTTCAATCCCTGTATTTTAACTAAACTTTCCCACATTTTAACTAAACTTTAACATAAAATCACCCTCTTTATGAACTTCATGGCCACTCACACATGAACCATTGTACTATGGGCTAATGGGCCTCATAGCCATTTGGAAAAGAAATTTGATTTGCAATAGCAGAAGTTCCACATATAAAGTAATGGATGCTTTTAGTTTAGAAATAGCAGTGACAGGTGGTGGGCAATCTGAAATGATTCAATTCAGCCAAATTTTTTAAATCTATTTTTCATGTGGAACATCAAAATGATTTTACTTTGACTCATCGTGGCTGCTACAGCAGTTTGTTTTAAAATTTCTGTAGTAAATGTCATTATAATGATAGAGGCCATGTCTTAAACTTGAATGTCATCTAATATTTGCAGTGTTTTGCTTTTAGTCATATCTGGGAAATTATAAACACTAATTGAAAAAACAAATATACTTTATTCACATACTTCCTGCATTCAAATGTCTCTAATAAGTTATCTTTTATTATTATGCAATTATATAGTCTTAAAAATCTTGAATATTATCATGTTGACACAATTTCTGTATAATATTGAATATTTTCCAAGTTATAGTAATCTAATAAAGTCACATAGAAGAGAACAGCAAGCAAAACATGCCTAACTGTCCATAAGTATTTCTTCTACAATGTAACTGAGGCTTTCTTTGTCCTAATCAGTGACATCTTAAAAAATAAGTAAATTTTAGAAATATGTTTTATGAACATATTTCATGAATACATTTGCCTCAGTGGTTGATAGAATAATAAAATTTATGTTGCTTTGATTGTTCAACCTTTGTTTCTTAGTATTTAGGAAAAGTGTTCTGTGACTGGTAAGAAATAAAAATTAATTTGGGCAGAATGAGGAAAAAATGTGCCAATAAAATAAAAAGCAGTAAATAATATAACTTGGAGATATGTTTATTAAATGTCTGGCAAAGAAGGCCAGACATAAAAATAAACATGTACTGATTTTCTTTTCTAATTTACACATTTCCAAAATCTCTTTAAAATTGATTAGGAAAATAGTAACCCTGATTAAGTATAAATATGTAAAAATAAATGAAATCAATTATTTCTTTTTCTAGAATACTTTTTTCCAGGATTATATGGTATTAATTATACACATTCCTTCTTATTTTATAAAATCCTTTTATGTAATTATATAAAATTCTGAAATTCTACTCATTATGTGATTCACCTATGCATATCATGAAGCATGACACTGGTTTCATCAGAGAAACTAGAATCTTATCTACTCACTTAGCTCCCCTTGGATTTATGATTTTCTTTCCTTGGGAGCTATTGATTGAAATGCCCTGCTAATATCTCCATGGTCATTGTGAAGGATTTTTTTGGATTGTATTGAATGACATTCATTTAAACCACATAGTGGTAATGTCCCCCTTAAATCATATTTTAAATATATACCTATCTCTATCATCCAGCTTCACTGACAGTTACTATTCCAACCTAGGTATTGGTTTTTCCAGTCATGTCCTTCTTTCCATGATTTGGAAGACATATATACAACAGCATGTGGTATCTGCAATTATTCTGCTTCTGCTATTTCTGTTGGTGAGTATAGTCATGGACGCACTTCACTTTGTGTAGAAGCTGTAGCAGAAGTTCTTAATAGGATTGTGAAAGAATATATGGGGATCCATTTTGATAGAGTGGATGGTTAGCCCACACTGCTTGTCAGCTTCCAGATTTCCTGACTCAGTGGGGCCGACTAGAAGCTCCGTGATGAGACAGATCTGTGGAGTCTTCACATATATTGCTGCTAGAAACTCAGTATTGATTCTGCTCCTACAACCCATCTAAAGATTCTATAAATATCACTTACCTAAATTAAATCCCCTTCTGCCTTCTGCAACTTTATCCCAACCAATATACCCCTTTGCCCCGTTAGGACACATGAAATGAACATGAAGGACTAAATAACCCCCTCTACTGGCGAGTGTGTTGGAAATGTATGCATGCACTGCTGAGTGTGGAAATCGTTCTCATTCCAGTGTTTCCCTGAACTACCCTACAC
>NW_006775535.1:570099-576357 GCF_000442215.2 Lipotes vexillifer
CACGAAGACCTGCGGAACCTCAATTTCTTGGCTCTCTCATCCTTGACTATTTTCTTCCTTCTGAATCGGCTTCTCTGAGGCTTTTTCCTTGGCCAATACTTTTGTTTTGGCTAGCAGAGAGAAATAACAGGGCAACTCGTGTTAGTTTTAGAGCTTTGAAACGAATCCAGGGCACGCGGAGATTTCCTTTTTAATTAAATGTATACATATATAACTGAGAACACAGGAGTGCATAGGCAATTCGAACAGGCAATGCCAATTTTGAAGTGTTATTAAACATCCTTCAAGTCTGTGGGGTAGATTCTAGTACCTCTTGTGAGTGAGTCTCCATTTTGATAAAGAGGAATCTTAATAGATATGTTGATGTGTTTGATAAATATCAATTGAGAACCTAAATACTTGCCAGGGTAGTATCCTGTGTGCTGTAGGGGAGCCACTGTGGTATTCTAATGAAGAAAGTAATGTGATTAAATCTTTGCTTTAAAAAAGACCTCTGGCTCCAGTGTGGAGAACTGATTGAAACTGACAAACGCTGGAGATGGGAAGACCAGTTAAGGAGGTTACTGAAACAATCTAGTTTATGGAAGATGGGGGCATGAATTAAGACAGTGGTCAGGGTAAAGAGGTGAAATAGATGAGTTCCCTGGGTCATAAAGTTATGGAAACAGTAGGACTTCAAGGATAATTAGATGTGTGGTTGAAGTAAAGAGGTTGAAGAAGGAGAGGAAATCAAGAATTATATCAAGGTTACTCCCTAAGCAACTGATTACATGAGGAGGTATCATATACTGTGCTAAGAAACAGGGATAGAAATAAATTTTGGGTCATTTTTAGAGCTAGATATTTGTGGCACTGATTCTTTTAAATATTTATCATAAAAATTTCAAATATATTTAAAAGCAGATAGAACAGTACCATAGTACTATGTATTCTCATAAATAGAATAGTACCATTTACTGACATGTATCTATCATGCAATTTAAGCAAGATTTGCCACATTTCTTTCATCTATCCCTATTTATTATTTTTAATTTTGAATATATTTTAAAGCAAATGGCAGACATATCTTTTTAGGTCATACTTTAGTAAAGAGTATGCATTTCTAAAACTAAGGGCATTTATTTTTATATAACCACAATATCATTTTCATACTTAGCGAAACTGACAATAATTCTTTGAATTTGTCTGCTGTGCAGAGCACTATTACATATTTTTGGTTAATTGTATTGTTAACATTTTTATTGAAGTAGATCAATATACAGAAAATTGTATAAAACCAAATTGTACAGTTCAGTGAATTATCTTAAACTCATCTCTACAACCACCATCCAGATCAAGAAATAACAAATTGTTACCACCTTATATCTTCATTCTTGCCTCTGTTAATTAGTACTTGCTCCTTTTTCCTTAAATATGACCATAACCTTGACTTCTAAAAACCATAGACTCATTTTATATATTGATAAATGGAATAACATATTACATGTTCTTTTAAAACTGACTTCTTTCATCCAGTGTTGTTTGTGATATTAATCCATGTTGTTTGTGTGTAGTTATAGTTTATTCATTTTTATTACTGCATGCTATTCTATTGTTAAATAGACCATAATTTATTTATCCAACATATTAATTACAGCCATTTGATTTGTTTCTAACTTAGAGCTATTATAGGTATTGCTTCTATGAATATTCTTGTTGACTCTTGTTGTACATACATATGCATTTTTCTTCTTAATGTACTTAGGAGTACATACACGCTTGGTCATAGAACATTTTGTATTTAACTTTAGCTTGAAATTGAAAATTTTACAAAATAGTTGTACTAGTTTTTCACTCTTATCTGTAGTCTATGAGAGTTCCAGTTACTCCACTTCCTTTCAATACTTGGACTTGTTTGCATTTGTTTTTACCCATTATGATTGTTGTTTAGTGGTATTTAATTGTGGTTTAACTTAAATTTTCTCAGACACTATTTTTTTTCCTACATCTTTATTGGAATATAATTGCTTTACAATGGTGTGTTAGTTTCTGCTTTATAACAAAGTGAATCAGTTATACATATACATATGTTCCCATATCTCTTCCCTCTTGCATCTCCCTCCCTCCCACCCTCCCTATCCCACCCCTCTAGGTGGTCACAAAGCACCGAGATGATCTCCCTGTGCTATGCGGCTGCTTCCCACTAGCTATCTATTTTACGTTTGGTAGTGGATATATGTCCATGCCACTATTAAGAATTCAACTCTTTGCTCAGACGTATTGGTGATTTGGATTGTTTAAATGAAGTTCCTGTCCCAAACTCTTGATGCTTTAGAATTGGGTTTGTCATTATCTTATTGACAATAGTTCATTTTTTTATGTTTATAAGCCCTTTCTCAGTTATATGTGTTGCTAATATTTTTCTCCCTTTTCACTCTCTTAAAGATTATAGAGATATAATGCTGTATCATCTTTTAGAAAGTTTTGTTTAGTTTCCTTTACACATTTAGATCCATGAACTAGCTGGAATTAATTTTGGCATAGAGTATGAGATCAATATCAAGATTCTTATTTATCATATGGCTAGACAACAAACTCAACAGCATTTATTAAAAGACCATCCTTTTACCAGTAATTTACTTTTTACTACTTTTTACATAATATCAATACCTATGAAAGTCTGAGCATGTCTATTTTATCTTAAAATTGTGTCTCGGTACCTAGAATGATGGGTGATATATCATATTTAAATGCTATGAGCTTATTAAATATGTTTTTCTGTGAAAACCAAACTGGATCTTCATTATAAAAGATACCAAAAAAATTTTTATACTGAATTTCCCTTCTCCAATGTCACAAATACCCCAGTCACGTTTACCACAATTTTCTGCTAAAAATCCAACTACATATTTGGAGATCAGGTAAGATACACATATTTATACCTGAAGCATATCTGCTAATTAATCCATAGGGTCAAGAATGGACAATAAAAGATTCTGACCAAGAGGAACATGGTTTCTATGTATTTTTGTTTGTTTTCTTTTTGGTATAGAAGGACTCATCATGTACTACAGAAGAATATTAAAGAGTTTAATAAAGACAAAGGATACAATTCACCAGGTGAAAGAAAGACAGTTAAGCAATGGGAAGGATGAAAATTCCAGATGCACTCCCCCCAGGATTCTTTCTAAGGATACACTTCATCTTTTCCCTAACTACTTACATATTTCCTTTCTTATTAAAATTGCTTTAAGCTTTTTGATACTACTTACCAACTTAATCTATTAAAACTATTATATATCTAGAGAAAAAAATAAACAAGTGCACAAAATGCAGAGTTGAAGTGGCAAATGATAAAGGAAGTTTACTGATTTTGCCTGTTGGATATTATTAGAAATTATTACTATAAATCCTATTCTGTTCTTAACTTGAAAAATGTAGATCTACAAAACATATCAAGATTTACCAATCTTTTGTTTCTCAAATATTAATTGCACAGTAGTTTGATACCATAATGGTTTTCTGACATTCTAAATTTATAAATATAATATCCATATTTTGGGTAATCAAATATAACATCCATGTATATTTGTGGAAGTGTATGAAATTGTATGTTTGTATGTAAATGAGTGCTCATGTAGGCAAATGTGAATATGAACATTATTCCCTTTTTCCCAGCTTTGTGTATAATTAAAGTATTATAATTGGAGTACTCCAATCATACTCCAGTTGCTTTAGGAGTTATATTGACATAACTTCTAAGGTAGACAGGTCTGAGTTATAATCATGTTAAAGGCAATCCAACACAGGTTTCAGGAAAGGGGAGATTGGACATTTATTGAATAGCTATATGTGCCAGATATCAGATGTTTTCACACACAATCTCTCATACTATCAATCATTACACGCTGTTTGTTCTTCCTACTAAATATATCTTGACCTGCCTTCTTTTCTTCATAACATTACTTGCCCTTCAATTATTTCAAGTATAAACCATCACTACTTCTTGGGATACTTCTATTATTTCCTAACTGCTCTTCCTGCCACAAAGTTTTATTTCAACATTCCACCATTAGTAATTCTCTTTCCAAATCACAGATTTAACCATGTTTTCATGTCTCTTGAAATCATAAATCATTTGCCTTTGGAACAAATAACATAGAAGATTATTTCTGACCTACATACAAGCCTCATTTTTCATAACTTTTACCAATCCTACTTTTCCTTTTTTCTTTACCACCCCGTGAGATAATTAATTACAACTTCTGGTATATAAGTTCCATTTATTCTGTTTTCTAGTTCGTCTTTCTCTCAAAATGCCACTTACCATTTACAACTTCCTCAACCATCCAAGCTGTGAGTTACACTCTTCTCAATATGCTCATAACACCTAGTCAATACCAGTCACTGCCCTACAAAGATCTTTGAGTCTCCATCTAATCAAATTTAGCCCTTAAAAGAAAAACACAAATTCCATATTTCTCCAACTGAGGATATTTCTCTGTAAGATAAATCAGATTATTTCATCAAAAGATCTTTCCATGAGATCTAACCATGGAAATCTCAAGCTATTCTTTCCATTTTTTATCTCTAAAACCATATACAAGACTCCAAATTACTATGGACCTAACTTTCCTCATCTGTAAAATTATTAAATCGGAATAATATCTTGACATATTAATCTCTGTTTTGTTTTTCTCTCTCCTCTTCTATGTGACCCAGTTCAGTCAAAGAAATCCGTTTAGTCAGGCAAGATTAAGATTGATCACTTTGTGTTTAATGAATTCTATCTCTTATCCATCTGAGAGAATTTTGAAATCATGGTGCAAGAATCTTTAAAGGCAAATCTTTTACTTTATAAGAGTGAAATTTATGAAATAGAGAATATGTTTATGACCTAAAACAAAGCCATGAAAAATTCAGGTTCATAATTTAGAAGAGGAAGTGAAGGAGGTACACATGTGTGGAACTCCAAGAACGGCCACCACCCACTGTTGTTACCTAGGGACAAACTGCATTGGAAGGATAATAGAAGGTTCTGGAAGTTTGATAATCAAAAGTTATGGAACATGTGCTCAGTTACAAAATTATTTATTTTGAAAGGAAGCAAGATCATTACGATCTCCTTCCAAAGTCTTATAAAATTCTCCAATGACAGTGTGCATCCTCTTTATTTCCATGACAATTTTTATGACCAAATCAAATCAGGATGGTGAACATGCTTTATGAACTGCAAAGTACAAGGAAATTTTTTGACATGACCTTGAAATCTTGAAGATAAAGGCATGATGACTTAATTTCAAATAATGTTTCCACCCATACCTTGTTTCCTTAATTTATCAAAATTTTACATAAAGTACTGATTTATATTCAGTATTTTATGAAGCAAGAGGAAAATAAGAGGAGTTTCACACTTTTATCATCTCTAATCCTTAGGTGAGTGGACTAGACAATGAAAGAGTTATCCACTGATAAAACACCTCTCTCTATATATAGTCCTGTGGCTTCTGCAGATCATAGGTCCTCACTAACTGTTGTATATTCTATACCTTTGGCAGTGGTTTCTTTTTGTTTTTGTTGGGACTTTCTAAAATCAACTTAGAAATGTCCATACATCTTCCTTTTTCACTATTTACCTTGCTGTGCCTTTCCAAGGCAATCTCTCTTAATTCAGATTCCTAAGTAGATATCTAAAAAACAAAGAGGACAAAACACTTCCTTGGCTTAAGCTAAATCTAAACATAAGTGACATAGAAATTCGACTATTATCAAATAAATAGATCCATTGAGATAGCCAAACAATGTCAGAACAAAGAAAATCAAATTTTCTAGACTGAAAAAATAAAATGGATAGTTGCCATATGCCCACTTCTCTTTCCACTGTGTATGTCAAGATAATTGTCAGTGACAATGCAGTGTGTAATCATCTCAGTAGCCTGCATGTTACTTAAAGATGCTCGTACATTTGCAGAAGTTTTAGTTCCAGAAATAAAAATATAAATGTATTTTTACGTGGATGTATATTCCATTCTAATAAGAGACAAAGTTTGTTTTGGTTTTGAGATGATGGTTGTCAAATAGAAAGCTGTCATTTAGAAAACTGAGAAGTCTTTCATGCAACTCTGTGCATAATTCCTAGCTGGATCCAGAGTCAAGGGAGAAGAAAAAGGAGAGATGAAGGGGAGCAGTGTCCTCTCCCAAACTATGTCACTTTTTATCCATAGCTTTCCTTTTCTGACCCCAGTCATTTGTTCCCAGGTTGGGACTGGAGAAAGAGTG
>NW_006775535.1:576367-582944 GCF_000442215.2 Lipotes vexillifer
AAGACAAAATAGTACCTATTTAATATTATTTTTTGCCAGAATTAAATAGAATATATACAAAATCTCATGATAAAACTGTTACATTACTTTTTTCTTAAATAATTTGAACAAGATGACTTACTTACTAAGCAGAAGATTAGACACTTAAATTCTGGTCTTCTGATACCTAAGTAAAGTGAACTTTTCAATTGTGTAACTGTTGATGCATTTCTTTTTACTGTCCAGTCTTTGATATCCCCATGTTCTCAGGATTTGTCCTTCAAAAACCAAAAACAAAAAACTTGCACTGGAATACTTCAGTAGTCTCAAATGCAAATGAATGATTACTTTTTTCAGCATGTTTCCATTCAAGATACTTTACAGAATGATTGATTCCAGCTTTCAAGTATTATTTCCCACAAACCTTCACATTTTTCCTGTGATTCATGCTCAATAACTCTAAATACTCCTGACAGACCCCAAGTTTTCCCTCCCCTGCATCTTTGATTGTGCCTTTCCCTGAGAAATATTTGCGTGGCCTACACAACTGAAGGTATTAGGGACCCCTACCTAGTTGTCAAGGCTACCTACACAAACCTCTTCTTTTCTACTGTCATTTTCATATTGTGGGCCTTTGTCAACTCTTGCTTGACCTATTTACTGATTCTGACTCTAGCTCGGTATTATGCAGAATTATCATTTCTGCTATTGCCTGGGTGTTTTATCAGAACAACAAATTTTACCTTTTTTGCTCCCTTGATTAAAATGCTCCACCAACTACAGAAAAATTGCAGACTGCTTAGCATAAAATGAAGTCTCCATAATTCAGGCCAAATCATGTGTACAGTCTCATGTCCACAAATGTCCTGGCTGGAAGTCTCTTACTATATTAATCCTGAGATACTTGTAAATTTACTTTACATATCTTGCTATTGCTTACCTCCCTTTCTCTGCCTAGTGCCTGCTTTCTCTATTTCTGCAACTGGAAAATGTTCTATTAAATGTCCAAAACACAGACTTGTGGTAGGCAGAATTCTGAGATGGTCTTCAGGATTTCTGCCCTCAGTCCACACATATTTTATAATCCATGGGACTTGTGAATATGATGGATTTTGTTCCAAGATTAGGTTTTGTGATAAGGCACAGTTGACTTTAAGAAAGGGAGATCATCCTCAGTGGTTGGGATCTAATTAAGTGAAGCCTTAAAATAAAAGACTAGCCTCTTCCTGAAAAAAGAGATTCAAAGCACGAGAGGGACTCAACATGAGGGAGATTCTCCCTGGCTGACTTTGAAGTTGGAGCAGGCCATATGGCAAGGAAAATGAGAGATCTCTAAAAGCTAAGAGAGGCACCTGGATGACAGCTGTCAATGGAATGGGAAGTCAGTTCCACAATTGCAAAGAACTGAATTTTGCCAAACCACGTGAGCTTAGAAAGAGACTCTCAAATTCCAGATGAAAACATAACCTGGCGAATATCTGTATATTTGTACTGTGAGACCCTGAGCAGAGAACCAGTTCAGTTGTGACAATTTCTCATCTTGAGATTCTGTGAGATAATAAGTTTGTGATAATTTTTTATACAGCAATATTAACAACTACGAACTTCAATATCATTTCTCAAAGGACCTTCCCTCCATCCTAAGACTGGGTTAAATGCCCATCCTTTGCTTTCCTTCCAATTACCATTTCAATATCATAGCTAGATATAACTCCTTATTCTTCACACACTCAAAGAAATGGACTGTAACTCCAACTAAGAGTCTTTGTACGGGGCATATAACATTTGTAATTAGCTTGAACTTAAAACAATGAAGAAACAAAGTATGACAGGTGTTCTATATACATACAGATATAGGTGCATGCAAAAAAGAAATAATTTTTTAGCTTTTTTAATGCAAATGTTTACTGTTGATAACAATGTGTATACTAGCACCCAAATCCTGGTTTCCAATACAGCTCTTCAATAGAAGGAATAAATAGCTCCTTGGAGAAATGGCTGATTCAAGGACAGGCAATACATAAGAGGATCTTTAAGCATCTTGTATGACCCAAATTAAGAAATTAAAAGACAATAAATGAAAGGGAAACAAGAAATAAACAAAAGAAACAACGATAAGTGTAAATCAAAGGGACATAAGCACCTACTGAAAGAGCCCCCCTGGTCTAAACTGGAATTTAAGCAACAAAATAAATAAAGTAGTATTGGATCATGCTCAAAGTGTAACATAAAAATCCATTAACCATACTGATATAAATACATGATTAATTAAATAATAAATGGACAGGATTAGATTAAAGTCTCATGCAGAAGAATTCCAAATAATTTATGTAGATACTCCATGATCAAGGATGAGGGGCATAACTTTACTCCTTAAGTGGGGTGACTTCCCTTCCAAAGAATCTTGTATGGAAATGGTAAAAAAAGAGCAGCTTTACAGTGGGGAATCTAACAAACACTACCTAAGCCAGCTAAGTAAGGTCAACATCAATAGTGATATTATCTTGATAGTTGTACCTTTGGTATGATGCGTGATGTGATGAAAATCATACTTTATTCTGTAGTCTTCCTCCCTAAAATGCACAACCCGTCTTATCATGAGGAAAACACAAATAATCCCCAACTGAAGGACATTCTATCAAATATTTGACTGGTCCTCTTCAAAATTTTCAAGGTCATCAAAATAAGAAAAGTGAGACACTGTCAAATCTAAGAGGAGCCTAAGATGACTATATGTAATGTGACACCCTGGATGGGATCCTGGTGATAGAGACAGAGTAAAGGGACAAAGTAGGTGATTAAATAGTTAATCCCACTATTGTAAGTAAAGAAAGAAGTATGGGAGACCCCTGTAAGTTAATGATCACTCAGGAAAGCAGGTTTGCTTAACCACAAAACCAAGCAGCCCTGTTTAGCAACAAAACCATGCAAACAATTAAACAGTGGTGACATGAGACCCACATCCTGCCCAGTGAACTCAGTAAGTTAATGACACTTAAGACATGCTCTCTGCACATATAATAAACAATAATTTATGGAAAGGTGACATTTCAAAGTGAAAGACCCTCATTGTACTGAGACCTGAAATAAGTTTTCCATAGTGCCTTGACAGTCCCAGCTTGACTGTGTAGGGACAAGAAAACTCCCCTGCCCAAACTGGAGGAGGAGCTGATGATGGAAGTGTGATATCTACTCAAGAATGAGGAAGGTGATCTTTTCCCCCTCCCTACTTTTCCTTTGATTATAAAAATGTAACCCACTAAGTACTTGGGGCAGCGCAATGGTTGCCTGCCTGCTTATAAGCCTCCCAAGCATCCTATTCTAATAAATCACTTCTTATCTATCACTTTGCCTCTTGCTGAATTCTTTCTGTGCTGAGACATAAAGGACCAGAGCTCCTTGGAGGCCCCTGAAAGGCCATCTAGCGGTTTTACTGAAACAATGGAACATTAGGTAAAGCTAAGAAAACTTGAATAAAGTGTGGGCTTTAGTTAATAAGAATGAATCAATATGGTTCATTAATTGTGACAGGTTTCCATACTAATATTAGAAGTTCAAAATAGGAAATTTGTATGAGGGATATATTGTAATTCTATATACTATCTTTGCAATTCTTCTGTAAATCCAAAAACATTCTAAAATTATAAAAAATATTTTTAAATTTTATTATGGTATGGGAAAGGTAAGAAGATCAGAGTAGGAAGAGAGCCACTATCATTTAATTACACAGGAAGATACTGCAAATACTACAAGGGATTTTTCAGCAGATTAGACTGCCCATGGTTTCTCAATGCTCACAAGCTGTGGTTTATAGATGACAATGTGGGTGCAATTTTGTGCCAGAAATTTGGAAGAAGCTTTTGCCAATATTTCATTGATATGTATTTAAATTTAGTTCAGAAATATTTGGATGAGATATCTTTTATTTTTAGTGTTTGTTTTACAAATAGCAGGAAACCAGGCTATCTGCTTTCTACTGATGGAAAACCACTAATTGAAATGCTAATAACAACCTAACAGGTTTAGCATGTGAAATTCTTAAGGTACAGGAGACAATTCAAATGCAAGAAATACATAATTTTAAATGAGCTTTTCCTTTAGTTTATATTAGGTCTACATATATAACCAGTTTTATTAAAATTTCTTTCAAATTTGCTTCTTGGAAAAAAACACTTGTTTAAACAGGTTTATTAAATTTAGAATATATAGGTGATAAAGATCAATGCTAGAAACACAGTGATCCATTCAACATTAAGAGAATAAATAATAATTATTAATAATTATTTGTGAAAAGAAGCATCCAGTAAACTGGAAACATACTCGTTTTGACTTGTAATGCTTTTAAAACACAATAAAATTTATTCCAACATTCACCTTTCAGTATATCTAATTTCTAACTGTCCTCCTGTTATTCTCAGAGGATCAGTCAGTTTCACTTACTATTTGTCTACTGTACATCAACTCTAATATGTAAACATAAACTCTGTACATAAACTCTGACTGTGATGGTAAACTAAACTGATACTCAGCTGTGATGGAAATCATATATAATGTACTTCAAAATATCCTGCACATTAAATCATGAAATAAAGAGGAAAACTTTGTTTCTGTCCCTGAGAGCAAGACAAAATAATATGTAGTAACATTGAAATTGGTAGTGAACAAATTGGTAGTGACAAATACTGTCAATAATGGTATATGCATATTTATAGTTTTGTATAAAGGAGCAGAACCTATACCTGCTCCAGAACCAATTTTTCTTCTCAGTCCCTCAACGTCATATGCTATTCTATAATATCATCTATGGTGTATGGCCATCAACCGTCCTTTTCACATCTGATATATGGAGGTTATTCTAGACTCCTCTCTCTCTCTGCCTCCCAGGTCTTGTTGCTCACTAAGTCCAGTTGATTGTATTTCTTAGAGGTTAGAAATTAGGGAAAATTGGGGTGCCACTGCATAGCCTTTTGATGGGATTATGCAGGGACATAAGAATATCTTAATCTTATCTTGGTAGAGTCATCATCCTGCCCCTATTGTTCCTGATTGGAAATAAACAAGGAATAATGGAAAATGGAATAAAGGGTACTCTATTATTATTAGCTTGGCTTGTACCAGAAATGCCACTAAGGAATTCTGATGACCTGAGCTAAAACGTGTGACTTAGCACAAAAGTCACAGTTTGAGCAATATAACTCTTACTGTGTTTCTTCATTTGGGAACACAATTTAAGGCTAATACATTTACTTTGCAGTTGCTCTCCCATGCACCTCTTATCCCTCAGAGTTGTCAGCACCTAAGCAGCTATAACACTGGAGGAATCTAAAGGTTGCCCACAAACCCACAAATATCTCATGGAATTCCAAGGATTTATACCCAGAAGAGGCTGACCAGGAACTGACCTCCAGGCGAGAGGCACCCTTTATGCCAAAAGCTGGTGGACAACAACCTGGACCTCTGACAGTAGAAAGATGTCATAAATCCTATGCCTTCTCTATCCTTATCATCACTGTGAGAATCCACAAACACACTTTACCACTTCTAAATCTGGTTCAACAAAATCTTATTTTTGATTATAAACCTTCTAATTTACAAAGATGCCCCATATGGGGACAAAGAATCTATGTTGAAGAAATTGCTGCCTCACCTCTTGATACACGAAGTTCTGCTCAAGGAGCTAAAATTATGGAATCGGTGTTAGATAGCATAACAGTGAAAACCTAACCCTAAACCTAGAAATACAAAAGCAAGGAAATGTTTTAAATCAGGCTAATTCTGAGAACTTCTAGCGTCACTTAGTTAATGAGGTTTTGAGTAGAAGAAGTTGGACACTCTTTGGCCATACTCTGAATAAAATTTTCCTAAAAATAACCACAAAAACATTTTTTACATAGGTGAAGCTTTTGTTCAACAGCTCAGAGTTATCCCATTCTATGCCCATTAAACCTTGTCTACCTGTGAACATGGACTATTGATTTTGCACTTGGCCTTCCTGACTCTTGCTATGGCATTTTTAACTTGGTAGCTTCAATCTGGATGATCTCTTTCATTACTAATTCTTAATTTCCATAAAATTTTAAACTTCTATCTTCAGAAATTGACTCATAATATCATGCTTCCTAATGATAGCCATAAAGTACATTTAATAAATGAGAATGAGAAGTATATGAACTCACCAAATATTTGGCTTAGATAACAGAATGGGTAGTGTTGCTATTAACTAAACAGACAGTACAGGTAGAGCAATAGTTGATGTTAAAACTTTATTAGTTCAGTGTTTCCCTTGGTGAACTTGAAGTATATATAGGGTTAAATATTACCCAGGAGTGAATATCATCAAACAGAAAAGATTTATAGTATAGTAGATTTACTACAAGAATCAATTTAGGAATTAAAAATATAAATAAAGATGTACAGATATAACACCATATATTCTGGTCTAATAAGCCTATATTAAGTATTCATAGCTATAGTTTTCACATGTTCTCAAGTGATTATGATGTATAACCCAAATTCAATCACTGGTACAGATAAAAGAAGCACAATTTTAAGGAAAGAGATAGTGTTCAGACAGATGGAAGGAAAATTAGGAAAGAGT
>NW_006775535.1:582954-585358 GCF_000442215.2 Lipotes vexillifer
GAAAGAGTGGAACTCTTGATGATGAGGGAAAAGTAGGAAAATCTTCAGATTTCACAGAAAGATCAAATAATGGCAGGGAAGAAAGTTGTCCATTGAACTTTGCAATATAAAATTATATTTTGCAATATAAAATCATTATGATCTCAGAAAAAAACATTTTCGCACCAACAGCTGAAGAATAAATAAATGGCAAAGCAGTATGATTCTCAATTTCTGGCAATCTGGTAGCCTAGCAAGCTTAAAAAAAAAAGCTTGGTACAAAATACCTAAAATTCTATGTAAAATACACAAGATATATCAAAGATGAGGTGGCAATAGAATTAGAGAAAATCTCAAAGGTTAAAACCTAAATGGGTGAAACATAATACTTAATTTTCTAAAGCTCAGGTCATTACAGGCTCAATGCAGAGGAAAAAGAGGACCTGCCCAAATGAAACATCAGCATAAATCTGGAATCACTGTAAAACAAAATCTGCAATGAGTGATCTATGGAAAGAAAAACAAATTAGCATTAGCAATTTACCACACTAAGAAGATGTTGAAGACATTTTTGTGTACTATTCTTAGCTCTGAGTGGAGGGGGAAATAACTACATGGAAGGAAAAATGATACTAACCTGAAAAACCATTGAGCTTGGGATTTATTTTTATTGAAGTGAAATTTGTAAAACATAAAATTAACCATTTTAAATTGTACAATTCAGTGGCATTTAGTACATTCACAGTGCTGTACAAACACCACCAATACCGAGTTCCAGATTCTTTTCATGACCCCAAGAGAAAATCCCATACCATTAAACTCACTCTACATTCCTTCCATATCCTATACCTTAGCAATCGCCAATCTGCTTTTTGTATCCCTGGATTTACCTATTCTAGATATTTAATATAAATGGAATCACACAACCTATTATGTTTTATTTCAAGTTTTTTTCCCCAAGCATGTTTTCATATTCACCCACATTGCAGCATGTATTAGTACTTTCTTCCATTCTATGGCTAAACAATATTCCATTGTTATGTGTGTGCCATATTTTGTTTCTTCATTCATCCATTGTTGGACATGGGGGTTGTTTCCAACTTATAGTTATTATGAATAATGGTACTATGGACATTCATGTTGGAACAGTATTTGTTTGAATACTTGTGCTCAGTTCTTTTGGGTATATATCCAGGAGTGGAATTGTTGGATCATATGTTAATTCTATGTTTAGCTTTTTAAGGAGCCACTGAAAACTATTTTCCACAGTGGCTGTATGATTTTATATTCCCACCAACAATATATGAGGGTTCAAATTTCTCAAAATCCTTGTCAACACTCCTTATTTTCCACTCTTTTGATTATTGCCCTCCAAGTGGGTGTAAAGTGGTATCTCGTTGGGGTTATTTTTTTTTTTAATATCTGTCTGGTATTTTTATTGGTATTGTGTTCATCTATAGATCAATTTAGGGAGAAGTGACATCATTTTTTAAATTAATTAATTAATTTTTGGCTGTGTTGGGTCGTCATTGTTGCACGCAGGCTTTCTCTAGTTGCAGCAAGTGGGGGTTACTCTTCTTTGCGGTGCGCAGGCTTCTCACTGCGGTGGCTTCTCTTGTGGAGCAGAGGCTCTAGGTGTGTGGGCTTCAGTAGTTGTGGCACGAGGGCTCAGTAGTTGTGGCTCACAGCCTCTAGAGCACAGGCTCAGTAGTTGTGGCACACCAGCTTAGTTGCCCTACGGCATGTGGGATCTTCTCGGACCAGAGCTTGAACCCATGTCCCTCGCATTGGCAAGTGGATTCTCAACCACTGTGCCACCAGGGAAGTCCCTCTCATTGTGGTTTTTATTTTCATTTCCCTAATGACTAATGATGATAGCATTTTTTCATGGGCTTGTTGACCATTTGTATATCTTCTTTGGAGAAATGTCTATTCAAGTCCTTTGTCCATTTTCTGTTGAGAGTTTAGTTGCTGTTATTAAGTTGTAGAAGTACCTTTTATATTCTGAATATTCCTTATCAGATACATGATATCATATATAAGATTTGCAAATATATTTTCCTATTCTGTAGGTCATTTTATCACTTTCTTAATAATGTTTTTAATGTGTAAACGTTTTTAATATTCATGTGATGTATCTATTTTTATTATCATAATTTTTATTACCAATTTATCTAATTTTTTTTTTTGCTTACACTTTGATGTCATATCTAAGAATTCCTTGCCAGATATAAGACTTATTCCTATGTTTTCTTCTTTGATTTTATAGTATTATCTTTAATCTTTAGGTGACTGATACATTTTGAGTTAATATTTTGCATATGGTGTGAGATAGTTTTCCAATTTAATTCCATTGTGTGTGGATGCCCAGTGGTCCCTTCACCACTTGTTTTTTTTTTTTTTTTTTTTTTTTTTTTTTTAAAAA
>NW_006775535.1:585427-592794 GCF_000442215.2 Lipotes vexillifer
TTTTTTTTTTTTTTTTTTTTTTTTCTTTTTTGAAAAGACTATTCTTTTCCCATGCAATTGTCTTGGCACTCTTGTTGAAAATCAATTAGCCATATATGTTTGTGTTTATTTATGGACTCAATTCTATTTCATTGGTCTATTTGTCCATTTCATGCCACTACTGCACTGTGTTGATCACTGCAGTTGTGTAGTAAATTTTGAAATCAGGAAGTACAAGTCCTCCACCTTTGAACTTCTTTTTCAATATTGTTTCAAGATTGTTTTGACTAGTCTGGGTCCTTTGAATTCCCATATCATGTATTTATAAATGTAATATGCATTTATGTAAAGGAGCAAACTACTGATACACTCAAAAGAATGTATGATTGTCCCAAATATGTAGAGCAAAAGAAGTCAGAGAGAAAGAATTTTACAAATTGTTCTGATAAATAAAAATATTATACAAAAATTTTTGACACATTATCTCAGGTAAATGAAGAAATATATACAAAGAATACACATTGTGACAAACTTGTTTTTAGTACAGAAATACAGGTTGCTTCAGTATTATAAAAGTTATTAATATTATTTCATATGTTATTTGGCAAACAAAAAATCAATAGGTGCAGAGAAATGTTTGACTATCTTCAATCTTTGTGTCTGATTTTTCCTTAATCTGATAAAGGATAAATCTTAAAAAGTTATAGCAAACATAAAATGTAATTTTTAAAAGTTAAAAATGTTAACTGTAAAATCAGCAATGAGGCAAGGATGTTTTCAATTCTCACATTTTATCAGACATCCTATTCATCAAATAGGAAGAAAGATTAAGTTTAATAAATGTCTTTTTGCAAAAATGATGAAATTATCTTTATGGAAAACAGAGTAGTACATTTAACAAAAATATAAGAATCAATAATAAGGTTTATCAAGACTGTCACATTAATCTAATATACAATATAAGCCACAAAATTTAGGATGTTAAGTTAAAAATATGTGTTATGACAGAATCAGAATTTAAAATATATTACATTAACTCTAACAAATACATAATGGCCCTTTATGGAGAAACTTATAAAACTTTACAAAATTATATAAAGGACCTTAGTAATATAGTACTTCCCAAGAAGTACGTGGCTAGAAAGAATTATTAAGAGATTTAAAGGTTTTTCGAGGGGCGGTGGAAAGATGGCGGAGGAGTAAGACGCGGAGATCACCTTCCTCCCCACAAATACACCAGAAATACATCTACATGTGGAACAACTCCTACAGAACACCTACTAAATGCTGGCAGAAGACCTCAGACCTCCCAAAAGGCAAGAAACTCCCCACGTACCTGGGTAGGGCAAAAGAAAAAAAAAATTAATTAAAAACAGAGACAAAAGAATAGGGACGGCACCTGCACCAGTGGGAGGGAGCTGTGAAGGAGGAAAGGTCTCCACACACTAGGAAGCCCCTTCGCGGGCAGAGATTGTGGGAGGCGGAGCGGGGAGCTTCGGAGCCGCGGAGGAGAGCGCAGCAACAGGGGTGCGGAGGGCAAAGCGGAGAGATTCCCGCACAGAGGATCGGCGCCGACCGGCGCTCACCAGCCCGAGAGGCTTGTGCGCTCGCCCGCCGGGACGGGCGGGGCTGCGAGCGGAGGCTCGGTTTCGGTTTCTGTCGGAGCTCAGGGAGAGGACTGGGGTTGGTGGCTTGAACATAGCCCGAAGGGGTTAGTGCGCCACGGCTAGCCGGGAGGGAGTCCGGGGAAAAGTCTGCACCTGCTGAGGAGGCAAGAGACTTTTTCTTCCCTCTGTGTTTCCTGGTGCGCGAGGAGAGGGGTTTTAAGAGCGCTGCCTAAAGGAACTCCAGAAACGGGCGCGAGCCGCGGCTTAAAGCACGGACCCCAGAGACGGGCACGAGCCGTGGCTGAAAGCTCGGACCCCAGAGACGGGCGGGAGACGCTAAGGCTGCTGCTGCCGCCACCAAGGGGCCTGTGTGCGAGCACAGGTCACTGCCCCCACCCCTCTTCCGGGGAGCCTGTGCAGCCCGCCACTGCCAGGTTCCCGGGACCCAGGGACAATTTCTCAGGGAGAACACACGGCGGGCCTCAGGCTGCTGCAACGTCACGCCGACTTCTGCCGCCGCAGGCCCGCCCCGCACTCCGTGCCCCTCCCTGCCCCCGGCCTGAGTGCGCCAGAGCCCCCGAGTCAGCGGCTCCTTTAACCCCGTCCTGTCTGAGCAAAAAACAGACGCCCTCCAGCGACCTACACGCAGAGGCAGGGCCAAATCGAAAGCTGAGCCCCTGTGAGCTGTGAGAACAAAGAAGAAAAAGGGAAATCTCTCCCAGCAGCCTCAGAAACAGCGGATTAAAGCTACACAATCAATTTGATGTACCCTGCCTCTGTGGAATACATGAATAGACAGCGAATCATCCCAAATTGAGGAGGCGGACTTCTAGAGCAAGATCTATGATTTTTTCCCCTTTTCCTCTTTTTGTGAATGTGTATGTGTATGCTTCTGTGTGAGATCTTGTCTGTATAGGTTTGCTTCCACCATTTGTCCCAGCGTTCTATCCGATCTTTTTTTTTTTTAAATTTTTTTCTTAATAATTAATTTTAATTTAAAGAACTCTATTATACTTTACCTTCTTTCTATCTTTCCTTCCTTCCTTCCCTTTTTGAGACAACGAATCGTCCCAAATTGAGGAGGTGGACTTGGAGAGCAAGTTTTATGATTTTTTCCACTTTACCTCTTTTTGTGAGGGTATATGTGTATGCTTCTATGTAAGATTTTGTCTCTATAACTTTGCTTCCACCATTTGTCCTAAGGTTCTATCCTTCCCTTTTTTTTTTTCTCTAAATAATTATTTTTTTAATTCAATAACTTTATTATACTTTATTTTATTTTACTGTATCTTCTTTCTTTCTGTATTTTTTCCTTCCTTCCCTCATTCCTTCCTTCCTTCCCTCCTCCCTCCCTCCCTCCTTTCTTTCCTTCTTGCCTTCTTCCTTTCTTTTCTTCTTTCTTTCTTTCTTCCTTCCCTCCTTCCTTCCTTCCCTCCTTTCTTTCTTTCTTTCTTTCTTTCTTTCCTATTTCCTCCTACTTCTACTAATTCTCTCTACTTTCTCTCCCTTTTATTCTGAGCCGAGTGGATGAAAGGCTCTTGCTGCTCCAGCCAGGAGTCAGGACTCTGCCTCTGAGGTGGGAGAGCCAACTTCAGAACACTCGTCAAGAAGAGACCTCCCAGCCCCACATAATATCAAACGGCGAAAATCTCCCAGAGATCTCCATCTCAACACCAGCACCCAGCTTCACTCAACGACCAGCAAGCTACAGTGCTGGACAACCTATGCCAACCATATAGCAAAACAGGAACACAACCCCACCCACTAGCAGAGAGGCTGCCTAAAATCATAATAAGTCCACAGACACCCCAAAACACACCACCAGACGTGGACCTGCCCACTAGAGAGACAAGATCTAGCCTCATACACCACAACACAGCCACTAGTCCCCTCCACCAGGAAGCCTACACAACCCACTGAACCAACCTTAGCCACTGGAGACAGACATCAAAAACAACGGGAGCTACGAACTTGCAGCCTGCAAAAAGGTGAACCCAATCACAGTAAGATAAGCAAAATGAGAAGACAGAAAAACACACAGCAGATGAAGGAGCAGGATAAAAACCCACCAGACCTAACAAATGAAGAGGAAATAGGCAGTCTACCTGAAAAAGAGTTCAGAATAATGATAGTAAAGATGATCCAAAATCTTGGAAATAGAATGGACAAAATGCAAGAAGCAGTTAACAAGGACCTAGAAGAAATAAAGATGAAACAGACAATGATGAACAACACAATAAATGAAATGAAAAATACTCTAGATGGGATCAATAGCAGAATAAATGAGGCAGAAGAACGGATAAGTGACCTGGAAGATAAAATAGTGGAAATAACTACTGCAGAGCAGAATAAAGAAAAAAGAATGAAAAGAACTGAGGACAGTCTCAGAGACCTCTGGGACAACATTAAACGCACCAACATTCGAATTATAGGGGTTCCAGAAGAAGAAGAGAAAAAGAAAGGGACTGAGAAAATATTTGAAGAGATTATAGTTGAAAACTTCCCTAATATGGGAAAGGAAATCGTTAATCAAGTCCAGGAAGCACAGAGAGTCCCATACAGGATAAATTCAAGGAGAAATACGCCAAGACACATATTAATCAAACTGTCAAAAACTAAATACAAAGAAAGCATATTAAAAGCAGCAAGGGAAAAACAACAAATAACACACAAGGGAATCCCCATAAGGTTAACAGCTGATCTCTCAGCAGAAACTCTACAAGCCAGAAGGGAGTGGCAGGACATACTGAAAGTGATGAAGGAGAAAAACCTGCAACCAAGATTACTCTACCCAGCAAGGATCTCATTCAGATTTGATGGAGAAATTAAAACCTTTACAGACAAGCAAAAGCTGAGAGAGTTCAGCACCACCAAACCAGCTTTACAACAAATGCTAAAGGAACTTCTCTAGACAAAAACACAAGAGAAGGAAAAGTCCTATAATAACGAACCCAAAACAATTTAGAAAATGGGAATAGGAACATACATATCGATAATTACCTTAAATGTAAATGGACTAAATGCTCCCACCAAAAGACACAGATTGGCTGAATGGATACAAAAACAAGACCCATATATATGCTGTCTACAAGAGACCCACTTCAGACCTAGAGACACATACAGACTGAAAGTAAGGGGATGGAAAAAGATATTCCATGCAAATGGAAACCAAAAGAAAGCTGGAGTAGCAATTCTCATATCAGACAAAATAGACTTTAAAATAAGGACTATCAGAAGAGACAAAGAAGGACACTACATAATGATTAAGGGATCGATCCAAGAAGAAGATATAACAATTGTAAATATTTATGCACCCAACATAGGAGCACCTCAATACATAAGGCAAAAACTAGCAGCCATAAAAGGGGAAATCGACAGTAACACATTCATAGTAGGGGACTTCAACACCCCACTTTCACCAATGGACAGATCATCCAAAATGAAAATAAATAAGGAAACACAAGCTTTAAATGATACATTAAACAAGATGGACTTAATTGATATTTATAGGACACTCCATCCAAAAACAACAGAATACACATTTTTCTCAAGTGCTCATGGAACATTCTCCAGGATAGATCATATCTTGGGTCACAAATCAAGCCTTGGTAAATTTAAGAAAATTGAAATTGTATCAAGTATCTTTTCCGACCACAACGCCATGAGACTAGATATCAATTATAGGAAAAGATCTGTAAAAAATACAAACACATGGAGGCTAAACAATACACTACTTAATAACGAAGTGATCACTGAAGAAATCAAAGAGGAAATTAAAAAATACCTAGAAACAAATGACAATGGAGATACAACGACCCAAAACCTATGGGATGCAGCAAAAGCAGTTCTAAGAGGGAAGTTTATAGCAATACAAGCCCACCTTAAGAAGCAGGAAACATCTCGAATAAACAACCTAACCTTGCACCTCAAGCAATTAGAGAAAGAAGAACAAAAAAACCCCAGAGTTAGCAGAAGGAAAGAAATCATAAAAATCAGATCAGAAATAAATGAAAAAGAAATGAAGGAAACAATAGCAAAGATCAATAAAACTAAAAGCTGGTTCTTTGAGAAGATAAACAAAATTGATAAACCATTAGCCAGACTCATCAAGAAAAAAAGGGAGAAGACTCAAATCAATAGAATTAGAAATGAAAAAGGAGAAGTAACAACTGACACTGCAGAAATAAAAAAAATCATGAGGGATTACTACAAGCAACTCTATGCCAATAAAATGGACAATCTGGAAGAAATGGACAAATTCTTAGAAATGCACAAACTGCCAAGACTGAATCAGGAAGAAATAGAAAATATGAACAGACCAATCACAAGCACTGAAATTGAAACTGTGATTAAAAATCTTCCAACAAACAAAAGCCCAGGACCAGATGGCTTCACAGGCGAATTCTATCAAACATTTAGAGAAGAGCTAACACCTATCCTTCTCAAACTCTTCCAAAATATAGCAGAGGGAGGAACACTCCCAAACTCATTCTACGAGGCCACCATCACCTTGATACCAAAACCAGACAAGGATGTCACAAAGAAAGAAAACTACAGGCCAATATCACTGATGAACATAGATGCAAAAATCCTCAACAAAATACTAGCAAACAGAATCCAACAGCACATTAAAAGGATCATACACCATGATCAAGTGGGGTTTATTCCAGGAATGCAAGGATTCTTCAATATACGCAAATCTATCAATGTGATTAACCATATTAACAAATTGAAGGAGAAAAACCATATGATCATCTCAATAGATGCAGAGAAAGCTTTTGACAAAATTCAACACCCATTTATGATAAAAACCCTGCAGAAAGTAGGTGTAGAGGGAACTTTCCTCAATATAATAAAGGCCGTATATGACAAGCCCACAGCCAACATCATCCTCAATGGCGAAAAACTGAAAGCATTTCCACTAAGGTCAGGAACAAGACAAGGTTGCCCACTCTCACCACTCTTATTCAACATAGTTTTGGAAGTTTTAGCCACAGCAATCAGAGAAGAAAAGGAAATAAAAGGAATCCAAATCGGAAAAGAAGAAGTAAAGCTGTCACTGTTTGCAGATGACATGATACTATACATAGAGAATCCTAAAGATGCTACCAGAAAACTACTAGAGCTAATCAATGAATTTGGTAAAGTAGCAGGATACAAAATTAATGCACAGAAATCTCTGGCATTCCTATATACTAACGATGAAAAATCTGAAAGTGAAATCAAGAAAACACTCCCATTTACCATTGCAACAAAAAGAATAAAATATCTAGGAATAAACCTACCTAAGGAGACAAAAGACCTGTATGCAGAAAATTATAAGACACTGATGAAAGAAATTAAAGATGATACAAACAGATGGAGAGATATACCATGTTCTTGGATTGGAAGAATCAACATTGTGAAAATGACTCTACTTCCCAAAGCAATCTATAGAAAATCCAACAGCACATTAAAACTACCACTGGCATTTTTCACAGAACTAGAACAAAAAATTTCACAATTTGTATGGAAACACAAAAGACCCCAAATAGCCAAAGCAATCTTGAGAACAAAAAATGGAGCTGGAGGATTCAGGCTGCCTGACTTCAGACTATACTACAAAGCTACAGTAATCAAGACAGTATGGTACTGGCACAAAAACAGAAAGATAGACCAATGGAATAGGATAGAAAGCCCAGAGATAAACCCACGCACATATGGTCACCTTATCTTTGATAAAGGTGGCAGGAATATACAGTGGAGAAAGGACAGCCTCTTCAATAAGTGGTGCTGGGAAAA
>NW_006775535.1:594042-738710 GCF_000442215.2 Lipotes vexillifer
GAAGCAGCCGCATGGCACAGGGAAACTGGCTCGGTTCTTTGTGGCTGTCTGGAGGGGTGGGATAGGGAGGGTGGGAGGGAGGGAGACAAAGAGGGAAGAGATATGGGAACATATGTATATGTATAACTGATTCACTCTGTTATAAAGCAGAAACTAAGACACCATTGTAAAGCAATTATACCCCAATGAAGATTTTTAAAAAAATAAAGAAATAAAGGTTTTTCACATGTCACTTCAGGGAGCGCAAGCCTCATGAAGAAGCTTAGGGTAAAGGCATGGCCACCAAAGCAGGAGTGAGAGCGACTGACACCAGGAGGGAGACCCCAAAGAGGCCGCAGCTGCAGTAGGCTGGACTCCTGGCTGCTGTCAGCCTTCCCCAAGGGCTTTAACCCAGCCCCTCAGGCCGTGCACCTGCTGAGCGCCAACCGCCTCATGGACCCCGTCCTGCCTCCTGTCACCAACCCAGTCGCCCTGTTGCCAGAATGAGCTGATGTCTGAAAATTGCTCAGCAGGACCAGGCATAGCATGGGCCTCTTCTCTTGTGGTTTCACTGGCCAATGACCACTATCTTGATAATTCCATGTGGCTGACAGCATCTTGGTGCTCTGGCCTGATATCAGGCCTGAGCCTCTGAAGTGAGAGAGCTGAGTTCAGGACACTGGGCCAACAGAGACCTCCTGGCCCCACGTAATATCAATCGGCAAGAGCTCTCCAAGAAATCTCCCTCTCAATGCTAAGACCCAGCTCTAACTGACGGCCAGCAAGCTCATGTGCTGGATGCCCCATACCAAACAACTAGCAAGACAGAAACACAGCCCCACCCATTAGCAGAGAGGCTGCCTAAAATCATAACAAGTTCACAGACATTCCAAAACACACCACTGGGCGAGGCCCTGCCCACCAGAACACAGGCACCAGTCCTCTCTACCAGGAAGCCTACACAAGCCACTGAACCAGCCTCACGCACTGGAGGCAGACACCAAAAACAACAGAAACTATGAACCTGCAGCCTGCAAAAAGGAGACCCCAAACAGAGTAAGTTAAACAAAATGAAAAGACAGAGAATTATGCAGCAGATGAAGGAGCAAGGTAAAAACCCACCACACCAAATAAATGTAAAGGAACTAGGCAGTCTACTTGAAAAAGAATTGAGAGTAATGATAGTAAAGATGATCTAAAATCTTGGAAGTAGAATGGAGAAATTATAAGAAACATTTAATAAGGACCTAGAAGAACTAAAGACCAAACAAACAATGATGAACAACAAAATTAATGAAATTAAAAATTTTCTAGAAGGAATCAATAGCAGAATAACAGAGCCAGAAGAACAGATAAGTGACCTGGAAGATAAAATAGTGCAAATAATAACCATAGAGCAGAATAGGGAAAAAAGAATGAAAAGAATTGAGGACAGTCTTAGAAACCTCTGGGACAACATTAAACACACCAACATTTGAATTATAGGGGTCCCAGAAGAAGAAGAGAAAAATAACGGGTCTGAGAAAATAATTGAAGACATTATAGTTGAAAACTTCTTTAACATTGGAAAGGAAATAGCCAGTCAAGTCCAGGAATGGCAGAGTCCCATACAGGATAAATCCTAGGAGAAACTTACCAAAACACATATTAATCAAACTATCAAAAATTAAATACAAAGAAAACATATTAAAAGCAGCAAGAGAAAAGCAATGAATAACATACAAGGGAATCCCCGTAAGGTTAAAAGCTGATCTTTCAGCAGAAACTCTGCAAGCGAGAAGGGAGTGGCAGGACATGTTTAAAGTGATGAAAGGGAAAAACCTATAACCAAGATTACTCTACCCAGCAAGGATCTCATTCAGATTTGATGGAGAAGTTAAAAATTATATAGACGAGCAGAAGTTAAGAGAATTCAGCACCACCAAACCAGCTATACAACAAATGCTAAAGGAACTTCTATAGGCAGGAAACACAAGACAAGGAAAAGACCTACAAAAATAAACCCAAAACACTTAAGAAAATGGTAATAGGAACATACATATCAATAATTCCCTTAAATGTAAATAGATTAAATGCTCCAACCAAAAGACATAGACTGGCTGAATGGATAGGAAAAAAAAAGACCTGTATATATGCGGTCTACAAGAGACTCACTTCAAACCTAGGGACACATACAGACTGATACGAGGGGATGGAAAAAGATATTCCATGCAAATGGAAATCAAAAGAAGGCTGGAGAAGCAATTCTCATATCAGAGAAAATAGACTTTAAAATAAAGAATATTACAAGAGACAAAGAAGGACACTACATAATGATTGAGGGATCAATCCAAGAAGAAAATATAACAATTATAAATATTTATGCACCTAACATAGGAGCACCTCAATACATAAAGCAAAAACTAGCAGCCATAAAAGGGGAAATGGACAGTAACACATTCATAGTAGGGGACTTCAACACCCCACTTTCACCAATGGACAGATCATCCAAAATGAAAATAAATAAGGAAAAACAGCTTTAAATGACACATTAAACAAGATGGACTTAACTGATATTAATAGGACATTCCATCCAAAAACAACAGAATACACTTTCTTCTCAAGTGCTCATGGAACATTCTCCAGGATAGATCATATCTTGGGTCACAGATCAAGCCTTGGTAAATTTAAGAAAACTGAAATCATATCAAATATCTTTTCCGACCACAGTGCTATGAGACTAAATATCAATTACAGGAAAAAAACAGTAAAAAATACAAACATATGAAGGCTAAACAATATACTACTAAATAACCAAGAGATCACTGAAGAAAACAAGAGGAAATCAAAAAATACCTAGAAACAAATGACAATGAAAGCACAATGACCCAAAACCGATGGGATGCAGCAAAAGCAGCTCTAAGAGGGAAGTTTATAACAATACAATCCTACCTCAAGAAACAAGAAAAATCTCAAATAAGCAACCTAACCATATACCTAAAGCAATTAGAGAAAGAAGAAAAAAACCCCAGAGTTAGCAGAAGGAAAGAAATCATAAAGATCAGAACAGAAATAAATGAAAAACAAATGAAGAAACAATAGCAAAGATCAATAACACTAAAAGCTGGTTCTTTGAGAAGAGAAACAATATTGATAAACCACTAGCCAGACTTATCAAGAAAAAAAGGGAGAAGACTCAAATCAACAGAATTAGAGATGACAAAGGAGAAGTAACCACTGACACTGCAGAAATACAAAGGATCATGAGAGATTACTACAAGCAACTATATGTCAATAAAATGGACAACCTGAAAGAAATGGATAAAGTCATAGAAAAGCACAACCTTCTGAGACAGAATGAGGAAGAAACAGAAAATATAAATAGACCAATCACAAGCACTGAAATTGAAACTGTGAATAAAACTCTTCCAACAAACAAAAGCCCAGGACCAGATGGCTTCACAGGCGAATTCTATCAAAAATTTAGAGAAGAGCTAACACCTATCCTTCTCAAAGTCTTCTAAAATATAGTAGAGGGAGGAACACTCCTAAACTCATTCTATGAGGCCACCATCATCCGATACCAAACCAGAAGAAGATGTCACAAAAAAAGAAAACTACAGGCCAATATGACTGAAGAACATAGATGCAAAAATCCTCAACAAAATACTAGCAAACAGAATTCAACAGCACATTAAAAGGATTATACACCAAGATCAAGTGGAGTTTATCCCAGGAATACAAGGATTCTTCAATATATACAGATCAATCAATGTGATACACCATATTAAAAGATTAAGGATAAAAACCATATGATAATCTCAATAGATGCAGAGAAAGCTTTTGACAAAATTCAACACCAATTTATGATAACAAGCCTCCAGAAAGTAGGCATAGAGGGACTCTACCTCAACATAATAAAGGCTCTATATGACAAACCCACAGGAAACATCATTCACAATGATGAAAAACTTAAACCATTTCCACTAAGATCAGGAACAAGACAAGGTTGTCTACTCTCACCACTCTTATTCAACATAGTTTTGGAAGTTTTAGCGACAGCAGTCAGAGAAGAAAAACAAATAAAAGGAATCCAAATCGGAAACGAAGAAATAAAAGGGTCACTGCCTGCAGATAACATGATACTATACATAGAGAATCCTAAAGATGCTACCAGAAAACTGCTAGAGCTAATCAATGAAGTTGGTAAAGTAGCAGGATACAAAATTAATGGACAGAAATCACTTGCATTCCTATACACTAATGATGAAAAATCTGAAAATGAAATTAAGAAAACTCTCCCATTTACCATTGCAACAAAAAGAATAAAATATCTAGGAATAAACCTACCTAAGGAGATAAAAGACCGGTATGCAGAAAATTATGACATTGATGAAAGAAATTAAAGATGATACAAATAGATGGAGAGATATACCATCGTCTTGGATTGGAAGAATCAACATTGTGAAAATGACTATACTACCCAAAGCAACCTACAGATTCAATGCAATCCCTATCAGACTATCAATGGCATTTTTAACAGAACTAGAACAAAACATTTCACAATTTCTATGAAAACACAAAAGATCCCAAATAGCCAAAGGAATCTTGAGAAAAAAAACTGAACTGGAGGAATCAAGCTCCCTGACTTCAGACTATACTATAAATCTACAGTAACCAAGACAGTATGGTACTGTCACAGAAACAGAAATATAGATCAATGGAAGAGGATAGAAAGCCCAGAGATAAACCCATGCACATATGGTCACCTTATCTTTGATAAAGGAGGCAAGAATATATGATGGAGAAAAGACAGCCTCTTCAATAAGTGGTGCTGGGAAAACTGGACAGCTCCATATAAAAGAATTAAATTAGAATACTTCCTAACAACATACCCAAAAATAAACTCAAAATGGATTAAAGATCTAAATGTCAGGCCAGACACTATAAAACTCTTAGAGGAAAACATAGGCAGAACACTCTATGACATAAATCACAGCAAGATCCTTTTTGACCCACCTCCTAGGGAAATGGAAATAAAAACAAAAATAAACAGGGCTTCCCTGGTGGCACAGTGGTTGAGAGTCCACCTGCTGATGCAGGGGACATGGGTTCGTGCCCTGGTCCAGGATGATCCCACATGCCGTGGAGCGGCTGGGCCCATGAGCCATGGCCGCTGAGCCTGCGCATCAGGAGCCTGTGCTCTGCAACGGGAGAGGCCACAACAGTGAGAGGCCCGCGTACTGCAAAAAACAAAAAAAACCAAAAAAAAACAAAAATAAACAAATGGGACCTAATGAAACTTAAAAGCTTTTGCACAACAAAGGAAACCATAAATAAGATGCAAAGACAACCCTCAGAATGGGAGAAAATATTTCCACACGAAGCAACTGGCAAAGGATTAATCTCCAAATATACAAGCACCTCATGAAGCTGAATATCAAAAAAACCAAAAACCCAATCCAAAAATGGGCAGAAGATATAAATAGACATTTCCCCAAAGAAGATATACAGATTGCCAACAAACACATGAAAGGATGCTCAACATCACTAATCATTAGAGAAATGCAAATCAAAACTACAATGAGATATCATCTCACACCAGTCAGAACGGCCATCGTCAAAAAATCTACAAACAGTAAATGTTGGAGAGGGTGTGGAGAAATGGGAACCCTCTTACACTGTTTGTGTGAATGTAAATTGATACAGCCACTATGGAAAATGGTATGGAGGTTCCTTAAAAAACTAAAAATAGAGCTAGCATATGACCCAGCAATCCCACTACTGGGCATATACCCTGAGAAAACCATAATTCAAAAAGACACATGTACCACAATGTTCCTTGCATCACTATTTACAATAGCCAGGACATGGAAGCAACCTAAGTGTCCATCGACAGATGAATGGATAAAGAAAGTGTGGCACATATATACAATGGAATATTACTCAGCCATAAAAAGGAACAAAATTGAGTCATTTTTTGAGATGTGGATGGACCTAAAGACTGTCATACAGAGTGAAGCAAGTCAGAAAGAGAAAAAGAAATACCATATGCTAAACCATATATATAGAAACTAAAAAAAAAAAGTGGTTCTGAAGAACCTAGTGGCAGGACAGGAATAAAGATGCAGATGTAGAAAATAGACTTGAGGACACGAGAGGGGGAAGGGTAAGCTGGGATGAAGTGAGAGAGTGGCATGGACATATATACACTACCAAATGTAAAATAGATAACTAGTGGGAAGCAGCTGCATAGCACAGGGAGATCAGCTTGGTGATTTGTGACCACCTAGAAGGGTGGGGTAGGGAGAATCAGAGAGAGACGTTAAGAGGGAGGGGATATAGGGATATATGTAAATATATAGCTTTTTCACTTTGTTATATAGCAGAAACTAACATAACTCTGAAAAGTAATTATACTCCAATAAAGATGTTAAAAAACTAAAAGAGATTTAGAGATCTTGACAAACTGATTTTTTAAAAATGTATATGAAAAAGCAGTGGGATAAAACTATCCATGGCTCTCCTGAATAATCTGAACAAGGTAGAGTAAACATGTCCATAGTACATCTAGAGTTTATAACTCTATAAATATTAAGAAATTAAATATTGATGAAAGAATTGGCATATAGATCAATAGAACATAAATGAGCCCAGGTACACACTCATGTATATACAGAAATTTTTATATGACAGATGTGCCAATGAAGATTAGGGTAAAATGACTTAATCCCTAACAGAAATTAATGTAATTGATTATTTTTAATGGAAAAATCATAGAAATGAATTATCTTCTTAAACCAATTTTAAAAATCAGATATAAGTGGATTCAATCTTAAATGTGAAAAAGGGTAAATATTTTTATAAACTCTAAGTATGGAAAATCTCTTACATAAAATACGAAAAGCTCAATCTGGTGAAAAGATTTTTTTATGCAAATTAAGAAATGATCAGCAAGTGTGGAAAATGAGCTATAAACAAGAGGAAATTATTTGCCATATGTTTTAACTAAAAAAAGTCACATATTGAGCTTCCCTGGTGGCGCAGTGGTTGAGAGTCCACCTGCCGATGCAGGGGACGTGGGTTCGTGCTCCAGTCCGGGGAGATCCCACATGCCGCAGAGCGGCTGGGCCCGTGAGCCATGGCCGCTGAGTCTGCGTGTCCAGAGCCTGTGCTCCGCAACAGGAAAGGCCACAACAGTGAGAGGCCCACGTACCGCAAAAAACAAAACAAAAAAACAAAACAAAAAGTCACATATTTAAAATATATAATAAAGACCCAGATATCAAGGGGACAAATGAAGAAGAAACACAAAAAATGAGTAAGAGAAATAAACATTTCATAGGAGATGAAACAAGAATAATTTATTAATATAAACTTGCTCAAATTCCTTGACAGTGAAATTAAAATTAGAACCATAGTGAAAAATTATTTTGTATCCATTTGATACATAAATTTAAAGTTTGATATAATTGATATATATTTGCATATATGGAAGATGCATTTTCTTAACTTAAAGTTAAAACACTTATACAAATATTAAAAACTACATAGGAGAGGACTAACTAACAAATTAAATATCAAAAAAATAGAGGATTTAGTCTTAGGCAGAATGAGAAACTCTGTGTCTAGCTGTTCCTCCCATTAATGTGAAAAATGCAAGGATGCAGAAGATGGTACATACAGAATTCAAGTAATTTTTGCCGAATAAACTAGATATTTCCCAGAGAATTTTAAGTGAGAGTGTCAGCTTAAGAAAAAGAAGAGAGGAATGAGGAGACAGTTAAAATTTCAGAAAATTGCCTGTTATTCCCTCTCACAATGGCAGTTTCTCAGATATCTATTTTAATATATATATAAGATATAAATTTAAACCTATCCTTTTGTTTTCATCATGGGATATAAACTTTCTCATAAGTATATATGTGCAAATTGTATGATGTGTATGGTATTTTATATAGTACTATGTACTTGAATAATATAACTTTTATCTAGCACTTATTTACTATTATTATTTTAAGGGTAACTAGGATTTATTTTAATCAGGTATTTTAAGACATGAAGAGTAGAAATCACTGTCAGGAAGAGAGAAGTTTATTATGCTCAAGGTTTCTTGAAACAAGAGACATGGCACACCACACAGGGCCAAACAGGTAAGCACCAGCAAGGTGGGCAGGCAGAAAGAGAGAAACTGTGTGCTGGAGCCTTTCTGTGGTTACGGCAGGAAACAGGGAAAGGCAGAAGTTTGTTATTGGTGAAGGCAAGAAATTAAGATATGTTTAAATGTGATTGGTTACTGTGAAATATTAATTGCATGAAAGGGGGAATAACACAGTCAGACCTAGAGTGGTAAACAAGGGTGACACTGGAATCCAGTCTATAAAGAATGCCAAATCACTAAATACAGAAACTAGAAACATGGTTATTACAATTACGTTCAAGCAGAATCCAATTTCTTCCACTAAGAGTTAAAAATCCATTCTTATCTTCTAAAAATATTAATAAATAAATGAATAAATAAAAGGATAAAGGAAAAGAAAGTAAAGGAGTAATAAACTATTTCTCTTTATGTATTTTGCTACTATTAATATTTATCTTCTAAAACTCTAACTTCCTTTAGGTATATTGACTCTTCTATTTAGGTATTGACCTTTTTGTTTTTCCTGAATGAGGCGTTAAAAACTGGGTCTCTGCAAAATTTACTATGCATTCACTTACTTCATAAAATGAACTCTTCATAACTTCCACCTCAGTAAGACTGAGTTTAGAAACAAAGTCAATATAGGTCATTGAATATAAGCCATTAATAGGCCAATATCTCTGTACAATATTTAATGTGCATGCCATATAAAGGAGAATTTAACAAGCACCTCGACATGGAGGCTATTGACTTCTAGGGGAGAAAAAAATGTTCCTCAGAAGATGTTGTATGATTAAGTATAAACATTAGCACCGTGTGAGCAGAGAGAATAATGGTCAGAATAAAACATCTTATCATGAAGGTAAATTAAATGATACAGCAAATATGATAATGAACTCAGTAAAATACCTTTCTATGTTTTAGTTTTGGATTCAAGATTGTTTCTTCCTTAAAAAAATATTAGGAATTTGGGATTAACATACATGCACTACTATATATAAGATAGATAATCAACAAGGACCAACTGTATAGCACAGGGAGCTCTACTCAATATTCTGTAATAACCTATATGGGAAAAGAATCTGAAAAAGAATGGATATATGTATATGTATAACTGATTCACTTTGCTGTACTTGAAACTAACACAGCATTGTAAATCAACTATACTCTAACATAAAATAAAAATTATAAATAATATGTAGAAAACTTCTATTTTACAAACTGTAATTATCAGAAATGTCTAATATCCTTTACTTCTTGGCTGGATGACTTTCCTCATGACTGATGTGCTGACCTCCCAGGCCCACACCGAGCTTGAACATTTTCTTTCTACTGAGCTGCCTTCCAAAGCCTCTTAACTTTCTCTTGGTTTCATCTCTATTCTACATTCTCTGACTCTTATATTCTTAATGTTTCTCCAATGCTCTGAACTTCTTATCTCATTGGTCACTCATCTTATATTTTTTCTTAACACTCTCAGCAAGGACACTCTTGATCCTTTGCTTGTGTAGAGACTTTCTTTGAATGCCTCTCTGTCAACAAGCTTTTACTAAGTGTCATATTGATCTGTTTTCAACTCACTATTTTCCTTCAAATCTTCTCTCATTCTTGAGGCTCTTTATACAACATGCTTTAATGTAGCTGCTCTCTTTCTAATCAGTGCCTCCCAAGGAGATTCATAGAGATGGTAACATAACAGCCAAGGAGAGAAAGATAAACTGCTCTAAGGCCATATAAGATTGTTTTGGGTCTCGAATATATAAACAAGGAGGGTGATTTCATTCTCAGTAGGTAATGGGAGGCATAAAAGATTCCATATTTCTTTGGCACTAATTAACAAATAGTGGAAAATAAATGAATAGTGGGTAAACATGACCAACACACTCCCAAAGGTCATCAAAATCATTATCATTATACACCCACTGTTTGTTAGCATAATCTGGGAAATCTCCCCTTGGATTCTTTAGTAACCAGAATCATACACTTTATTATATGAGTTTATCTGATAATAACATTGAACATATTAGAACAACTAAGAGGTTGGGACTTAAGACAGGAATGAATTTAGTAAACATTTCAAAATACATCCGCTACAAACTTGGTGTATATGACAATATGGAAGGAGTAGAGCCTACACAGCATGATGGCAAGATTGGGTGGCATGCTGGGATAAAAGTGATGAGCCCTGAGGAATTCCAGATGGAAGCTACAATGGTGGCATGCAGAAATATTAACATCTCATGTTTCAAATAATGTCACAATTTTCCAAAGTGTGTCAGACCACCTGGGCATGACCAGATAATCCTTTTCCAGGCTTTGACATAATTGAATAAATTCTTCTATATCGATACTTATGAAATATTCACATTATTTTCTAATATAGAATCTCTCTACTAGATTATAAGAACTGTGCTTAATATTGTTAATATTTTTATTTCATATCATATGTTAAAAATATTGAACATCTATAAATCATTTGTAAGATTTATTTATACATTGCCCAATGTCCTCCAAATTTTTACAGTGGCTACAAAAGTTGAGAAATGTGAATCAATAAATGTGACACACTACATTAAGAGAATGAAGAATAAAATCATATGATCATCAAAATTGATACAGAAAAAGCATTTGGCAAAATTCAACATCCTTTCATGATACAAACTTTCAACAAGCTGAATATAGAAGAAACATACCTTAACATAATAAAAGCCAGTCTACAGCTAACATCATATTTATTTATTTATTTTAATTTTATTTTATCTTTTTGCGGTATGCGGGCCTCTCACTGTTGTGGCCTCTCCCGTTGCGGAGCACAGGCTCTAGATGCACAGGCTCAGCGGCCATGGCTCACGGGCCCAGCCGCTCCGCGGCATGTGGGATCTTCCCAGATCAGGGCACGAACACGTGTCCCCTGCATTGGAAGGCGGGCTCTCAACCACTGTGCCACCAGGGAAGCCCTAACATCATATTTAAAGGTTAGAAGCCGAAAGCTTTTCCTCTAAGAACAAAAATAGGACAAGGATGTCCACTGGCAGCAATTTCATTCAACATAATACTGGAAGTCCTAGCTAGAGCAGTAGGCAAGAAAAAGAAATATAAGGCATCCAAGTAGAAAAAAAAATAAAGTAAAACTCTCTATTTGCAGATGACATGGTATTGTATATAGAAAACCCTAGAGACTTCACCAAAAAACTGTTAGAACCAATAAACAAATTTAGTATGGAACTCAAAGCCACAGAGAAATTGAAAATTATGAGTGTCTCTAACAGCAAAGAAATCACAGAGAAAGTAAACACTGTTTATGCCTAAGAAGAAGAGTCATGGTAAATAAAAATATGCTGTTTTAATGTTCCTATATTTTACCTGAAGTAATTCAACTTTAACGGTAAGTAGATTAGTATAAGTAAAATAATGAAGATAGCTAGAAACCAACAGATAAATGAAAATGAAATATTAAAAATGATGAATGCAAAATAAGACAAGAAAGAATGGAGAAAAAAATATTAGAGACAAATAAAAGTAGCAAATTGGCAGAATAAACACAAAAATATCTATAATTTCACTAAGTGTAGATTGATGATGCCAATCAATAGGCAAAGATTGTCAGATTGGATAAAAAGCAAAACCCAACTGTATGCTGCCTAACATGCACTTTAAATACAAAGCACAAACAGAATAATAATAAGAAACTAGAAAAAGAATGCTATATAGAGAATAATCATAAGATAGCTTGAGTTGTTCTAAAAATGTCAGGAAAAATAAGGTCAAAATCAAGAATTATTGTAAGAGTAACTTTATAATGAAAATGAATCAGTATAATATGGCAATATAACAATTATAAATATACCTGTAACTAATAAACAGAGCATCAATGTATGTGAAGCAAAAACTGACAGAAACAATTTTGTGATTTCTTATGAGTTAATCATACACTTACTATGTGTCCCAGCGATCCCACTTCTAGGTATATATGTAAAAGAAATAAAATGTGTTCACATAAAGAGTTGTATGATGACATTTTTAGAACCTTTATAATATTCTCAAACTGGAGACAACCCAGTTGTTCATCAACTGAAGAACAGATTAACAAATTGTGGTTTTCCTGTATGATGAAATACAACTCAGCAATACAAAAGAACTGACTACTAATACATACAAGTCAGACACCAAAGGCTATATACACTATGGTTTCGTTTATATAGCAATAAATATAAAACTACATAACAGGAAGCAGGTTAATGATTGCCAGGGACTGGGATGCAGGAGAGGAAACCACAGAGGGACACAAGAAAAACTTTTGGAGAAATGTTCTCTTATAATTATTGTGCTGGAATTTACACAAATGTATGCATTTTAACCTCATCAAACAGTACACTGAAATGTGGTAAATTATATTGTTTGTAAACTGCATCTCCATTTTCAAACTTGGAAAAAAAAATAAATGAGGCCAGGGTAAAATTAGATTAAGAAAGTGATAGGAAGACAAAAGTGAGGTTAGTATGCTGTCATATAGTTGTTAATACACAATTAATCTGGCTTAAAATTCTAACCCGTAGTAAGAGATGGCATGACCTAGTACAAATTTATAAGATCTGTGTGAGGAAAATAAACAAAAACCTATAAAACAGATAGAGTAGAAGAATTCTTCATAATTAATCAATGGAGAAACTTTTTTTTTTTTTTTTTTTTTGCGATACACGGGCCTCTCACCGCTGTGGCCTCTCCCGTTGCAGAGCACAGGCTCCGGACGCGCAGGCTCAGCGGCCATGGCTCACGGGCCCAGCCGCTCCGCGGCATGTGGGATCCTCCCAGGCCGGGACACGAACCCGTGTCCCCTGCATCGGCAGGCGGATTCTCAACCACTGCGCCACCAGGGAAGCCCGAAACTTTTTTTTATAGTATGGTAGAATGTGTATTTTTCTAAACATTTGCTAGTCCTTCCTAAGGGAAGAATATATACCTCTGTCCTATCACTGTCAGGCTTGGCTACAAGCCTCAAAATGAAGAAGGCATAAATAATCACCTTGTTGATATGAGGAATAGCTATATTGATCCCAGTGACTTGCTTTGTCAGATGAAAATAAGAAGTATTGTGCGTGTTACTTCTGCATATATGCTCTCACATTCAACTAGTGCTTCATCCCAACATTCTCTGCTCCCTTTCAAAACATAGGAAGGATCCAGTTAGGGGCTGATTGAACAGGCAGGGTCTCAGTGTTATGCCAATGTGAAGCAGAGCCAAAGCACATCAATGACAAAAATGTAACATCAGAAGTAATTGTTCTTTAAGAAACTAAGATGTTAGGTTATTTGTTTATGAAGGATAACTAAGCCTATTCAAAATTATGTTAGTTAGATGAACCAGATGTTTTTATTTCTATTTCCTCTGTTGCTAAAATTGTAGGTCTGAGAAATAATTTTATATTCCAAAATTAAATTTGGATATCAGTGCATGAGATAGAATGTTCTAAAAGAGGGACATTTTAAAATGTCCTTTTGGCAAAATTTTAAGTATTTGTTTGATGAGATGTTATGTACTGAATGTTTGTGGACACGCCCCCCCCAACATTCATATGATGAAATCCTAACTCCCAATGTGATGGTATTAGGAGGTAATTAGGTCATGAGAATGAAGCCCTCTTGAATAGGAACTAGTGCCTTTATAAGAAGAGACATAGTGTTTGCTTCCTTTCTCTGTGTTTTTTACCATGTGAGGATACAATGAGAAAATGGCTGTTTGAAAACCAGAAAGAGGGCCCTCACCAGACAGGACACCTGCTGGCACATTGATCTCGAATGTGAGCCTCCAGAACTGTGAGTAATAAATGTTTGTTGTTTAAGCTACCCTGTCGATGGTAATTTTCATAGCAGCCTGAACTAAGACAAAGATTTTAATCAATTAAAAAACAGAAGGAAACAAAACAGATGTTGCTTGAATTAAAGATCATGAGCTCTAAGGACAGGTTTTGCTAAGCCAACTTAAAGGGAGACCATAAGTGCCAAGTAAGTGGGATAACCTATTTTATGATCTTGGTGTCAGGAGAATGATAAACACAGAAAACATTATAGATTTTAAACATATGTTAGCTTGAAAGGATTTCAGGTCTATTTTAATCTATAGATAAACTAAACCTCCCTGAAACTGGCTATTCTAGTGAAGAGGAGTCAGTAGCAGCTCTTGGATAACAACCCAAGAATCCAGACCTCCCCCCAACCCCCCATTTTAGCACAATTCCTACAGACTCATATGATTTCTATTGGACAATAAAGATTGAAACGCTACTCTGATATCATGGAATGGACTGGTTAAGGATATAAGCATCATTGACAATACTTGGATTTTACATATTGAAAAATTGACATCAAAAATATATAGTTAATACTTATCATGTGTGGCAGGTAGAATTATGTCCACTCCCCCACAAAAAGATGTCCACATCCCAATTCTCAGAGCCAGTAAACACATTGCCTTACACGGCAAAAAGGACTTTGTAGATGTGATTGAGGCAAGGGTTTTGCGATGCTGAGATTGTCCTGAATTATTGGTGGGCTCAATGTAATCACAAGAGTCCTTATAAATGAAAGAAGAAAGGAGGAGGGTCAGAATCAGAGGAGATGGGATGATGAAAGCTGACGTGGCATCAATACAACTGCAGGGTTTGAAGATGGAGGAAGATGCCATGAGCCGAGGAATGGAGGTAACCTCTAAACACTGAGAATGGCAGAAAACAAAACAGAAACAAAGAGATTCTCCCCTAGGTCTTCCAGAAGGAATATAGCCATGCGAACATCTTGATTTTAGCCTATGTGTGTCAGACTTCAGCTGAAATGTAAAATAATAAATTTTTGTTTTAAGCCCTAGTTGTGGTCATTTGTTACAATAAAATAGGAAAATAACAACAATAATACAATAATACAAAATAATAATATCAACATTGATATAAACAAGAACTATCAGATGATTTTGTGAATTTCATAGACTAAGAAATAGGCACTGGTGATATTGTTAATGGGGTTTAATGTAATGCTGAAAGGAAGAAATTAATTGATTATCATAATTTGAGTGAGTTTGTTACGATGATATAGAATAATAGAGAGTTGAAAATATACAGAGAACATGATGATCTGTAAGAAATATGACAATATCCTGGATCATATTAAGACTAGTGTAAAAACTATGTAGACCCTGCTATGGAAATTCAGGTACTTGTAATTCAGCTGAGATTAAAACAGGCTATATAGGATCTTGACTAGTAATATAATAAAACTCTGTGTGTGATTACATATGAAATTGTCCTATTCCCTTTACTGAAATATCATTTCACAAATTTGCATGGTAATACAGTTTGGCATAACAAACAGAAAATATAAAGAGCATGGCTTTTTTGAAGTTGTGTGGATCCTAGTTTTAACTTTGTAGATGAGCAGCCTTGAGAACATTTCTTAATTTCTCTGCATCTCAATATTCTCAAAAATAAATTGTGAAAAGTGATGCTCTCTTTATACAGAAGAGGTGTAAAAATTAGGTAAAACACTTGATGTGGTGTTTGACACATAGCAGTGCTTAATGAATGTCAGGTTTCTTTTCTCTCTGGGCCTCTTGCCCTGCATTAAAAATGCCAGCATAGCTAGTTTCTACAGTTATTGCTGCTTTCATATTTGGCACATATATCTGCAAAATATCTGTGAAAATTATTTGTTGTAAGTTCTAACCCCAGTTTCTATAAATGCAAATAATTTCAATTGACAGCAGAGTTCCAGTAAAATAAATTCTTGTTCAAGAGTATAATAATTGCTATAATCTATTTTTAACTGGAAGTTACACAGTGATATCACAACTAACTTGAGGAGGGAAATATTAATGAGGAAAATAATTTTGGGTCTAAGTCCTTCTTAAATAAGGTAAGAAAGGCAAAATCTCCTGGAAATGCTATGAGAGAGCAAAATGTGATTATTCTAATTAAGAAATTACAGTTGTTCATTAGGGGAAAATTCCACAAAAACTATTCTATCTCAGCACTTACAATGGTGATATTATGTTAATTATTTTTAATATTACAATGATTGTGATAAAGATAAAAACTTAATTTTTGATGCTTGACTGTTGACAGCTTTCAAGACTCATGTTTCCCCCCTCCCTTTTACTTCACATCTGAGCAAATCTGTATGAAAGCCAGCGCTACCACTTAGCCGAAATAAAAATCAGTCACCACCTCCATCCCTCTTGTTTCACTCCAGACCTAACCTGTGCCCTTCTCTTTTGAAATGCCTTTTGCTGTTTACTATGTAAGTAATAACTTTTTTTTTTTTTTTTTTTCTTGCGTTATGCGGGCCTCTCACTGCTGTGGCCTCTCCCATTTGCGGAGCACAGGCTCCGGACGCGCAGGCTCAGCGGCCATGGCTCACGGGCCCAGCCGCTCCGCGGCATGTGGGATCTTCCCGAAACGGGGCACGAACCCGCGTCTCCTGCATCGGCAGGCGGACTCTCAAGCACTGCGCCACCAGGGAAGCCCAAGTAATAACTTTTTTATTCATACCCATTGGTGCCTATGTGCCATTTGTCCTGACATCTGTATTAATCACTAGTCTGAGGGCTGCTCAGAGAAGCCAGATAAAACAACAAGACAAGCAATATGCCATCTGGGAAAATTATTTGTAATTTCTTCATCCTCTTGATCCATTTATTTTTTTTCCTTGTCCCCAAAACTGTAAGAGTGGTTTCCCTATTAATGATCACTTTGGCCAGTTCAAAAGTAAATCTGAGATTATACACACACACACACACACACACACACACACACAAACACACACACACACACACACATATATATGTATTCATGCCAATGGGGAACAACACGTAATTACTGAAAAAAATTTGATTCCTTTACACATGCTATGTAACCTAGTACTTCATAGATAATTCTCCTCATTTGTCTACTCAGGGAAGAGACTAGTTCCAATGTATACAAAGCACAAAAAAGCTAAACACTTTGTATTAGTTGTTTCTATCATTTTGAAAGGCAAATCCATGGATGTGTTTGTGAACTGAACTAAAACTGTCCCTGAGGTTTAGTCAGAGACATATAGGAGTCAGATTGTACCTGTCAAAAGTCACTATTGTAAAAGCACTGGTGTGCGAGAATGTATTAATGTCCTTAATTGTTAATGTTTGCTTTGTGACCTTCCCATCAGCAGCTCTGTGTGCCTCTCCTTACTGATCCATTCATCCATCTCTCTAATGGCTCTGCCTCTGTAGCTGCTGTTAGCACCAGTTATTCATCACGGCAAGTAGAACATGTTCTACTCCTGACATGGCCTTAATTTCAGCTGAATGTGGGATGGAAAATTACACATCCAGGCAAATTTCTCATTTTTTATTTTCTATGTGGTTTAATACTACAAGTATGAAATTCAAAAACATAGATGTCCTCCTCCTTTAGAACTTGAGGGAAAAGATATTTTCTGAGCTAAAATATAAAGTGAGATGGCAGACAAACTTACTTTAATTGACAGATTATTATATGTTGAAATATATTACTATATACTTTAAATCAATATTTGCCATACTTTGATAGTATTAGAAATTAAATCAAAGATAGATAGTATATTAAAAGGACAGTTTTATTCTTAGGGAACTATAATCCCATGGCAGTCCTCTTACACCATTCATATGATTCTTTCCATTTATTTCATACATTTTTTACTTTCTTAGAATGAACTATCTTTGCAATATTTACTTTTCCTTAGTTGTGTGTATTTTCATTTCATTTCTCATGCATAGGGCTTTATTATATAAACCCTTTCATTCAATTTCTTAATGATTTCTCTATGATTCCTGTTTTCAACAAGTCCATGCTGACTAATCTGAGATGACTCAAAATATGTATATTCATTTCACTAAAACACACATACAACAATTGGTTTTAAAAAATCTTTTTTAAAGTATGTTAAAAATATTGTGCAAAAGCATATTAAAAGAATACAATTTTGAAAAAATGATTATAATATTGTTAAAATTATAAGAAAAAATATAATTTCTATGTATTAATGTGAAAGTATGAGTTTGCAGGTTCTTTTTTTTCCAGAGTCAAATTATATATTTGTCTTTTAATATCCTGACTAGTACCCATAGTTTGTAAGAATGACTAAGGAAGTAGATGTTTCTGTTACATTACTGAAATTTGATTATTCATTGGTATATGTCCTACCACAGCAAAGTCTGATCTGGATTTGAGGCATACTAAGATCTCTGTCCCGTTGAATAATGAGAATTTGGGTAGAAATCTCCATCTGGGTGGGTCAGAGACACAGTTTAAAAATGTGCATTGCAGTCTTTCAGGGAACCTAGTGTGTCAGTGAAACATGGAAGCAGAATGCTCTAAGCATTAAGTGACTTGAAAATTCAGTGGATGGCACTGCATTCATTTTGTGTCATTAATTTGTTTAGAACAAGACCTTATTCCACTGGATTGCTGTAAAGATGGTTCATAACATTGGTTCTAGTTTCCTGGAAGTTGGATGGCAAAGCAAATAGGGCTTCAGCAAACTTACAACCTATCTTTGGGAACAGGACATATGTGAAAGAAAGAAGAGGTGTTCACTTGTAGCAGAATGGCAAGAGTTAGGGAACGCTGGAGTCTGGGAGAGCACAAGTCTAGGGTTCACCTTATACCTATAGGAAATCTGACCAAACCTAGTCCCTGATTTAGAGGGTGCTGGCTCTGACTGTCCTGGTCCTGAGGGAGTGAGCCCATGAATTGAAGACTTCATTTCACCAGCAGGTGTCACAGCCTATATTTCAAAGCCATCTGTGTGATTTTTTACGTGATTAAAGCCAAAAGTAATTGGAGAAGAAAGAGAACATCCCAAAGAGTATGAAGGATTGTGGGCAGATGAAAATATGGTAGTTTATTAATTGTAGCACTTTTAAATCATTATTTAAAAGATTTAGTGATTTTAAAATGGAAGTATTTTATAATTTACTATAAATAAATTTCACTTGATGCTGTTCAATTGCAATGCTGTTCACCGAGATGATAAACAATTTTAATTAATAAAATTGCCAGAATATAATCCTATCATTTTATGGTTTATAAGTAACCAGTATTTACTTTCATACACGAGACAAGTCCACAGTTAGATGTCTAGCTATTATATCAAAAAATAAATAATCTTGCTAGTCTAGAATGATCTTTGAAATATGTTTGTTCTATAAATGACACCTTTGCTAAGACTGTGAATGAATTCCCAATTATAATTAAGAATCCATTCCCTGAAATCTTTATAATATTGAAGTTAATGGGAAATTAAATTTATTTATTTATTTTGAATTTTATTTTATTTTTTATACAGCAGCTTCTTATTAGTTATCTATTTTATACATATTAGTGTATATATGTCAATCCCAATCTCCCAATTCATCATATACCCAGAGAAAACCATAATTCAAAAAGACACATGCACCCCAGTGTTCATTGCAGCACTATTTACAATAGCCAGTACACGGAAGCAACCTAAATGCCCATCGACAGACGAATGGATAAAGAAGATGTGGTACATATATATATAATGGAATATTACTCAGCCATAAAAAGGAACGAAATTGGGTCATTTGTAGAGACGTGGATGGATCTAGAGAGTGTCATACAGAGTGAAGTAAGTCAGAAAGAGAAAAACAAATATCATATATTAACGCATATATGTGGAACATGAAAAAATGGTACAGATGAGCCAATTTGCAGGGCAGAAATAGAGACACAGATGTAGAGAACAAACGTATGGACATCAAGGGGGGAAAATGGCAGGGGGTGGTGGTGGTGTGATGAATTGGGAAATCAAATTTAAAAGTATATATATAAATATGAGATTATGCATTCATGTTGAAATCCAACCTAAGATTATTTATTTCATACTTTTGCAAATAAATTGAATGAATGACATAAACACTGAAATTACCTGGTAAAACTCTCACTGTAATGTATATAAATTTTTAAATATATAACTCTATTGACAGAAATTATAATTCCTGGTTTGGGAATTTATATTGGAAAAACCCACACACATTGACTGTAAAATCTCTTATGGAAACAAAGCACACTAGAAAGTTAATGCGGTGTAATAGTTAAAGCATAGACTTGGACTGACAATGAATTCTGGTTTTACCACTTACTCATTGTGTGACCTTGGCCAGTTATTTAGCATCATGGCTCAGTTTCCCCAAATCCAAAATAGGAATAATACTACTAACTCTCTCATAGAGGCTTTTTGAGGATTACATGCATTAATTATAAAGTACTTAGAACTGTGAGTGCCTAATATCTAATAAACACCATGATATTTTGCTATTATTATTGTTGAGCTGTTAAACCATAAAAATAACAACAAAAAAATCAGTAAATAACTTTGAGAAAACTATATTTTTCCCTAATTTTTCTTTTTACAGTATTCCACATAGAAACCAAAGTTAGTAAGAAATTAAATGACTTTCTCAAAGAACCGTAGTTGTAACAAGAAGCAGAGACTCCATTTATGTTATATGCTAATGGTCCCTACTCAAAAAATCACTAGTATCCCAGAGAACAAACAGGTGGTTTTGAGAGGGGGGGGGTAGGTTGGGAATGAGTGAAATGGGTGAGGAAAATTAAGAGGTACAAACTTTCAGTTACAAAATAAATGAATCATGGGGATGAAATGTACGGTGTGGGGAATATAGCCAATAATAATATATTAACTTGTTATAGTGACAGATGGTAACTAGACTTATCATGGTAATCATTTTATTATGTATAGAAATATCAAATTACTATGTGATATACTAGGAACTAACACAGTGTTGTAAGTCAATTATACTTCAAAAAATTAACAAACAAATAGACCAACAAACCATAGAAAATGAGATCAGTTTTGTAGTTACCAGATGTGGGAAGTCAGAGAAGGGGGCATTGGATGGAGGTGGCCAAAAGGTACAAATTTCCAATTATAACATAAATAAGTACTAGGGATATAATGTACAACATGATTAATATAATTAACATTGTCTTATGTAATATATGAAAGTTGTTATGAGAGGAAATCCTAAGGGTTCTCACACAAGGAAAAATTTTTTTCTATTTCCTTAATTTTGTATCTGTATGAGATGATGGATGTTCACTAAACTTACTGTGATAATCATTTCATGATGTATGTAAGTCAAACCATTATGCTGTACACCTTAAACTTACACAGTGCTGCTGTATGTCAATTACATCTCAATAAAAATAGAAGAAAAAAAGAAATATTCGTAAAGTAATCCATAGTATTCAAGATGAACCAAGACACTAAGTTCATATATTTGGCAATAATAATAAAGCTTCCATTGGTTGAGTGTGTACTGCATCACACCATACCTATCTTTGTCTCTCTCTCTCACTTTTTTTATTTACTGTTTTAATCCCCACCACAACACTGCAAGATAGCAATTGTCAACCGCCCATGAATAAGAAAGAAGGTATAAAGGTGTTAAGTTATTTACCCAAGGTTATCCAACTAATAAGTGAGTGAATAGAGATTCAAACTAAGGACTATCTTTCTCCAAAATCTCAGATTTTTTTCCACTACATCACTTTTGATGTGACCTTTATAAAATGTAGGTTTAGAGAACTATAAAGAAAGCTTCACAAAGCTTTTTTTTTATATACTTTAAAATCCATAGTGATCTCAGCTGCCAGTCACAATCTGTTTCTTAAGATAATTCAATATTTTGCTTGGCTCCAGTTTCTATATTGCGAGGTCAAGAACTAATCTGTGTGATATTCAAGACTGTGCTCTGACTCCATTGACTCGTGTCTATTAACACTTTCCAGGAACTTTCGGATAGTCTGACAGGGCTATTGCTTGTGCAATGTACTGAAAAACTGTTGAATAAAGTATTTTAAAATACAGAATATAATCTATTAAATGTTTGCTATCTTGATGGGATGGTGAAACAGGTCTGTTTAATAAGTCAGGGTGTTTCTCATTCGTGCTGGTTTATAAACTTTGCTTGTATACCTGTTTTAACCATCCATGCATAATTAATAGCTCTTTCTATCAAGTCTACCTGAAGGTTAATCTAATGTCTGTATTAGGTCAATAGATTCCCTCACTGACATCTACGCAGATGGGCTATTAAATGATATCAAAACTACTCAAGGGAGTGATAATGGTCATTTATTTTACCATAATTCCCTTAGAGTATGGGGAATATCTTGAAAGAGTATATAAAAATGTTAACACAGAAGGTTGAAATCTAGGAGCTATTGCATTAGTTCATATTCTCATTTTTTCCCAAAGTGAGAAAGGAATATAGTTAATTATAAGTATATAGTATATTGAGTATAAAGATTTTCTTCTAGTATAATGAACTTTTTAAACAAGAAGAACTGATTTCCTCCACCATTTATCTTTAATTCAAGCTTTAAATTTATTGAGGGATATATATTTTATCCATACATATCTATCATTGAACAACTTAGTACAGTAATAAAGAAGTCACAGGTCTTGATTTCAAGAGTCTAACAATCTGGTGAATTGTGAAATGGATATTTAGCACAAGAAAATTTGGTTTTTTAGAGGTACACTTATCAATACATTCAAGAAACATTTATTGAAGTCCAATGTCTGTGGGCATTGCACTATAAAAATAGAATGAAATAAATAGGATGAAACATTCACACTAGTAAGGAAAAAAAAAACAAAAGAAAGAAGTGTTCTAACAGTGCTGTGCATCTGGTATTATAGTAAAAATGAAGAAAAGATTTAGAAATCAGTCTGGTGGGATTGGAGAGGGAAGATTGAAAAAAAAGTCTGTTTATTACCTATCTGATAAGTTCCAAGCTAACTGATCTGCTATCCAAAGCCTTCCAGGAACAGGGCTATGCCTACCTTTCTAGCCTCAGCTAAGGCCAGTCCCCTGCCTCATCCCTCATGTATATATCAGAAAAAAGAACCTACCCCCAATCTTCAAAATCCACTCTGCACATGTAGTATTATCCATCGCTTGCTTGTATTCACTCACACAATATCCTTTCCTGACTGACCCTACTCTTTACGTATTATTTTAGGATTAAGTCTCAATTTTGGGGTCACTTTATTTTAGAAGATTTCCTTGACCTTATTCAGCTCCCCATTCGAAGTCAGGTTAGCAGTTAGCTCTCATAGAATTCAATGGACATAACAAATTTGTTCATGTACTTTGTATTAAGATTGTTTTCCTCCCTATGTGGTAAACTTCTTGAACAAAAAGATTATATCTCATTATCTTTGTAACTCCAGCACCTAGCACAGTTTGGGACTACATAATAGGTATCCAACAGAAGTTTCAAAATTGAACTCAAGTGACACTTACTTGAAACTTCAAAGATGAGTAAAAATTAAGCTGGCAAATAAAGGCAGTAAAACATTCCAAGAAGAAACAAAATGTGAAAAATGCAGATGTGTGAGAAAATGTGGTATTAGATAAGCCTATAATATGACTCAGAAATGGATTTCATTTCTAGAAATTTGCCTAATTTATTATCTTATCCTCACAGAAGTCAACAAGATTACTTTGAAAAGATATGCAGTTTGTAAGTCTAGGGTCACGAAATTCAGAGACCATAACTTCCCCCTGAATGGCCTGCAATATCCTGATTTCTCCTGTCTTCCAGGTGGGAAAATAAGCCTGATGGAGAGACTAGGATAGAAAGAAAACATAAAGGAAAGGAAAAGAAACAAACAAAAAAAATCCCGGAGAATATAAGTAAAAAAGAGCTAGAAATTATCTAAGCATCTATCCCATCTCTCCCCCAAGATCTAAATTTTTAATTGTGTCCTGAACAGCATCATTCCACAGATACACAGGCATTTTTGTTCATCCTCAGATCTTCTCCTCTACCTGCATTAATGTCCTCAGTTAATGACACATTTATTTCTTACATTCATAAATATTTATTAATCACCTAGATTGCATCTTTTACTGAACTAAAGATTTGGTATATTCTAGTGAACAAAATACACATAGTTTCTACATTTGAAGAAATATTCCATCTGTGTAGTTCCAAATCTCTCCTATGCCCCTTCTTATCCTTGTATTTTCCGTAGCCACTCACTCAGTCACCAGTCCTTTTAGTGTATTTCCTAAATACTGTGTCTCTCAAGACTATCTATTCTCTATTTCTACAATTAATTAAATTTGGATTCTTAGTCTAGTCTCACTGGAATTCTAAAGCTTCTTAATAATAGTTTCTCTGCCTTGTACTTAATATGTATCTTCCACAATATTTTTTTTATAAACAGATTTAATCATGTTACTATCCTGCTTAAAAATCTTTCAATCTTTCCACATTGACTATAGGAGGACGTTGTCTACAAAAAACCTCTTTTTTTCCATTCATCTAACCCAACAGAATGCCTGTTTTTCAAGTTTTCAAACTAACCTTGTATGACTCAGGGGAAGAAGATCCCAAGTTGAGCTTCTGAGACTAATGTTGATTATCTAAGCCAATCATGGTGATCTCTTTTTCCAGTGCCACTAATTGTTTTAGGGATAAGCATGTGGTCCGGTTTTGGACAATGAGAAACAATGAGGGTCCTTTGAGGGAATTCTTGGAATTTTTCTTTGCTCCTATAAAATATTTATGGGAGGAAAGGATGCCTCTTGATGTAGCCTCCAGAAAACCTGCACCCATTATGCTGCCAGCTTGAGAATGAAGTCAGCACAAATTGAAGTGATACTTAACTCATCCCCTGAAGTTACCATCCCTGTAGGCCACCTTGACTCTGGACATTGAACAAATGTCCTTATTGTTAAAGTCCACTGAGTGAGGGTTTCTTTTACATACATCTTTACGCATGCCAAACAAAGCCTTTTATGATCTACCCCTGTTTTTCAACCTTAGCTCTTGTACCCCCAACTTTTGGAATTATGATTTTAACTAAATTGGTTGAAACACCAAAGTATGCGTACAAATCATCTGGGACCCTGTTAGAATGCAGGCTCTGATTCAGTAGGTTTCAGGTAAGGCTTGGGATTCTGCCTTCTAAGTTATACAATGCTGCTCATCCATGAATCACACTTTGATTAAGAAGGAACTAGATTACCTGTAAGTACCCTTCTTAAACAATCAAGACAGAAATGACAAAACCAGCACTGAAGCTATGTATATTATGAGACATTTTTTTCAGTTCTTTATCTTGTCAATCATTTCTTTATAAAACACTAGTTCCTTCTGAAGTCAGTTAAAGTCTCCAGTAAAATGAAAGGAATGGGCCACACATTAATACACAGAATCAGAGAATATCTATCTATCTATACACACACACAAATGTATTTGGTTTGGTTTCATTCTTATTGTCATGTTTCCTTGTTTGCTCTGCATGTTTCCTCTAGATTAACGCCAATAATCATGTAAACCAGGGATTTAATGTGGTATTTTTCCTAAATTAGGTCATTAATTTTTAAATTCTATGCCATTTAGGAAGAAATTTTTAAGAAGGAGTTCCAGATAAAGTTTAAGGCAATATTAATTACCAAAAACTATTTTCCTGCAGTTAAGAAAAGCAAATTACTTAGGGTAATTGAAAATAAATACCTACTGTTATTAGCATAAAACTTTGTTTTCTAAATTACCATTAAAAATTGTCTGGCTTTTGGGACTTCCCTCGTTGTCCGTGGGTAAGACTCCATGCTCCCAATGCAGGGGGCATGGGTTCGATCCCTGGTCAGGGGAACTAGATCCCACATGTATGCCTCAATGAAGTCAGCATGCCACAACTAAGACCCAACACAGCCAAAATAAATAAATAAATATTGTCTGGCTTTTACCATTTTTCTCCATTTACTGGTTTCCAGGGTGCTCTTTTTCTTTGGAACTGAAAAAGTTTGAAATACTGATAATTAGCTTCTAAAGGATTCTGACATTTGAAACGTTTAAACAGAAGGAAAGTATTTTCTGTCATCTATTATGCACTTTTCTCTTATGTAAGAAAATGTAATTACAGATAAAACATCAAGAAGATCACATGTCACAACTGTTACTCAAATCAACCATTCATAAGTAATGTAGTGCAAATACTTAATAATTCATACCTAGAATAACTATGAAGTTACAAATTGCTTAAACTTAAATTAGAATGTTAGTGGTTTTTACTGGGGACTAGAATCCCCAAAGTCTCTCAATGTATATATTTACAATTATTTCTTTGTCAGAAGGAGATTTATGATTTTTTTACATTTAGTTGACTATAGTTTATTTTTCATAAAGTTTCAATTTAAAATTAATCACACAAATATAATCTTAGTTATAAAGGAAAATCTTCATGGGCCATTTTCTCCATTCCATTTGAACTGAGTCAAAGACTCACATGCTTAAAAAAACAGTCACAGGAGAAATCTTTTCATTAAATTCCTCCTCAGTTCTTCTGCTCACATTACAATAAATTAACCAGGGAAAAGTCTCTTTGTAAAATTCTCTTTTTACTGGAACATCCAGAGGTCCATTATTTATAATCATCTGTGAGTATTATACTATTGTTTTTTCAATTGTGGCAAGATTGTTTAAAATTATTATATGCAATGGACTAAAAGATATGTTAATCTTGTTAGAAGAATTATTAATCTCTTCAATGATTTCAATGAATCAGATTAACAATGAAAATAATAATAATATCAACAATAACAATAATAATAGGAACTTTTACTGTGTGTCAAACCACTCTTCACAACACTCTTCACAACAGGTTTGGTACCATTGTTTTCTCCATGCTAGTCTACTGCAGAGTACAATAAATTTACCTGGGTAAATTGTTTTCTTAAAATTCTTTTCTTTGTAGAAGCATCCTGAGGTCCAATATTCATAGTCATACCTTAATTTGAATGCTACATTGAAATATGAAGATCTATTACATTTGTTTTGTCAATTATGATGTTTGTTCAATTATGATTCAGTTATGAAAATACTGTTTTACAATTATTCTATGAAGTGGATTCTAGAGATATTAATGACTCCTTCAAAGATTATTAACTTTTATAGGGATATTAATGAATCTGCTTAGCAATTAAAATAATTATAATAGCAGTAATAATAAAATAATGATAATAATAAGCACATTTACTCAGTGCTAAACTAACAAGTTTACTATCATTATCAAACCATGTCTTTCTTCATACTATTGTACTACACAGATATTCCCCTCCTCTATAAGACAGGGTGTTTCATGAAACCACAATTTTACTTCAACATGGTAAAATCTTTACTTGGTCTCTACAGGCTCAGGTGTCTTTTTCTCCCTTTCCTTGCTATACAAAGAAAATCGGGCTCCATTATGATTTTTATAGCATTTTTGTAAGAATGCTTATTTATTTCCTTGTATTTTAAATGTGCCCAGAGGCTCCATACTCTATATATGTAAATTTAAATGTAGGTCCAGTTGTTTAGAAATAAATGAGAAAATAAATAAAATATGTAGGATGGATGCAAGCAGATATACAGCAGAGCACAACACATTTTGATTGTTGACTAGAAAACATGAGAAATTTTGTCATCTTCAATTTACCTTGCTTCATTCTGACCAAAACTTTCTTGACACAAACAATGTGCAGAATGGAGATCTGGTTTGCGAAACAGTTGAGATTGTGTATGTGGGTGTATGTGTGTTTTTCCCTGAAGCAGGATATAAGCACAGATGCCATTCAGTTGGAGCACTGACTACAGGTTGAAACGAAAATGTCCTGGCCTCATTGAAACAGTTATTTATGGTGAGGCAACGTCTGCAAATAGCAATCCATTAGGACTAAATGCCTACTGCATGAGATGGAGAAAAGGCACCTTCACACAAAAATGTAATATCCAGATTAGGTGCCTGTTCCTGAAATTTTTGAGTTTAGCAAAGAAAAGTTCCATTTGCTCTCAGCCCTGCGAACTGCGAAATGCATTCTCCTATCTCCAAAAATCAGCCCTGGGTAGAAGAGATATAATTTTAGAAGCAGAAAGAATGCTAATATTAAATGGATTTATTTCAAATTTTTCTTGAATGGACAGTTTTCCTCTCAAATCCTTTTATATTCTAAGGCATGTCTTGGCAGTACATGTGTATTTGTACATGTGCAAGTAATACTGATATACAAATGTCAGAACTTGCTGAATTGAAAAATAGGTGGGGTAATTAATTTTACTAAATCTGCCAAAATGTTAATACAAATATCAAAGTTCAAGCTGAAGCATATATTCTTCTTACACAATGCCATCAGCTCTTAGAATGTGGTAGTGGCTTACGCTTTAAGAAGGAGCTGAGCTGAGGAGGAGAGGGTATGAGGCTACCATGTTCCAGGAACAATTTGGAGGCATGTTACATGCATTTCTGATTAAATATTTTAATACATACGTGTTAAGAATTAAAACTGTATTTTGTTGACATGGAAGTTAAAGCTCATGTAAGCCAGATGTCATACTCAAAAGCATTTTACTCATGAAATTTGTATTTTGAAATTAGTTCTCTCTGAGGATGCAAATAAAGTTTTGTGGATACATACATAGATGAGAAAAATATATAATTCAATTGATAGAATTATGGCATGATATTCTGTCCAAGTCCTGGCACTAGGTGAGGCAGAAATTACAGATATATTTTTAAAATCAATAAACCCATTGAAATATTAGGACTCAGACTGCTTATACCTTACTCAAATCAGAAAGATAATATATCCCCATTACTATGACAATCAGAGGAGGGGTATGCCTATGCTGACTTCATTCCTGGATTGTTCTCTTTTCCCTATCAACTTGTTTATTATAATCAACTTCTAACATGAAGAATAAATACATCCTTGTACATAACAATGAAAAATTATGTCTCTTTCTTGGAGCACTGTAACAATATTCATCCCATCACACTATACTCACTTGTCTAATTACCCCAAACTCGATAAAGACAACAAGGGTAGAAACTTTAGAGATAGTATACACCACAGGGTTCTTATACAATGTGCAAGAGCAGGTGATCAGTAGATATTTGCTAAATTAATATATGGAGGTAATTGTATACACTATTCCTTACTATAACTGCTTCCTATGTGCATATGCTAATTGATAAAATAAGTTTTTAATATTCTTTTTTTTTTTTTTTTTTTGCTGTACTCGGGCCTCTCACTGTTGTGGCCTCTCCCGTTGCGGAGCACAGGCTCCGGACGCTCAGGCTTTTTTTTTTGCTGTACTCGGGCCTCTCACTGTTGCGGCCTCTCCCACTGCGGAGCACAGGCTCCGGACGCTCAGGCTCAGCGGCCATGGCTCACGGGCTCAGCCGCTCCGCAGCACGCGGGATCCTCCCGGCCCGGGGCACGAACCCATGTCCCCTGCATTGGCAGGCGGACTCTCAACCACTGTGCCACCAGGGAAGCCCAGTTTTTAATATTCTTGAGGAGAAAGACTCTGTCCTACATTTCTCTGGATCCCTTACTTTCTTGCACAGTGATTTTCACATAATCAGTTCTCAATAGACTTTTTTTTTCTTTATTTTTTTCTACTCAGGGAGCTCTGCAGAATGAATTTAGGTAGATATCTTGCTGAATTAGAAAAATAATCAAATAAACAAAAAAGCACAAACATTTGCTTACATATGCCCACATTGTCAATTAGTAGCATCTCCTGTGGGATTATAAATTGGATATCATCCATGCTAATATATTTTCAACATGATGAATTGACTGAGTTTCTGAAATTCAGTTACAAATGTCAATAAGATAAAACTAATTTCTCTATCTATGCGTTTACTTTTAGTTTTTATCAACGACATAATTTTTTCTTATATAACTGTGTAAAGAGAGGTGCTTTAGATCCTGGAAAAAATGAAATGAATCTGTCCTTGCATTAATAGGCACAATATTTTGCTCTTGGTATCCAGTGGCTCAAAGCCTGATTCTCTATGCTTTTCTTCTTATCTTTTATACTGAAAACTGTTGGTTCTCCCACTTTTATGCATAACACATAGCTAGTGCTCTGAAATGGAGACCAAGACACTGGTTCAAGTCCCTTCATTTGGTGATCTATGTTACCTGGAGGAAGATGTTACATTTCTTACATTTCTATGTATCCAGCTCAACAGTACATAAGAACATCTTTTACAATGCCACAATTTTGTGAGGCACTAGCTTGCATTTCTCCTAGTTTTTGTCTCTTACCTCTTGATAATTGAGAAAGATGCACCAGCAAAGAGTGATATGTAAATTTCCAAATGCAGAATAAAATTGATTGATGGAGTTATAAGTAATTGTTCATATACTATATAGTATGTAGTCAATTATAACCTGCTGGAGGAGTATTAATAATTTGATGTTAGAATAGGGCTCCATCTTATTCATCAAACATAATGTCTAGGTTTATTAATATTATTATTATTTCTACTTTTATTCATTTCTGTTTTTCCCCACCCTCTTGATATGTTTCTTAAGAGTTTGAGTATTTTAAGATTCCTCATTTTGCTGTGGACAATTTCAGTTAATTTGCTCAGCACTTTAACAGCTTGTCCACTCTGACTTTTTTTTTTTTTCGGTACGCGGGCCTCTCACTGTTGTGGCCTCTCCCGTTGCAGAGCACAGGCTCCGGACGCACAGGCCCAGCGGCCACGGCCCACGGGCCCAGCTGCTCTGCAGCATGCGGGACCCTCCCGGACCGGGGCACGAACCCATGTCCCCTGCATCGGCAGGTGGACTCCCAACCACTGTGCCACCAGGGAAGCCCCCACTCTGACTTTCGATCAGAAAAATATCTTTAACTTTTGTGACACTTGTAATATACATATATCACATACTATTACCGACTTTGACTTAAATATGTAGTTTTTATATATGCCAAGTGAAAGGCAATACCTGATAAAATAGTTTCTCTTTCAGAAAAAAAAATATATTTTGAGAGGTTCAAGAGAAAGGAATCATTCAAATAAAAAATACATCGTGGTCCTGCTGGGAATAATAAACTTTCACCAGTAATAAAATCCAAGTTGTAAGAACCACCCAGCAACTCCCCATCACCCTGTCTAGGCTAAAATCTGTAGCTGTCAGAAATAAACAGAGGGAACTCCTCTTCAGGACACTGACATTTAATTCTATTTGAGGTTTGTTAAAGGTCATTCAATTTCTTTGCTTGCATTTTGCTTTCATTATCTTGCAAGCTACTTTAGTGAGTTAATTCATTTAATACTGTGAAGATGAAAATTGATTTGTATCAGATCATCTCACTCTATAGATAAGTTGCTAATTTCAGAAACATTTCATTCCTATTTATAATGAGGAAGAGGGGGATGAAAAAGAATCATAAGAAAGAGAAGATCAAGGAAACTGGATATTATAATGAAGGCATTAATTTCCTGAGTTTCTTTTAAAAATAACCATATTTTAATTTTGTTATAATAGTAAATGGGAGAAGGAAATGATAGCTATAAAAAAACTGTTATCAAAAACCAAGGGAAACAAAAGTCTAAACGTTACTAGAAACATCATACTGAGACCAATATAAAAATATCAGGAGAGATCTAAGGTATGTGCTCAAGCTGAGAGCAGCTATAGCAAACATAGGGAAGGCAAAATTATCTCTACAAAACCTTATAGTTACAAATGCAAACAAAAGAGGAGTGTAAAATTGATAAGAGAATAGAATGAGTGTGATTAGACCAATTCTATTAAAAGCTATGAAAGACAATAAATGATTCAATAGAAGTAATATGCATCCAAGTTTGTTCAGTAATCCACTGGAGGTCTTTGTCAAAATCTTTTGACAAGCTAATTAAAAGCAGACAGTTATGCAGCATTTGGCATTTACCTTTGTAAAATGAATCAACTCATCTTCAAGTTCCTATATTCATATTTTCTCTACTGCCCCATCATGGTGACCTTTATGGTACAATACTGTACTATGAATAAACTGCATATTCATCAAGACAGTCTCAGAGTCACAATGAAAATAAAATGTTCCCAGAAAAATATCTTTAACCAGGATTTAACTCAATGAAATAAATATTCACTGAACATTGAATATTTTCTGGACATTGCACAGAGTGAGAGAGGCACACAAAAAAAGTCAAAGTCACTGCCCTTGAGGAGGTCATGATATACTAAATGTTTAAAAAATACGTAGTCTGAAATTTTCATTATCTTTCTCTTTAAATCTTTTTTTCTGAGTTAATGGGATATATTTTCCCCAGGATAATGATGTTGCTTTTACAATACTGAATTCCTCATAGTAATATATATTCACAGGCAACAAATCCCAACGAGGTTACTAAAATAAGGAAAAGATAGGAAAAAGGTTTATTTTGTTTTGTGCTGATTTTAATAGATATTTTGGAATGATTTTGCAGTGGTTCCACAGGATAAGCTGATGCCTTGAGGCTAATATAGTTTATATTTTCCCTAGTGTCTAATAAATAAGTAGAAACTGGAGTGAACTATTCTTTACACCAGCAATGTCCTTCAGGGTCATTTTTTTTCTTGTGTTTTATTTAATGAATAAAATAAATAGATATACAGGTTCGTATATATCCCCAAGAATTTCGACATCAATTCTCTGTGAAAAAAGTAATTTGTTTTAATGTAGGAACTTTCTTTTTCCTCTTCCTTCCTTCCTTCTTTCTTTCCCTCCTTCTTTCCTTCCTTCCCTTCTCTCTCTCTATTTCCCTCTTTCTCTCTGTAACTCTTTTTCTTTCTTTTGTAGCAGAACCTCTCGTTGAGTCAACCACTGATGATACAGCATCATTACAGATGCTGACCTATTTCCTCCACGATCAACTTTTTGTTTCCTGATATGAAGAAAACACTTTGAATAAATCTCAGACTGTTAGTTTTGCACAACTTGATGCTCTAGAAAAAGTTTTCTAAATTTCCCAATATTTATAAATCATACAAATGCTACATTGTAATATTTATTGATGAAATCTCTTGACTCATCAACCTAAATAAGGGAGCTGTTCTTTACTATTTTACTCAAAACCTCTTCAGCATGATGAGACATGTTATTTACACAAATATTTATCATGCTGTTTGAGAGTAGAAACTTTTCATCTTGTCCTAGACTTTGATTTACTATAATTTTTTTATACTTAATATTTGGTTTTATTTTTAAATTATTTTTTAACATCTTTATGGGAGTATAATTGCTTTACAATGGTGTGTTAGTTTCTGCTTTATAAGAAAGTGAATCAGCTATACATATACATATATCCCCATATCTCCTCCCTCTTGTGTCTCCCTCCCATCCTCCCTATTCCACCCCTCTAGGAGGTCACAAAGCTTTAACAAACCCCTTTTATCTAAAGATTCAAAGTAGGCTAACTTTTCTTCTGGTAATCCATCTCAGACTCAGGCTCACAACTAGGCCAGGAAGCTTGGCCAGGACAGGCTAGCTGTTTCTCCACACTTCTGGTTTTGAAAAATCATACTGCAGGGTTTTGAATGCTTTGAAAAAAATTCTTGAATGGACATATTTTGAATAAAATGGGCAATCAGAATCTGACTAATGTGCTCAGAAATATTTTTTTTAAGCAGATATAGGAGCATCAAAAACAACTTATTTTTTTAAATTTTTGAATATTTTAAAATCAATGCAAATGTTTAAGGTAAAGTGATGTTTCTATGTTCTTGGCATTGATTCTTCAGTACAGATTTTAAAATGAAGCCAAAGTAACATTCCTACAACATTTATATCTTTTTTGTTTTTACTATAATAGACTAGAAGATAGCACTTATTATGGGCCAGTCCCAATACTAAGTACTTCACTAATATTACCCCATTGGAGCCCCTTAACAGCCTTATGAGGCAGCTACAGCTAGTATTTCCTTTTTACAGACTAGGAAACTGAAGCATCAATAGATGAAGCAACATTTTCAATATGACTTAATCACCAGTGGAGCAGAGATTCTAGAGCAGGCTACAGATTCTTAGCTTTTTTTTTTGCGGTACACTGGCCTCTCACAGCTGTGGCCTCTCCCGTTGCGGAGCACAGGCTCTGGACGCGCAGGCTCAGCGGCCATGGCTCACGGGCCCAGCCGCTCCGCGGCATGTGGGATCTTCCCAGAATGGGGCACGAACCCGTGTCCCCTGCATCGGCAGGCGGACTCTCAACCACTGTGCCACCAGTGAAGTGCTTTTAAACGGACACATTGAAGCTTCTAAGTGTAAGTTTAAATACTGTGATAACTTTTGTTATAATTTATATTTAATCAAAGTAATATATGTACACAGACCTACAAACATTAGCAATCACTAACAGCCTTTGGCTCACTACTCATCTGACTCCTAATGTCTCAAAGCAGTCACTTTTAATTTTCTTTTTTTGTAATTTATCTATATAATTCTAAAAAATAAAACAAAGTATGTTCATACTGTTCTTTCTTGATTTTTAAGTGCATGATAATTTTTACCTGCTACAAAGAGATTAGTCACCGTAGACACACATGCATGCATCCACTCCTGCCTTCTTACCAATGGAATTTCATCTTTTTCTTAAATTAGTATTCAGAATGGCATCATACTGTCTAATCTTGGGTCTGACTAAGCAACCACAGAAGTTACATTTTCATTCCTGCACAACTTTTTCCTTGAAGTTGCTAATTGCCTCATTTCATTCACTTAGATTTCTGGGTACCGAACATTAATTCATTCCCAAATATCCTGACAAACTATAAAAATTTCTTGCAATACAGTAAAACACACAGTTAATCTGTCAAGTGATTTTATGTCCCATATCTGCTGACCACCCTCTCTTGGAGTCCTCTGACTCCCTGCACTGATCTGAGCTGAATGGTCCCAGTCCCAGTAGTCCCAGGAAGTCTTTTCATATGATTCTGAGCAGTTGTCTCCTGTTTGTCTGGGTTTGATCATCATTCTTTATAAAGACTTTCAGTGAATTCTTTATAAAGACTTTCAACTCCATCCTCAAAAGCAACCCACCTTCAAAAGCATCTGGTGTCACCAAATCCCCAGCCTTTCTAAAAATAATGTAAGTGAATGATGATAGCCTTTATTCTCTCTCTTCTCTCACATACACCTACTCCCATTCTCATAAGCATAAGACTGCAGCTTTCTCTCTTCTGCTGCTAAATTTAAAATATATTTTTCTTCCTTCCCCCCTCCCTCCCTCCCTTCCTTCCTGCCTTCTTCCTTCCTTCTTTCCTTCCTTCTTTTTTTTCTTTCTTTCATGGAGGTTCAAACCAGATGACCCTGGTAGACCTCTTGTTTGAGGAGAGAGCTGAGAGTCTGAGATGAAAAAGATTAGATTTCACAGGGAAGAACAATGGAGAAAGCTATGTAGAAATGTGAGATTCATACAAAAATCAGTAATGTTTCAATATATTACTAACAATCAAACAAAAATGAAAATAAAACAATAATACATTTATAATAGTATCAAAAATATGAAATACTTCAGAGATACATTTGACAAAAGACATAAAAACTATCAAATTAAAAAGACCTAAATAAATGGAGAGTTTACATGAACAGAAGATGTGATATTTCCCAAAATGATCTGTATGTTAAATATATAACCTATATTAAAACTCCATTAAGCTTCTTTGTTTTGTGTTTGTTTTGGTAGAAATTGACAAGCTGATTCTAAAATTTATACAGAAAAGCAAAGAGTCTAGGGTAGCCAAAACATAAAGATGTTTTATGACAAAGAACAGAGTTGAAAGGTTAACAATAATTGATTTCAAGTCTTATTATGAAGTTACAGGTAATAAAAACTTCATGGGACTGACAAAAGTATAGACATGTAAGTTGGTAGAAGAGAGAGTCTAGAAATAGACCCAATGCACATATAAACAACTGAGTTTTGATACAATTGCAAGGATAATAAGTGGAGAGAGAAATTTCCAACATGATACTGAGACATTTAAATGTATGTATGCAAAAAGATTAATTTTCATCCCTACCTTGCATCATAAAATTAGTTTATAATTCATTTATCTATTTTACAGATAACAGATCTAAAAGTAAAATATAAAACTATAAAAGTTGTTAAGACTAAAATAAGAAGCTTAGGTTAAACAAAGAGTTCTTGGATAGGACACTAAAAAGAAAAAAAATTGATGAAATGGACCATCAAAATTAAAAACTTCTGACATATATATACATACATATGTGTATATATATAAATAAAATCAGATAAAATGAAATATATATACTACATGTATGTGTGTGTGTATATATGTATATATATATATATATATAGAGAGAGAGAGAGAGAGAGAGAGAGAATCTTAAAACTCAATAATAACATAAGAAGCAATCCAATTAAAAAATTGGAAAAAGTTTTGAGCCAATACTTCACCAAGAAAGATATATGGAAGGCAAATAAACACATAAAATGATACTTGACATCATTAGTCACTAGGAAAATGCAAATTAAAATCACAATTAGATACCACTATATACCTATTAAAATGGGTAACATGTAAAAGTCTAATTGTACTTAGTGTTGTAAGGGATGGGAAACAACTTGAGTTCTTATACTACTGATAAGAATGCATATGGTCCAACCACCGTAGAAAACTGTTTTGCATTTTCTTAAATTGTCATACTTTCATCTGCCAGACAAACCAGTCATTCTATTCTTAGGTATCTATTCAAGAAAAATGAAAGCACATGTCCATACCAAAACTCATGCATCCATGTTCATATTTGCTTAATTTTGTAAAAGTCCAAATTTGAAAGTAACTGAAATATCCACCAAATAGTCTGTGGATAAATTGTGTTATATTTATGCATTGGAATAATACTTAGTGATTAAAAGATTTAACTATTGATATAGCAACAACATGGCTGAATCTCTTATGCTGAGTTAAAAAAAAACAGGTGAAAAAACGATATAAGATTCAATTTATATAAATTTCTAGAAAATGCAAACTAATCTAGGGACAGAAATCAGATCTGTGGTTGCCTAAAGATGGGTGGGTGTTTTGGTGGCAGGGAGATAAGGAAGAGTGGGATTACAAAGGCACACAAGGGACCTCTTGGGTGATGGATAAATTTACTATCTAGATTGTGGTGATGATTCTTAATTTTATACAGATGTCAAAAAATGCTTTAAATTTTATATACAGCACTAAACAGGCCAATAAAAAGTAAGAAAAAAGTATCTGCTCTCTTACTTACTTTGTCTTTATAGGATTATGCCTTTCAAAATTCCATTATTTAATGTTTTTCTTGGGGGAGTAGGAAAAGCTGAGTTGAGATAAACATGTATATTTAGTCATATTTAACCAAAGGCAATATTTATTTTCAGTTTCTAGTTTATTTCATTTTAAATTGAGACTCCATTAAATAACACCATATAAAATTGTATTCCAAACACAATTTTAAAATGACAAAGTAGTTAATTTCCTCCATATCAGCAATGGCTGCTGGTACGCTATAGCCTGTCTCTTGTTGAGAAATTCTATACAGGACAATGAAAAACAAGATGAAAAGTTGCTTGCTGATATCCTATAAATTACTTTCCCCCACACCTTCAAAACTTGTGGATGTGGTAGGAGACCAGATTATGAAAGACCATTGTAGATTGCAAAGCATTATACAAAAGCAAGGTGACCTTATTATTCAGCCAACTGAAGGAAGGATATAAATCAAAACCAGGTTGTTATGGTCAGATTCAGGGATAACATTCTACGTAACCAATAGTAGAAGTATTCTTGGAAAAGAGGCTTGGATTTATAATTGTATCCCTAGAACATGTTTGACAGGAACAGAAAGGGGCCCTGGATGCCATTGGCCCTAACTCCTCAAGGTGTATAAGACAATGGTGAAACCCTGTGAGCAGAGGTCATGTGTCCATGGTACCCAGTCACAAAGAAATTATCAGGTTCCTGTCAGAAAGGCAATATCTATGACTCCTTGCTTAAATCTCATTCCAATACACCCAAGACCCCTGTTATCTAGGGAACAGAACATAATGGTTAAAAGTCCTAACTTTACAGCCAGACTGCCTGAGTTTGCAATTTGCTTCCACTACTTACTGGCTTTAACCTTTAGATATAAGGCTGTTCAAAAAAGAGATTCACATCTCTCTTTTTTTTTTTTTTTTTTGGAGATATGGTAGGATTGGCATATTGTAGGATTGTACTTTCCTCTTTGAAAGTTGGTGTGATTCTGTGACATGCTTTAACTCTCCAAATGTGAAAAAAAATCCAGCATGTATCACTTCTGGGAAAAGCTTTAGGATCAGTGCATGACTTGTCATGTCTATTTCCTCTTGTCAAAGTGGGAGCGAAAGCTGGTTCCAAATAAGGATTTAGTCAGCTTGCGTCCCTGAGCAACAATAGTGAGCTTGAACCCATGGAAACTTACTAACTTGTAGCTTTAAGAAGAAACTTTGTCAAGCCTCTAAAATTTGCTTTGTTTATTGCAGCATGACCTAGCTTATCTTGATCAGTATTGTGTGTGACCTTGGGCAAGATGCTTATCTCTTACTCTTCAGTTTCCTTGTCTGTTAAATTAGGGTCATAGTAGTATTTATTCTGAGAGTTGTTGTGTGAATTAAATGAGAAAATGCATGTAAAGTTCTAAGAATATCCCAAGCACATAGTAATTTTTATTAGTAACAAATTGTTAGTAGCAGTACCTCTTTTGAAAGGTTGAAAAACTCAGCGATCCCCATGTATAATTAAGGTACTATTTAAAGAATACTAACTATAATCCTGATAATATAGTAATCACTTTACGTAAAATATAAAGAATAATCAACATTGTAAAACTTTACGAGCATTAGAAGCATTATTCAGATCTATAGTTTCCATAAATGAGTACTGAGAAATATTTGTACAGCTGTTTTTGGCAGCAAATGTCCTATGTTGATTTCAGCAAATGTTTTACTTTTCAAGTTTTCATTAGAAGGACTTAATTGAATCAAAATAAATGAAAGTATATCTCAGCACGATTAGAGTAGCTTTCTTAGTTAGCTTTATTCTGACTGCTATAACAAATTGACCCAAATCTGCATCATAGATTATTTTTTCCTTACGTGTCAATGATGCATCTCTCTCTCTCTCACTCATAGTTATTCACTGACCCATGGAGACAGAGACTTTGCCACTTTGAACAAAGTGTGCCCAGGGTCACCTTGCCAATTGTCTCCATTCCAGCATTTTTAAGTGAAAACAATAAAAAAAAACACAACGAGTCTACATGGGAGGTTTTTATGAGGCAAGTCTGGGAGTCAAATACACCATTCTGCTCATACTCTGCTGATTACAACTTAGTCGCTGGGTCATACATAAAGGAAGATCAAGAAAAGTATTCTAATAATGTATCCAGGGAAAGGGGAGAAAAGTAGATGTGTGTGACATAAGCAATCTCCACCTCAGTTTTTTAGACTTTGAAATCTGTGATTAAAAGATCTTTCCACTCAAGGTAGCTCCTCACAGAATAACTCTAACATATTTATTTCAATGTTTTCAGCTTGTGAATGTCCTTTCACTTTCATTTATTTTCATTTTGCTCCTCACAATAACCCTCTGAGGAATAACACAGGTGTTATTATTATTCTTCACTTAAAATGGAGAGAATTGGAATAGGGTTAAGAGTCTCTGGGTCAAATGGAGCAGAACTAAATAGAGAAATTAAGTGGATATTGTTAAAAGGGATAAAGTGAAGCTATGCTCAATTCCCAAACCTCAAGAGAGGGCTCAGGCAAGAAGTAGTTTTAATAAGCCTTTACTCTTAGGGACATTTATGTATACCCTCACGTCAAGTTAAACTATTTTTAAAATTTTTTCCTTAAGAAAAATTGGTCATATAAGATTGATGTGTTACAGACAAAAAAATCACTGTACTTTTTAAAATTTCATGAATATATGCACTGTGACACAAAAACTTTTATTGCCTTGTCTTTTCCAAAGGTTGATTCATTCTAGGTGGGTGAAAATAGGAAAGGAATTATAATTTAATGAGCAAGCATGTATGTATGAAACATTCTACATATATTATCTCATTTAAAGAAAGCTTCAGGACAGCAATATCATCTAAATTTTATTCATGTGAACCTTGAAGCTAGAGAAATGAATGTTTCTTGGAAGTCAGGAATGAAATTCTGGAAGATTACACTGTTCCTCAAATAATGGTGATAGAAAGCAACGGGGATTGTTCTGGAGATTGTGAAGGCAATTTTCCATAATAATTATCACATAAATGGCAAGAGAATGTTTACACAAATCTATATCAGGTACAGTTGTCAACGTTGACTTTAGCAAAACTAAATATTGATGGTTAAAACATTAAAGGAGTCCTGTTGTGTTGATAGCTTCAGAAATCAAATAACAAAATCTGATTTCAATATAATGCCACTGTTAAAAATAAGCTGTGAGAGAGTAAGTTAATTTTTGAATAACTTATATTCTTAAGCATGGTCACTCCTTTTAAGTCCAGCTGGGTAACTCTTGTGCCAATCAACTCATATATCCCAAGTACACAAGCTGAGCCCCTGGCAGAGGGATGAGTAATTCAGAGAATAGGTGAACAGCTTGTGGATGCAGAATCCCAAAGAGCAGATCTACAAGTACTCTCCAATTGCTTGCCCTTTATCCACATATGTTTTGAACAAACCATTACATTTGTAAGAAAAAACAACTAATCTGTCTTATTATCATTCCAGTCACCTGGTGATTCCAGATGAGAACCTGTGGTTTAGAATTTTACTTTAATCTCTGTCATGTACTGGCTCTGCTGTGCTGCTCAAGCTACCCTCTTTGAGCTTCAGTTTCCTCATCTTGTCAAACTGAGAGAATAATACCTACTTTGCAAGTCACAAAGTTTAGAAGAATTATAAAAATAACAAAAAACATTTCTAGCACATAGTAAACCCTCACTAAATACTTATAGTTGTTGTTATTGTTATCATCAGGATGATAAGGATAATGATGATAGTGGTGATAATGATAATTGGTCACTGAAGTCCAATTAATTTAACACATAGAATATCTTAACAGTGGTTCTTTGTGTTTTAGGCATAGTAAGTTTAACATTACTTGAATGTGCTAAAATCTATTTTTGGGAAAACATTTTCAAACATGCCACCTCATTTGATCCCTAAATATTAACTCCCATTTTAAGAATGAATGGAGTCTAATACTGATGTCTCATAGCCAACATTATGATTCTGTTACAATGTTATTTTCCTTCTAACTCAACATTTCTTTGAGAAACATTTTTTAGTACTTACCACAAATATGACATTGAGCATAAAACTGAACCACCAAACTTCATTATATAATTTTATTAAAAAATGTAAATCACTATTTTTTGTTTATCCAGAGCCAAGTACCACATACATGTGGCACAAGCAAATCACTATAAATGATTTCCCCAGAACAGATTCAAGGATGCTGAGGCTAATTTACTTTCACCTAGGATGGATTGAATCAACAGCCGGATGAGGCTTCTGGATCCTGGGGCCAAGAAGAAGTGGGGTTATTTTTCAATGATGTGATTGCCCTCAGAGAGCAAAAAGTATAATCCAAGAGAAAAACAAACAAACAAAAATGAACATTTAAAAATAGAACACAGGGCTTCCCTGGTGGCGCAGTGGTTGAGAGTTCGCCTGCCAATGCAGGGGACACGGGTTCGTGCCCCGGTCCGGGAAGATCCCACATGCTGCGGAGCAGCTGGGCCCGTCAGCCATGGGCACTGGGCCTGCGCATCTGGAGTCCGTGCTCTGCATCGGCAGAGGCCACAACAGTGAGAGGCCCATGTATCGCAAAAAAAATAAATAAATAAAATAAAAATAAATAAAAATAAAATAAAAATAGAACACAACAAATGTCTATTTAAATCTTCTGCACATTTTTTTGATTGAGTTGTTTTTTTGCTTTTGAGCTGTATGAGCTGTTTGTATTTTTTGGAGATTAATCCCTTGTTGGGCACATTGTTTGCAAACATTTTCTCCCATTCTGTGGGTTGTCCTTTTGTTTTGTTTATGGTTTCCTAAAGCACATGAAAAGATGCTCAGCATCACTAATTATTAGAAAAATGCAAGTCAAAACTACAATGAGCTATTAACTTACACCAGTAAGAATGGCCATCATCAAAAAGTCTATGAACAATAAATGCTGGAGAGGCTGTGGAGAAAAGGGAACCCTCCTACACTGTTGGTGGGAATGCAAATTGGTACAACCACTATGGAGAACAGTATGGAGGTTCCTTAAAAACTAAAAATAGAGCTACCATATGATCCAACAATCCCACTCCTGGGCATATATCAGGAGAAAACCATAATTTGAAAAGATACATGCACCTCAATGTTCATAGCAGCACTATTTACAATAGCCAAGACATGGAAGCAACCTAAACGTCCATCAACATATGAATGGATAAAGAAGATGTGGTACATATATACAATGGAACATTACTCAGCCATAAAGAAGAATGAAATAATGTGATTTGCAGCAACATGGATGGATCGAGAGATTATCATACTAAGTGAAGTAAGTCAAAGACAAATATCATATAATATCACTTATATGTGGAATCTAAAAAAATGATACAAATGAATTTATTTACAAAACAGAAACAGACTCACAGACATAGAAAACAAACTTATGGTTACCAAAGGGGAAAGGAAGGTAGGGATAAATTAGGAGATTGGGATTAACATATACACACTACTATACATAAAACAGATAATCAACAAGGACCTACTGTATAGCACAGGGAACTCTACTCAATACTCTGTAATAACCTATATGGGAAAATAATCTGAAAAAGAATAGGTATAGGTATGTGTATAACTAAGCCACTTTGCTGTACACCTGAAATTAACACTACATTGTAAATTAAATATATTCCAATATAAAAAATAATATTAAAAATAGAACATAATAAATGCTCTAATATAGGTTCAAAGCAGTGTTGAGAAGGCCACATGTCCATCATGCTGACATGAGTCAGTAGTAGGAACAGACTACCAAGATAGCAAACTTAAATTTGTTAAGAATTAAACAAATTGGGAATAAAGAAAATTATTTGTTGGGTTAGTTGGTCAATTGATTAAATATAAAAGATACAAAAAGTAGACAGCATTTTCATGTTACCCATTCTAGAGATCAGCAACATCCTTCAAACTTAGAATAATGGATTCAGTTACATGAGGCTCTCCAATAGACACCATTGCATGGGGCAACCTGGCCCCAAAACTTTAAAATCTGTGGAGTTATAGAACCAGAAAAAGGATCTGTTATAAAGGCAGCCCAGAGTCATCATGCCTTCCACCATCTGTGAGGTCTCTCCTGCGGGGGCACAGGCAGAGAGGCAGTGCCCTGGAGCATAAAACCCTAGATCTTCTCAACACTTTGAAGTCAAGTGGGACAAGCAGTGTTCATATTTGGAAGTTAACTGAAGGACTAAGCTGGATATTATGGCCACAGTCAGTGACCTGAAGTTTGGGAAAGGATTCAGTCTAAGAGTGAGGTAGAAAGTACCATGGGGCAACAAGAATGTGTTTTAATCTCAAGCTCCATTATTTGTGGAGTAGACATGGAATCCAGAAACTGTTATTATGCTTTCGGCATTGAATGGAAAGAAAGGTAAACACTGAGTGCAACATTTTTCTGTGAATCCGATTGCTTGAAGTTGTGCAAATCTAAGACAGAGAATGGGAATACCACCAAAAAGGCAAAGAACATATTGGTTAGATAAGTAGCTAAGTGGATCTAGTTTAGGAGGAACTATACATTTTCCACATTAGCCTGAAGCCACACCTCTTTTCCCACTAGAAATTGTGTTATATGGTTTCTTGAGCTTTAGTCCAAACAGAAGAGTCATTCCTAGAGTTTGAATTAATTTTCATAACTACGTTTCACATAAACTATGTAATTTGCTTCAAACAGTAATCCTATGAGGTATTATTACTATAAACTTCTTGACAAATAAAGAATTTGAGGTTTAGATAGGTGAAGTGACAGCCAGTAAATGATGGCCCCAGAAGTAGGTTTTACACCCAAGGTGCTTCCAACTCCACTTCCCTGTTTTTTCTCTTTCACTTTCTTTTTCTTCTTTAAGGTTATTATTATTTTTTTGGCTTTTATTTCTATTACAAAATAACATATGTTAATGTATAGTAAAATGATAAAGTTCATTTTAGCCAAAAAGAAGAAAATTGAAACTATTCATAATTTCATCACCCATAGATAATTATAACTAAGATTTTGATGTACTTCCACCATTTTACCTGTAAGTGTGGGTATGTGTGTGGGTGTATGTGTAGGCTCAAGAGTACCACATTGTCATAATAAATGCATACGAATTTGGAAACCTACTTTTTTTAACAATGTACTTCAAACATTTTCCATATAGCCATATATTTTAGTTTTCAAATATTTTTATTAAAAATGATATCTTCTTGATAAAATTTCAAATAATGCAGAAAGGTGTGCACAATGAAGATCAAAAATCCCTTGAATCTTCCATCAGAAATAAACAGCTAACATTTAAATAGATATCTGCTGATTTCCAATCTGTATGTGTATATATAACGAATGAAAGGATGAAAGGAAGGGAAAATACACACACACAGGCACGTGTGCACACACACGCACACTCACGAACTTCTTTAGTAATGAATGGATTTACATGAAGTAAAGTCCTGGTTTTAAAGTCAGGTTCCATGGAATCAAGCACTGTAAAATAGAGACAATTATAGAACTAGGCTCATGGATTTTGTCATAAGAATTCAATATGTTTGTATGTAAAACCTTTAAAAGAGTACCTTTGCTTGATCATAAAGTAAGTGTTCAATCAATATTAACTGCTATTATTATTGTCATCATTGTTTTAATATCTATCATGACTATAATCATAATTTTTTAAACAATGCTAATTGCTGTTAGTTTTTTGTTTAGTTTTTTGTTTTTGTTTTAGTGTTTAGTTTTATGTCTTTAACATTTCCATGTATACCTCATACAGTTCCACAGAGGACTGTTTTTAAGTCCCCTGGGGAGAATACACTGACAAGTCTTTTATAAGTAACAGTTATCTGAAAGAGCTAGAAAGATATACCATAATAAAAAACAAAAACAAAAAAAACAGGCTGGGGTAATCAATCAGGACTCCTTCTGTTGTTCAAGATCCACATGAGAGAAATTCAGGTCAGTGGTGATTAGTTTCAAGTTGTCTAAATTGAATAATGCCTTTAGCAACCCATGTCACTTGGCTCTAACGTTTGTGTTGTGAATATAATTTTTTACTATGTCACTGGAAAGCTTACTTACTTTTCGACAATGTATAAAAAAAAATAACCAGGCATCACACATGCACAGTTACATAACAGTAAGGAAATGATGATCTGGCTGCGGATAAGAGCTATCTCTATTCTACAAGATGGAAGAGGAAGTAACTAGTCTTGGGTTGGAGCTATCACAGTCCTATTTTGTGTCCTCTTTACTTTTTTTTTTTAACATCTTAATTGGAGTATAATTGCTTTACAACTGTGTGTCCTCTTTACTTTTTATACTTCCTTAATTTATTTATTTGAATAAATTCTGAAAGGGGGTGCTGGGTGAAAGACTATATATAGTTTATGTGTTGAGATCAGTGCTAAACTATGGCAGAGAAAAATTAAACAAATTTGCATTCCTGTGAAAAGTTCATAGGGAAGGAAGACACTGTATTTGTGCTAAGATGGAACACGGTGCTAGGCTCACATTCCTGTGGCACACAGTCCTACCTCAGGGAGGTTTCTCTAATCCAAAACCATCCCACATGACACTCGCTGTCAATGTCTTGGTCCAGGCTTTGTCCACTCTTTCTCCAAACGTCAAAAGTCTCCAGACAGGCCTCCCTAGCACCACTCTCAACTCTAATCCACCTTTTCTCATTCCTGCCAGAATGATCTAACAAAAAACACATGACAATTACAATTTTACAGCGAGAAAATAATCTTAAATCCTTTCTGAAATGTTGTCCCGTTTTAATGTCTCTAAAAAAACCTTAAAGAAAACTACCCTGCAGTAACTGACATTTCTCCTCCCTAGAAGACAACCAAAGGGCATGCATTTATCATACTGTAACAATCAAGACTGTACCTTAAGTCTTGCTATACTGCTTAGTTCAGCTTGTAATTATGAAAATTGTACCCTGTTGTGTTTTATTGATTAGTATTTTTGGCTTAGACCCATATATTCATGCATTTTAAAATTTGCATACCAAAGCAAATTCTTCTGTGATAAGAAATGTAGTAAAATGTCCTAAATGTGATAGTTCAAGTATATGTTTAGTCATTTGGAGTAATACTGTTAGTTTATATTTCACAAAATTTAGTGAGAACTACATGTTTTCAGCGCAAAAATATAACACAGGTGATATTTTTTATTCTGTTGCCGAGGAGAATTGACCTCTTAAATTTTTCTCTAGGGCCTGGTTGTGGCAATAAGAGGCCAGAGGCTCCCCACTTGGAAGAAGGCACCCTCTCCTTTATCCCCTTTGCTTTACAGTTTTAGAGACACAAAAGGAACCACAGGAAGGTTCAGAAAAACTGCTAGTTTTTCTGGTTGGATTAAGCCAGCTGTAGTAAACCTTATTTCTCAGAGTTCAAAGGAGTTTGTAGCTCCCTCAAATTATTGCCCTTCTTACCAGAAGATTAATTTATATTCTGGACTCAAATAAATAGCTTTTGTGCCAATTATTCGAGTTATTTAGCTACATGGTCTTCACCTCTCCCTCAAAACATCTGTGGCATCTGTAGGCAGCTGAATTAATGAAAATTAGACTTCGGTGTTGTTTTAAATTTTTTTCCAAATATCAAAACTTTCATATGATTTTTTAAAAAATAGAGTATAATTTAGAGTCATATACTACTAGAGGTCCCTATTGATGATTTCCATTTTACACACATGCCTACAGGTGCAGGGTCCCAAACTCTATCTAGCGTCTGAATTCAGCCCTGCTGCAGCCTCAGCCAACCTGGCCCTCAACAGAGTACATAAAGGAAACCATTTGATTGGGCCCACAGCTCAGGACTGATTCAATACCAGCACTGCACCTGCTCTGTCAGCTTTTGTGTAGTGATTTCACTAACCATCTTGCCTGTGTTAACAGAACTGTTTTGTATTTGCTCTTTAACCACAATTTAACTAACTCCTTTATGATGAGATAATATTTCTGCACTTCTTTGACTTCAAATTCCTTAATAAAATTCCCTTGAGGGCTTTTGTCTTCCAAACCAAATAATTATACAGCCATTTTTGTTTCTCCAAGTAATGCCAGAAGCTATGTAGTTAAGGTAGATACAACCCCGTGATATAATCACAACACAAAATAGAGAGCTGTAACCTGAAACGTGCTATTATTTCCCTTAGGTGGGAGGTGCTAGAAAGACACGAATAAGGTATATATGCTCACTATTAACTCCAGGCTGTACCAAGAACTGGTAATACAGCATCACCTATAATTTTTTAGTTTATTCCTCAGATGTTTTCAATCACTAATACATATATTTCTTGTAGTGATACAGCCAATATTGTGTACAGATGATAGCATTGCTTTGTACAGTTATATATTCACACTAATGATAAACATAGACTGTCAGAATTTTCCTATCATTCAGTGATTCCATTTTTTTTTTTGTTTCTAAGGTGCCATTCTTTTGACAGACATGAACATGTTAGTTTGTTTCCTGTGAGGATTTTCAGTGTTACTCTACTGATAGAAATAGCCAGATGGTGAAGAGTTCCTATTAAGCCCACTCTGTGAGTCTCATGTTCATCCTTGTACTTATTTTTGTATTAAAAGGACTTACCTGCAAAATACCTCCTAGTGCATCAAAGTTCAAGCTCAAATCTGGCAAATTGTAAGTTTGTCTTTAACATGAAAACCTGTATTCCATCCCTTATAAATGGTCTCCCATGAAAATTATGTATAACATACAGCAAGCTAAATTCAATGACAACTGATTACAAACAAACAATGATAAAATACTCTCAAGCTAGGTTATGAAATTAGAAGAAGCAGAACGAACCATGATGGATAACAAATAATACATGGAATAGTTGAAGCAGGGATTTGGGGCATGAATCCTGCACGACCTTGGCTGAGTTGCTCTTTGTATCTTAGTGGCCTGATGATAGCAAACATGCCTAATTCTCCGTGCTGTGTTAAGCATTAAATCAGTTACTATGTGTTAAGAGGAATAACAGCTGCCATTTGGAAACATACTATTAAAATTAACTACCGTTACTTGATAGCTTTCAGGCTTTAAGTTTACAATTTGGCCTTGCCTTTCTTAAAGGTAATTCAGTAACCCATTCTGGACTATTTCTCCCCCACCACACCCCCCAAAACAAAAAACGAAAACCTTTAGTTTTGTCAAATGCTTTTTCTTCATCTATTGAGATAATCATATGATTTTTGTTTTTCATTCTATTAGTGTCTTGTTTCACATTTATTGATTTGAATCATTCTTGTATCGCAGGGATAAATACTACTTGACGATGGTTTATGATCCTTTTAATGTGCTGTATATTTGGGTTCTCTTGTAGCTCTCTGAGCATCTTCAGAACAATTATTTCAAATTCTTTCTCAGGCAGTTCATGTATCTCTATTTCTTTGAGGTCAGTCCCTTCAGTGGTGCCGTTTCCCTGATTCTTTGTGATCCCTGCAGTCTTGCGAAGGTGTCTGCACATTTGAAGAAGCAGGCACCTCTTCCAGATTCGACTGACTGACTTCGGGCAAGGAAAGAACTTCACCTTCAGGTGGCGGCACTGGAGCACACTGTGACCCCAAGCCTAGTCGCATAGGGAGCTGGTGTAGGACACACAGTAGCTCTGGGATGGCGGGGCTGTATCTCTTTGGCTCACTGGAGATCACTGGAGTCTGCAGCATCAACACCTGTGTAGTCTTTGGTGAGTGCTGTGCACGTTCAGCAGTAACTACAAGTGATGTTGGGGTTCTCAGCAGTGCCTCCAGGTCCAGTGGCAGGTAGTGGTGGTAGCTGGAGTGATGCGCCTGGGGCAGGTTGCAAATACACACGTTCTGGTGGGGGGCCAGGGCCAGCAGCAAAACCAGGGCCAACTGAAGCCACTCTGGCAACTGCAGGGGTTCTGGGGTCAGCATGCACTCCTGTGGCTGCAGGGTCTTGCCATGGACGTGAGCACGGCAGTGAAGGCTGCTGAGGGAAGTTGGGCCAGTGCGATGCAGGTACACAGTAAGAGGGTCTGGTTGCAAGCAAGGCCAGCAGAGCAGGCCAGCTACAGGAGACAGGTCTAGAGCTGGGTTCACAAGCGGCTGTGGGGACCTTAGCTTTCAGCACTCAGCTGTACTCTTGCCACTGCAGGGTCTTCCTAGGGGTGAGTTCATGGGAGTGGAAGCTAGTGAAGTGACTTGGGCTAGAGGTGTACATGTGCAGAGCTGGTGGACATAGCTGTAGGTGAGCCTGATGGTGTAGGCCAATGGGAGGATATAGGGCCTGATCTGAGTGTGCATTTCATGGTCACCGGATCTCACCACAGGCATGCACATAGGGACTCAGGCACAGGCATCAGAACTGCTGTGTGCAGGTGCACAGAGTCTAGCCCCCAAGGATCAAACAGCAGTAGGGGTCAGCCACCCATGTCTAGGCTGTCTTGCACTCATGCAGCCACAAAGGCATGGGCTGGATGCCTGTGCAAATCCTGGCTCTGTCAGGGTAGGAAGGAGAAAGGGCAGGCAGGGACTCAGGTGGCTGGCGTCTGCAAACTGAGTATCTATGAGGCAAAAAATGGTCAGCTCTGTAGGGGGTCTATGGTAGCTGTGCTGGCCATTGGTTTCTTCAGTAGTGAAAGCTTCTGGGGCCCTCTGCGGAGCAGGTTGCTGGGAACCGAGGTCATTCCCACTGTGTGGCTAATACCCGTAGCCCCTGTCCTTCTTCCTTGTTCCTGGCCATCTAGATATTCTGTTTTGCCAGTCTCTGGATGGGGTGAAACCAAAGCAAGGTCCTTCATGTTGTGCCCCAAATGGCTGAGGAAGCTGGTCACTCACTCCTTTCTCCCTTTCCCAGAGAGGGAAGTCTTTCTAGGTAAGGTTTTCCCTCTTAGTGCTGAGCAGTGCCTGCCTCTGTGGTGGGATGATGCAGGCAGAAGAAAACCATTTTCTTCCCTTTGTATGTGGTTCTTCTCAGGTTTTGTTGTTCTACTGTGTTTCCTGAAGTTACATACATGGGCTCCTGAGCACTCTAAGAGCTGCTTTTTTTTGTGGATAGCTATCTAGTTGTTGATCTTCAGGGGGCATGGAGACTGAGGTCTCCTACTCTGCCAGTTTGGTAATGTCGCTCCTCCAGATTTAATTTTTAAATACTAGTATTATTGGAAAAAGCATATCTATGATTACCGAATGTTATTATCATTCAGTGTGGTATGCTGTCATTCTATGTACAAAAAGAAATGTTGCATGCATTATGACATTCTTATGGAATTTATAAAAATTTGAAAGGTAATCTAAAAACACTAAATTTTCAGAAAATTGGAAAGCAAGTAGGTCAAAGGTTTCATATTCTAAAAACAATAATTACGTGATAAAATAGATGAAAATACCTTTTAATGACTAGGAAAATATTACAGGGAGAAGTCCAGTTTTATCTTAAAGAATGGAAAGAGTACACTTTTTGTTGTAAGTAACTGAAAATCCAACTCAAATCCACAAACAATAGAAGAAATAAAATATTGAAAGACTGCTGTGGGCACAGGTGTGCATTGAAAGAGTTTTTGAACACTGTCATTAAAATCCAGTTACTTTGCATTTCTCTGTCCTGTCTTCATCAGAACTGGCTTCATCCTAAGGCTGGTTTCACTCAAGGTCCCAATATGGGTGCAAGGATTTTTCATGGCCAGCTACAGCAGGAAGAAGGCATATGTTTGTTGCAATACTCCCAGCAAAATGAAGGGCTTAGAAATGACTGTTAAGTTTCTGACTTAGGCAACGTGTATGGCAAATGTACGGAAGCACTGTTTTGCCAAACAAATGAACTTGCGTGATGGAAAAATTGGTCAATGGCAGACAATTCTCCATGGGTCTCACATTTTTGCACATCTTGAGAGCAAGGCACTGCCTGCCTTTTCTTCCAAAGTATCTTGTCAAAAATGTTTATGTAGTGAACAGCCTTGAAAAACAAAATGAATCTCTCTCTCCAGAGCAAAGAGAAGGGTATCCTCAGCACTTCTCTCACACCCCAGTTCCAATCCACCCGAAAATGTTAGCTCTGCCTTAAAAACATAGCCAGAATCTAATGCCTTCTCCATATTTCTATGGTTGATACCAGGCTCCAGTGGAGTCCTTAGAGGGGCTATCTAGCCCAGCATGAGCCAAACCCTCCCATCCTCATTACTTCTCTGACCTGACCCCTTACTACCCTCCTCTCCATTCATTCTGCTCCAGTCACACTGCATCCCATGCTGATCCTAAAGTGGATCAGCCTGCCTGGCATACTTCACGTTTTCAGCCAATGAACTGACTGTTTTTTCTTCCTGTAAGTGTTCTTCCTCCTGTTATCCCATTGCTAACTTCTTCACCTTTTTAAAGTATTTGTTCATATATTACTTTTTCAACTCCTTTTTTTTTTTTTTTTTTTTTTTTTTTTTTGCGGTACGCGGGCCTCTCACTGCTGTGGCCTCTCCCGTTGCAGAGCACAGGCTCCGGACGCGCAGGCTCAGTGGCCATGGCTCATGAGCCCAGCCGCTCCACAGCATGTGGGATCTTCCCGGAACGGGGCACGAACCCATGTCCCCTGCATCGGCAGGCGGACTCTCAACCACTGTGCCACCAGGGAAGCCCTGACTATCTTATTTACATTTAAAACCTCTCTTCACTCCCATCCCAGCCCTTATCTTTTCAACCCTTTTTTTTCTTATTTCCACATTACTCATCACCTTCTAATATGCTATATAATTTGCTATATAGAGTCTTTATTCCTTTGCTGTTATTTGAAGTCAACAGGACATATTTTTATCTATGTTTTCAATGATGTTTCCAAGCACCTAGCACAGTGCTACACACATAATTCCGGCTCAACAAATAATAGTTTAATAATGATAAATGTCTCTCCTCAAAGTTTCTGTGTGCATGCTTGTGTGCATACTAATTCATAGTCATAATTGTGTTGTTCCTATGCTTTTCTTAATAGAAGCAATTTTAACAATGTTCCAAAATGTTCCAACCAGGATAAAACCCCTCCTGGTATGATGTAAGTTTTGAATATACTGTTGGTCATGACTTAGGCATATTTAGGTTCTCAGATAGAAATTAAGCTTTGTACTAAAAACTGTGTTGGGACTGATTAGCAATGCTTTCTTACTGAAAACAGAAAATACGGGCCCCCACTGGAATTTACAGTAAATGTGTCTTCACTGTTTGCTGTACATTTTCTTGTTTCTTTTAGAAAAATATTTTGCAAGTTTCAGGTTACAGCTTTCTATTTTTCTCTTAAACAACTTTGTCTCAATTTTGATGATGTGATTATATCATAATGCTCTATCTGCTTTAACTACAAAACTTCTGGCACAAGTTTGGGCAATTGCAAAAAGTGTAATTATTTACATTGGAAGAAAGCACAAAAGTGACTTAACTAAGGCAGTAAACATTAGGGAAAATATAGAAACCTGATGAGTTCTTCATTGTCCTATTCTGTTCTGCTAACAGTTGAACCAAACAACTAGCGGTGTAGAAATAAAATCTAAAGTTATTATCTTACAAAGTAAAAGTTAAATTAATTAACTTTAGGACAAATGTATGATATACCATACATACTGTTCATGCCTTAATCAAAAAACCTTAGATCTAGGAGTCAAAAAAATGTAAGCACGTTCTTAAAAAAAAAAAAAAAAAAAACTGTTAACTTTATAAAACAATATAAGGTGATAAAATAATTGTATGGTTGTTTGTTTGTTTGTTTTTGTTTTTTGTTTGGTAGCAATGTGCAACCCTACCAGACATATGTGAGATTTCCTGGCTCAAATTTAATCCTCAATGAATATCAGCTCCTTTCATTAACTTGCTTCTATGCAATCTTGCCAACACTTGGTATTAAAATTAAAACTTTCCAATGTGAAAAGGAAAATGAGGTATTTTATTACTGTTTTAATATGCATTTTTTTGTGATTAAACCCTTTTTCCATAGGTTTATTGGCCATTAGAATGTCTTATGTTCCTTGCATGTGTCTCCCTTTTACTTTTCTAATAGAGTATCTTTCACTTATTGATTTCTTAAAACTTTTATAGGATAAGAATATAGAGCCTTTGATTTACATATATGGCAAACATTTGATATTTGTTTATGATATCTTTTTTTTCACTTCAGGTTAATTAAACTTTTATATAGCCAAATCCATCAACCTTTCCTTTGCTGGAATACTTAGTAAGACCTTCCCCAGCTTTAGACCAGACATATATTTTCCTATACTTTTTAAAAGCTATTTTCTGGCTTAATTTGTTATATTTACTCTATCTGAAATTTATTTTATAATAAGATACAAGGCAAAAATAATTCATTTTTTTCTAAATAGATAACCAATCTGCATCAGTTTAATGACATAATATTTATTTTGTAGAGATAAAGCTAAGCTATAATTGTCATCATTTGGACTTATTGCAATAAAACACAATTCTTAATTCTTAAATGTCTAAAATAAAGATGTGTGCAATAAAAATTTATTTTAGTGCTTAATTATTCAATGCCTTTATTTAAGTTCTGGGTGAAGAAATCCAAAATGAAAATGTATACATTAAATGCATCCCATGAATGTATTAATGTTAGAATATTACTATTCTAGAAATTGATAATGTAAATGATACTTTATAAAAAATAATCTTCTAGAAAACAAAATAAAATTAAATGGGGGAAATAATAGATAGATCAATGGAACATAATATAGAGCCCAAAAATAGACCCACACAGTATATAGTCAGCTGATCTTTGACAAAGGGGCAAACACTATTCAATGGAGAAAGGATAGTTTTTTAAACAAATGGCACTGGAACAACTGAACATCCTTTTGTAAAAAAAAAAGAATTTATAAATAAATATTACTAAGGGAAAAAAGTCAATTTGAAAAGGCTACATACTGTATGACTCAAATTATATGACATTCTGGAAAAGGCAAAGCTACAAAAATAGTAAAAGGGTCAGTAGTTGCCAGGAGTTGGTTGGGGTGAAGGTGGGGAATGAATAGGCAGAATACAGGGCTGTGAAAATACTCTGTATGATACCATAATGATGGATACATGTCTTTATAGATTTGTTCAAACCTATAGAAAGTGCAATACCAAGAGTGAACCCTAATGTAAATTATGGTCTTGGGTGATTATGATTTTGTCAATAGAGATTCATCAATTGCAACAAATATACCACTCTGGTGGGGGATGTTGATAATGGAGAAGCTACACATGTGTAGGGGCAGTGGGTAAATGGGAGCTCTCTGTCCCTTCCTCTCAATTTTGATGTGAACCAAAAACTGCTCTAAAAAATAAAAGTCTTTATATATAAGGAGAAAAAATAATTCTGGACAGAGACCTCACACCTTTCACAAAAATTAACACAAAATGGATCATAGACCAAAATATAAAAGGCAAAACTATAAAACTCTTAGAAAATAACATCAGAGAAAACCAGATGACCTTGGCTTTGGCAATTAATTTTTAGAGATAACACCAAAGAGACAATCCATGAAAGAAACAAATGATAATTTGGACTTCATTAAAATCAAAAACTTCTGTTCTGCAAGGATACTGTCAAGAAAATGAGAAGATAAGCCAAAGACTGGGGGAAAAAAATGGTTTCAAAAGACGTATCTAATAAAGGACTGTTATCCAAAATATACAAAGTACTCTTAAAACTCAATAAAGTGAAAAACGCAATTAAAAAATGGGAAAAAATTCTGAACAGATACCTCATCAAAGGCAAATAAGCATATGAAAAGATGTTCAGCATCATATGGCATTCGGGAATTAAAAATCAAAATAACAATGAGATACCACTATACACTTTTTAGAATAACCACAATCTAAAACACCGACAACACCAAATGCTAATGAGGATCTGGGCAACAGGAACTCTCATTCATTGTTGGGAGTACAAAATGGCGCAACCAGTTTCGAAGATAGTTTTTTACAAAACTAAAAATTTTCTTACTATACTATGCAGCAGGTGTGCTCCTTGGTATTTACCCAAATAAGCTGAAAATGTACATCCATACAAAAACCTGTGCATAAATGTTTATAACAGCTTTATTTATAATTGCCAAAACTTGGAAGCAACCAAGATGTCCTTCAGTAGTGAATGAATGAATAAACTGTGGTACATCCAGGTAATGGAATGCTATTCAGCTCTAAAAAGAAAGCTTAACAGTTGTACTCAATCAGTATATAAATGTGTTGAATTGAGTGTTACTTGTAAGTGCTAATAGAAATTTAACCTCTCTGTGAAATGTATACTCATTTGTGTGTATATTATACATTGTTTTGATCAAAATGTGATTCTCATAAAAGAAAAAAGGAACATTAGATGATGTCTAGAGAAAACAGAAAAGACAATTTGACAGAGCTTCATAAAGATAACTAGAGAAATAAGGTGATTTCCATACATTCCATACCTCTACTTTGGCTACTTTGTTTATTTGGGAGCTCAGTTAGATGAAAACACCTTCAACATCTTTATATTTTCTATTAAGAAAATTATAATAAAGGAAAATCCTGAATAGTTTCAGATGTTAAATCAGCAGAATAAGAAGGAGAGGGAAATCTATTTTATCAAGGCTTAATAGTGTGATAAAATCATTATTACATTTAGTAGGATGGAGAAAGAGAGGTCACAAGGGAAACAGATAGGTAAATCCAGTTAGTCTCATAGAAATAGGGTGGGTCTTAAAGTAACACTCTCAACTGAGGGAAGTTCACTTTTATCAGTACCAGTCTGGTACAAGAAAAATTGGCTTAATAGAAAGGTAACAACAACAAAAAGGGCTTAATGCTATCTGACTGCAATCCAGAGAAAAATTCTCCACATGGCTAAATATTAGCATGAAGAAAAATGAAAAGTAAAGTTATTACCAACAGCAGTTTAGAATAAGCTATTATTTATGTAAATTTTATAACTAAATGAAAGAATGCCATGGAATTCTCCTTTTGAAAAAGTTGAAAAGTACAACTTACATCAAAATGTCCTTAATATGTTTATTTTTTCTTTGAAATTAAACCCTACTCATAGTCATATTCAGAGGCTATTGGCAGGTCTGGAATGAAGCGTTTTTAGAAACTTTAGGAAATTAAGAATTAAACTCATGATTCCCATTATACCCCGATTACATCTTCATGAACATTGAGGTTTCTTAAATTTTGTATGTTCATGAATATATTAAATCTGCATTTATATACTTTATTAAAATGTCTAATACACACATACACATTTTGCTAAAGTCCAATTAAAGCTGTAGAGTAGAATTTTATCTCTGAAGTGCAGTCACTTTGCCTGAAGACCAACAGCACCCAACCCATTACTTATCACAGCATAAATACTTGTTAATGATCACAATTATAAAGATAGAAAGAGTCTGCACTCTAAAATAGGGTTAAAACTCTTTTTGGTGACAGTGACCCAAACTATAGGAATGATATCAGGGAATAAATCATATTAAATAGATGGACACAAATAATTCAACTGTGCTCAGTTTCTGGAGAGGTTTATTGGTACCTGTGGAATATATAGGCATAGTTGTTTTTTTCCAAATGAGTAACTAATGAAGTTGATTTATATAACGTGTTTAGAACACATAAAAGTGAAATGATTGATAATTTGGTTTTATTAACATCTATCTAGGGATCAAAAATGAAATGAAATACTCCAAGAAAAAGTTTAACATTTTAGTTGTAACTAGTATATTGATGTAACTAGAACACTGAAGAAAATTGGAGTGAAAATGCATAATATCTACAATCAAAGAGAATAATCTTAAAATATACCAAAGGGAGACAAAGCAGCTTACTTATAAATTAGGAACATTAAAATCTCAGATTTTTTTTTCTTGTAAAAATCAATGAAAAATCAATGGCAGAAGAGACTAGAATAAATTCGAAGTGATCAGGAAAACAATTTTGAGCCTAAATTTTTTAAAGGAAGAAGTAATTCTGTGAGAAGACATGTAAGATAGACTATTCTCTCCCTATTTCAAATACGTTGACATACTGGTTACAATTTAACTGCAAAATGATAGAATACTTAGAACCCCCCCCCCCAAAAATAATTAAGGATAAATTTCTAGGGTCTAGAAACAAAAGTATTGGAAGACATTTCCTGTGGGTTTCTCACATTAGGGCAGGTCTTGTGGGAGAGACACTGTCATTTTGTTCCTATCTTTTGAAGGAATCTATGTGGCAAACAGCCTTGGAATTTAGAGATGATGTATCTTTCTGCGGCAAAATGCAGATTGGGTTACAGATTGGAAGATAAAGATAGTGCCTTTTGAAAAAAGTCAGACATGAAAGATCCAGGATCCCTAAACTCATTGTTCCTCTCCTAAATATAGCCACTGAGTGTTCAAGTTTCACCTGGCCCTCTTCATTTTCCTGTTGGATTTGAAGCTTGGTAAACCAGCACAAGAAAATACTAATACTCTGTTTACTGCTATTGTTGTGAACAATAAACTATCCTTCACCTCTCATCTAGGAGTCTCATGTCTTCTGCTAGCATCTGCGAAACTGTGGCAGGCTGACTTGATAGCTTGAAAGTAGGATAAAATCTCTAATCTTTCACAGTTCTTGACAGAAGGAAGTAATGATCTAAGTAATCATTGTGTGAATTAGTGCTCTAGATGCCCAGAGAAATATTGTATTCAGATAAAGGCTTTAGAAGCTAGAGATTGGAGTTGCAACTTCTTCAAAAAGTCTAGAGATCAACTGAATTCACACAGCTACATAAACAAAGAAAAACTATAATCTGTTTTCTTACTTAGGAAAGCTTGGCTCTGTATGGAGCTGTGAATGGGAAAAGCACCTCCAGTAAATAATAGAAACACCATGTCTACATCATGCATGGATATATGGACAGACTTTCCATAGCCCATGTTGTGCTGGAATCTAGCAGGTGAGATAATATCACAAAAATAAGTAAAATCCCTTGGGCAGAAACAAGGGCAAAACCACAGTCTAGAGATACTTCCTCATTTTAGGAATATGTTGAAATCCCATAAAATATAGTCTCCCACTGAGTATGAGTTCAACAACAAAGATGTAAAACTATATAAAGAAGCAATTCATCATAAGGTAGAGATAGTAGATTAACCAAATAAGAGTATCACAACCCCAAGTCTAAGAGATAATACAATAATCTGAAAGATAATACATAATGAATATGTTTAAAGGATTACAAATATAAAAGAAAAAAAAACAAAAAACAAAGTGAAAGAATAGGAACCCAAATCCAAAATCATACACACACATGCTGAATTAAAAAGGAGCTATATAAAAAAATATATATAATAAAATATAAAAGGAAATTCCAAACAGAAAACGAATTATTGATATAAAACTCATATGGATTTATTAGAATATTAGATATAGTAGATGAGAACATTGGTAAACAAATAAATCTAAAGAAATTTTACAAAATGCAATATATAGAAAAATTCAGAGTTTAAAAACAGAGTAGAAAGAAAAGGCCCAATACTATATATATCCAATACCTCATTGGTTTATTCAGTAATTTATTTGAATATTCATACATGTAAGTATGTGTTTGAGTATAATTTATTTATAGTTCTTACAAAATTCATTAGAGTTTGAAGAAATATTATTTCCTTGAACATGCACAAATGCGAGAGGTAAAGATAATGTAGCTTAGAGACTTTTGAGACATTTGTACTTTAAAGATAAAGTAAAATCCTCTAAGTTAGATACCTTTAAAAAAATACTATGGTCAATCTTATTTGGTGTTTGAGTTCTAAACCATCAAATTAAGAAGATGATTTCATGTTGTCCTTTTAGGTGAATATCATGTGATTTGCTTTTCATGCGCACAGGAGGCCATGTGATTAGAAGTAATCTAGCAGAATCAGACTCATTGCTAGAGCTGAGAGAAAATAGTCCACGGTCAAATCCAATGGGCAAAGCTTAGGATTTGGGAAAACACTTCAGAAAGCAGGCATAGGGAACCTGCTTCAATGTAATAAAGGCCATATATGACAAACCCACAGGTAACATCATACACAATGGTGAAAACATGAAAGTATTCCCTCTAAGGTGAGGAATATGAAAAGGATGCTCACTCTTGCCACTTTTACTCAACATAGTTAAGGAAGTCCTAGCACAGCAATCAGAGAAGGAAAACAAATAAAAGGAAACCAAATCAGAAAGGAAGAAGTAAAACTGTCACTGTTTGCAGATAACATGATACTATGCATAGAAAGTCCTAAATATGCCACCAGAAAACTACTAGAGCTCATCAATGAATTAAATAAAGTTGCAGTATACAAAATTAATATACAGAAATCTATTACAGTCCTATACCCTAACAACAAAATATCAGAAAGAGAAATTAAGGAAACAATATTTACCACTGCATCAAAAAGAATAAAATACCTAGGAATAAACCTAACTAAAGAGACAAATGAGGGACTTCCCTGGTGGTGCAGTGGATAAGAATCCACCTGCCAATGCAGGGGACACAGGTTTGAGCCCTGGTCTGGGAAGATCCCACATGCTGTGGAACAAGTAAGCCCATGCACAACAACTACTGAGCCTGAGCTCTAGAGCCTGCGAGCCACAACGACTGAGCCCACATGACACAGCTACTGAAGCCCACGTGCCTAGAGCCCGTGCTCCAAAAGAAGAGAAGCCACCACAATGAGAAGCTCACGCACCACAATGAAGAGTAGCCCCCATTCGCTGCAACTAGAGAAAGTGTGTGCACAACAACGAAGACCCAATGCAGCCAAAAATAAATAAATTTATTTTTAAAAAAAAGAGGCAAAAGACCTGTACTTGGAAAACTTTAAGATGCTGATGAAAGAAACAGATGGAAAGATATACCATGTTCTTTGATTGGAAGAATCAATATTGTTAAAATGACCATACTACTGAAAGCAGTCTATAGATTTAATGCAATCCCTATCAAATTATCAACAGCATTTTTCACAGAACTAGAATGAATAATTTTTAAATTTGTTTAGAAACACAAAAGACTCCAAATAGCCAAAACAATCTTGTTAAAGAAGAACAGAACTGGAAGAAGCACACTCCCTGACTTCAGACTATACTACAAAGCTACAGTAATCCAAACAGTATGATACTGGCACAAAGACAGACACATAGATCAATGGAACAGGATAGAAAGCCCAGAAGTTAACCCACTCATTTATGGTTAATTGATCTATGACAAAGGAGACAAAAAATATATACTGGAGAAAAGTGGGGCTGGGAAAACTGGACAACTACATGTAAAAGAATAAAATTAGAACATTCTCTGACACCATATACAAAAATAAACTCAAAATGGGTTAAAGACTTATATGTAACCCTGGATTCTATAAAACTCCTAGAGGAAAACACAGGCAGAACACTGACATAAATCGCAGCAACATTTCTTTCGATCTGTCTCCTAGAATAATGTAAACAAAAGCAAAATAAACAAATGGGACCTAATTAAGCTTAAAAGCTTATGAATAGCAAAGGAAACCATTAACAAAATGAAAAGAAAACCTATAGAATGGGAGAAAATATTTGCAAATAATGCAACAGATAAGGGATTAATTTCCAAAATATACAAATAACTCATACAGCTCAATATCAAAAAAACCCACAAACAACCCAAACAAAAAATGAGCAAAAGACACATTTCTCCAGAGAAGACATACAAATAGCCCACAGGCACAGGAATGATGCTCAACATAGCTAATTATTAGAGAAATGCAAATCAAAACTACAATGAGGTATCACCTCACACCTGTCAGAATGGACATCAAAAACTCTATAAATAATAAATGCTGGAGATGTTGTGAAGAAAAAGAAACCCTCCTATACCATTGGTGGGAATGTAAATTGGCGCAGCCTCTAGAGAGAACAGTATGGAGGTTCCTTAAAAAAATAAAAATAGAGTTACCATATGATCCAGCAATACCATTCCTGGGCATATATCCAGAAAAGACTAAGGCTCTAATTTGAAAAGATACCATGCACCCAAATGTTCATAGCAGCACTATTTACAATAGCCAAAACATGGAAATAACCTAAGTGTCCATCAAACAGATGAATGGATAAAGAAGATGTGATATACATACATACACTCTATATATCTCACACCAACTGCTGGGTGTGAGTTTGTGCTCCTGGAGCTGTGGGAGTGGCCTGTGTTCCCAGTGGGGACACAGCCCATCCACAAGGAGTGAAGCCAGACAGATGGACTTGCAAACACTGCTCCTCCATCTGTGCTCTGATGGCACAGGCTCAGGGTGTGTGTCTGCAATGACACATCAGATCACCATATAAACATATACCCAATAGAATATTACTCAGCCATCAAAAAGAATGAAATACTGTCTGTTGCATCAATATGGGAGAACCTAGAGATTATCATACTAAGTGAAGTCAGACAGAGAAAGGCAAATATCATATGATATTACTTACATGTAGAATTTAAAAAATAGTACAAATGAACTTATTTACAAAACAGAAACAGACTCACAGACATAGAAAAAAAAAGTTATGGTTACCTAAGGGAAAAGGGTGTGGAGAGGATAAATTAGGAGTTTGGAATTAGCAGGTACACACTACTATGTATAAAATAGATAAACAACAATGTCCTACTGTATAGCACAGGAAACTATAGTCAATATTTTGAAATAACCTATAATGGAAAAGAATCTGGAAAGAATATATACATATATATATATATATATATATATATATATCTGAGTCACTTTGCTGTATACCAGAAACTAACACAACATTGTAAGTCCACTATACTTAAATAAAATAAAATTAGGAAGAAAAAAAAAGAAATGGCAAACCAAACAGTCTGTTCATAGTGGAGACCATTGAGAGTAGGACATATAGTTGAGGGAAAAGGAGGGTCACCAAGGTGATTCATGACTGACTGTGAAGTGAAATCCCATTCCAGGAGGTGTTTCCACATACTACCTTGCAACTTATTTCCTAGTATTTTGATGAATATTTCCATCAAGCAGGCTATATAGTTTTCAATGATTGCATAGCACCTTACATATGTGTGTGTGTTTGTGTGTGTGTGTGTGTGTGTGTGTGTGTATGTGTATAAAATTAGCAGTGATTATTGACTATGTGTTTTCTAATGGATAGTGTTCAATAAAATATTTATGTAATTTAAATCATAGCTGCTTTTTTTTTCATTATATGAGTTTCAGGTGTATAGCATTATAATTTGACATTTGATTGAAATACAAAGTCATCACCACCAGAAGTCTAGTTGCCATCCAACACCATAGAGTTGACCCCCTCCAAAACATAGTTTCTCTTAACTGTAGTAATAATAGAATGAATTACAAATATTAGATAGGAAGGAATGCAAGTAACAAAAGTTTTATATATATAACAAGGAATAAAAAATAAATAAGTGAACAATAAAATGATTTCAATATAGAGAAATATAAATGTATTTATGTATATAACCAACATAATTTACATTAAATTATACTGTTTGAGACTTTGAGACTATTCTATGATTCTGATCATATGTAGTATGAAAAAAGAAAGGCAATAAAATGAGGAAATAGAAAAAAAAACATTTTATTTGCCTTTTAGAAAGGTTGATTAATAGGTCTATAATTTTTCTTGATTTTGGCTCATTAAAGGAAAACAACACATTAAATATGGTTTCCAGTTTCCAGAAAATAATTGCAGTATATGTACATTTGGTTTCAAGTTTTATGTCTTCCCACTGAACTACTCATACTCTAATCAGTCTACCATAGCTGTGCATCTTTCCTTCCAGTCTATGACAGCAGTAATTCAAGACAACATCTACTTCCAGCAGAATGTTAAAGTTGATTGGGCCTTAAGGAACATATTTCAATCCTAGCAGTTTACATATGAAAGAACTGAGTATCTGAGAGTTTGAATTATTTTCCAAGGTCATATATCTAGTTAGAAACTGAATTGGTTACCTTCAAAAATCACTGGAGTTGAAACAGAGTTCTTTATGCACCGCCTGAGGAAATGTAATATTTATAGCAGTGAGGAGAAAATTAGAATATTCTTATCCCACCATGTGCTTTAAAATTGCATCTTTAAAATATTTTACAATATGTTTTACAAATTGACATTGGGTAAAAGGAAACATTTAAGATTCTCTGTTAATTCCCTATGGAAAGGACCATCATTATTTCACAATAGTGCTAAAAAAATAGAGATTCCATAAGACAAATGGGCACTAGAGACTTTTCTACTATTTCTACTGAAATCATAGGATCAGGTTTAAGTATTCTTATTTAAATCAATTGTTATTTTTTGGGGGGAGGGGGGTATTTTAAAATAATTTCCGGTGTTCCCCCTCTATTTTCCAGACTCCAATATAAGCTAAATATGCCATACAGAGCCCTTATGGCATAAACACATGAGTGAGATTTTGAACTAGAAACATTTCATTGTATTGAATTGGGTTTTCTTCTCCAAAAAATTTACTTTTATTCCCTTCTATTTGGTGAAAAGTCACTAAGTTCATAAATTGATAATGAATGCCCTAAAGTCACAAATATAATGTCAAATATCCAGATAAAAGTGAAAAAATTAAAATGGATTTGCATGTATGGTTGCAGACCTAGCTTGATACAAAGACTGGCCAGCTCTGAAATGACGCTCAAAGCTAGTCTATCAGCATAAGATCCAGAAATATTGCTTTCTTCTGTCCAGAAAGATAGATTGCTTTGATTGTTAAAAGAATGGGCTCTGGCATGACTCAAAGATAGTTTTGTGTTGTAACTCAGCACTGAAATTGTAGATATTGCTGTTTACCTCAATTTTTGTAGCGATTAAATGACAGTGTATGTAAAGTGTATAACCACAGTCTCTAGCACCTGATAACCAACCACTATTCCACATTTATTTCCTCTCTTTATATTTTCAAGTTCCTCTGTTAACCTCTACTCACTGAAATACTGCTAAGTTTATTTGACATCTCTTCATAGAAATTCCTAATGCTCCTGGTGGAGTGAATCATATCTTTCTCTAACTACTTTTTATATGTTGCTTGCACCTCTTTTGCAGTATTTCCCTTTCTTTGAATATTACGTTTAGTTACATCTGTGTTCCTTTCAAGGGGAATTGCTCCTGAAGTGCTGTATCTTATGCAGAATTCAGTCTTGTATATAAAATGTACTTATAATTTTTCAGTAAAAATTATTCAGAGTAAAATAATTATTGAAAAATTAACCCTACTGAGATGAGTGTTATGCCATGTCTACATAATGCTATATATCTAATTAGCTAGAATCAGGTTTTGTTCATTTCATCAATACATAGCTAGAACATATGTCCTTGTGTTGACAAAACATTGTCATCCTTGACAAAGAAGTTTATTAATTTATGTATGTTTATATTGAATTTAGCCTTCAAGTTTTTACCTACATTATCAAAACATGTTGCTCAATTTGTCTACTTTGCATAAAAGTTTATTTATATCTATAGTCAGTTTTTTCAAAGCATTAAATTTAATTTCAATAGCATAGCCAATATGTTGCTAATAAATTAAAATTCAGTTGTTGGCCTGTTCTGGGTGTAACTTTCAGTGTAACCTATATATGAAATTTCTAAGAGGCAATTATAATTCCTAATACTCTAAGGAGCAATTTATCCTTTGAATCACGTATAATAATGACTAAGACTTGTGTTTTGATACTTATAAGAAAAAGCATCCATATGCTTTTTATTAAAAAGTACAATTTTCAAGTTTCACTTCTATATTAACCTTTCACTTGAATCTTGTTACATCTGAAGTGACAGGAAAAAAAAAGACATATTGGATTTGATTTTAATCTTAGGTCACTGACAGTCAAAAAATGTAATTAGGGCTTCCCTGGTGGCGCAGTGGTTGAGAGTCCGCCTGCCGATGCAGGGGATACGGGTTCGTGCCCCGGTCTGGGAGGATCCCACGTGCTGTGGAGCGGCTGGGCCCGTGAGCCATGGCCGTTGAGCCTGCTCGTCCGGAGCCTGTGCTCCACAATGGGAGAGGCCACAACAGTGAGAGGCCCACATACGGCAAAAAAAAAAAAAAAAAAAAAAAATGTAATTAACATCCAAAACTGAAAAGGAAAGAATAGAAGCTTTAGGTTTAAATCCTTAATGCCAAAATATTTGGCTTACTATATAGGAAAATATGAGGAGGTATTAGGCCAGGTCTCAGTATCTATTTACTTTAATGTATAATTTAGTATTTGTTTGCTTAGATGGAAGATATCTTCCTTCAATTATACCAGATTCTGTACTTCCCTAAGCATTACATGTCATGTTACTACTCGAGTTTATGAATATAGTTTAATTGTGCCTGAGGTATTTCATAAGAAAGTAAATAATGACCATTTGTGATAATTTTATTACACGGTGGAAACTTCTCTCTTCAGTAGGTTAAATTTAGGTGTTTTAAAATAAAATATTCCAGATAAATAGGTCATCCTAGGTTATGAATTTTTCTTTTGCATTTATCTTTTGAACACAAAATTTGTTTCTCTGTAATCAGGAACAGATATTTAAATTACTTTTGTGGGACCAATTAGATATGAACCAATACAGGTATCTTTAAGCATAATTAAATAATATTTTTCATTATATAGTTCTATAAAATTTAAGGTTTAGTTTGGGGAGTTTTCACAGCAGCAAGAAAGGAGGAGTACAGTTTTCCTGCATATCTTATTTTTCCATATCAAAATTATATCTCCTAATAGGTTGCTTTTCAAAGGACATAAATGAATCCCTTAGTGTCTGTTATATAATTAACCTTTATTTGCTCAACTTCTTGACTTTCCAAAGCTATGTTACTCCTGTATATCTCAGAAAAATCAAAAGTACAACTCTGACCAAAATTATCTACAAAGGGGAATAGTTTACAGTAATGAATAGACACAGTAGGGGGTATTAACAACCAGGTGCTATACTCAGAAACTTAAGACAATTTCTTAATAAAAACTTTTAAAACACTCTAAAATAAAGTTAGGGATAGAGAAAATTAACTGACATTGCATACTTGGTTGCTTTAATCTGCTCAACCTTACGTTTTACGCACCCTTAAGTTGTCACTTCTTTTAAATTTTTGGTTCTTTTTTTGTTCTCTGCACCATAGATGTCTCATTCTACTATTTCCCTTACTTCTAACCGATGAGTTTATTTAAATTATCTGTTATTTTAACTGAGCATTTGCAAGATATTGAACATACATACAAACATTAATATATATGTACACATAACACTTCTAATATTAAATCCTTATGTACATACATATAAAATTTTAATTTTGTCATAGGTATATACAAAGAATGAATTATGAGAGAGAATACTAGTAAAATGTTATTATATACCTTTAAAATATGAAAAACACAGCTAATATTTTAAATGCATTTCTCTATGAGTATTTGAGATTAAAAGTAAATTACTTTTGGGCTTCCCTGGTGGCGCAGTGGTTGAGAGTCCGCCTGCTGATGCAGGGGACATGGGTTCGTGCCCTGTTCCAGGAAGATCCCACATGCCGCGGAGCGGCTAGGCCCGTGAGCTATGGCCGCTGAGCCTGTGCGTCCGGAGCCTGTGCTCCGCAACGGGAGAGGCCACAACAGCAAGAGGCCCGCGTACCAGAAAAAAAAAAAAAAAAAAGTAAATTACTTTTTTATAATGTCACACTTGTTTGAACAAATTAAATGCACACAAAATTTAGAAGCAGGAAATGCTAAGCTTGTTGATTAAAGTCTTTAAGTGTTGTAAGAAACTCAAATTTAATTTCAGAGCAAGTGTTTGTATAGTTACTATATATTGATGATCATTAGGTTTGGGATGTTATTTTCTAATAATTCTGCATTAGGCACTTGATTACAAATTTTATTTTTTATATAAAAGCACAAGTAATTTTTGGTACTTGATTTCTAATATATGTAATAAAAACTATAAATACATTATTTTTTATATTTGCATAGCATAGCTATGAAATATTGCATTAAACTGTTGAACCACATTATCTTCGATGTTTAGATTACCAATGATTTTTAATTTATTTTTCTGTATTTTCCAAATGTTATATAATTAAGCATATGTGACTTTAATAATCAGAAATTTTTTCTCTAAAGAGAAAAAAAATTTAATATAAAAAGGTCTTTTTTTTTTTTTTTTGTAAAGTCTGCCCTCTCATTCAGTGGGAACCCCTGAATGGTAGTATGGGAGCTGCTTGCCCCTGCCTTCATGTTGATCACTCCAGCATATGTTCCACTGTCACTCTTGGCCCGAGTATAGATTATGTATTTGGAGTGATTTTGTGTTGGTGTGCACAACAACCCAATTTCTAATTAGATTAGTGAACAAGAAAATTACATATAAAGACATTCTAGACAAAATGAAGAGAACTACAAACATGTAGACTATGTAGATTATCAAGGGTGTATTGTTTTCTAACTCAAAGTTCTATAACCTTATAAATAAGAATATCATTGACTACATTTGTTAATATGAGGCTCAAGTTTCTTATTTTCTATCTGTAAACAAAATAATAAGCCCAATTTTGCATTGTGATGAAGTTTTGCTAATGTTACATATATTTGTGGAATTATTATTCTAAGTAATCTGTAACAGGAAACTTTGGGATTGCACTTGGCCACTCATCATGCAAATTTAAATGTAAATCTTGTTAGAAACAACCCAAAACAAACTTCCTCATAATTCTCTTCTCCAAAATAGAATAAATTGCCTAGTTTGTGAATCACCTAATCTGACTAAAAATTATTTAAATATTCCTTTAGCTATTTGGAGTTTATACCATACAAAGAGTAAATTGTTTTCAATCCCTCTTACTTGTATTCTTATCCCTAGTGTTGAAGTGCATTTATTCACAGTCTTTGGATTATACTTTCTGTTTTAAGTAAAACATGTGTTTTACTGCCTGCCTACTACCACCCCTGCAAAAACGTGGATTCTGGCAAGCTAGCAAGAACAAACCAACACACCAGATATACATAGCTGTAGGTAGCCAAGTTCTTCCATCTGTGGTGCATGCCACTTATGGTCATTCGACAAAGGTTATATAGGTTGGAATAATATGTGCAAGGCAAAATTAAATAAAATTAAAAATCTAACTTTATGATATTGAAATCTTTTCCTCCTTTTATCTTTTGATTATATTGTTAAAGATAAAATAAATCTTGATAATGTGCTACAAAATCATTTTTCATATAACTTCACCAAATAAATATCATTGTTGCAACTTCAGTAACAGAATTATGATTATTTCATTTATTTAAAATAATATGGCATTCTTTAGAGGGGTTAAGATATTCCCTTCTATTTTTTTGAAACTTTCCTATCAATGTGATAAAATTTAACGTGTTAACTTCTAACTATGAGCTTTAAAATTTTTACCTTAGCATATTTTAACCATACAGGAATCTCCCCATATAGAGCACTGGTTCAAGCATCCCAGATTGCCATCAGGATGGTTTCATTTTGACTGGGATGACCTAAAGCCTGTCAATTAATTATAATGTTATTCCAATTATAAGTAGTTTTATTTTAAAGAGGCTTTCAGTGCATAATAGGAAATTAATCACTTTCATCTGTATAAATGACAAAGCCCTCCTAAGAGATATTATATAATTTCAAATATTTATTTCTGTCATTCATTTTCAAGAAATGTTTTCAATTAAATATTTATTTTTCTAATTTTATGTATAAGTGATTAAAATGTGTAAATTAAATTCATTGCCTTGTTTTCTTACATTTATAAGGTAGAACTATTCCTCATTTTTGAAAAAAAATTTATAATACAAAAGTAATTTAAAATATAAAATGCTAAGCCTAATGTCTGTATATACATTTTCCACAAATCATGAAAGAATTTTCTTTTCTCTGGCAATCTGCAGCAACATGAACATCCCAGTCAGATCCCATTTGAATCAAATTCAATTTGATTGAGGCATAATTTGCACTAAATAAAATTCATATATTTTAATTGAACAATGTGATGATTTTAACAAATGCATATCTCCATGTAATTACCACCACAACAGTCAAGATATAGAATATTTCTATCACCACAAACCATTGCCTCATGTAACTTTGATGTCAATTACTTCCTCACTTCTCCCTATCTCTGGCCCAACTAACAGTGAATTGCCCAACTATTTTCTGGCAACGTATGTTACTTGTACCTAATCTAGAATTTCATATAAATATGTATGTGGTTTTGTTGTTTGATTTGTTTTGTTATGCTTTTTGCCATAGCACTTTAAAAATATATTTTGTATTTATATGTCTATCATGTATATTGTACATATTATGGATGTACTTTCAATGGGTATTTTTTATAGGTATCAACCATTTGTTTCTAAAAAAGTGCTGAATAACATTCCATTGTATGGCTATAAAGCAATTTATTCTGTTTTTGTTGAACATTTTTTCCAGTTTTATTATGAATAAAATTATTGTGAATATGACTTGTGTACACTTCTTGTAGATCCATGTTTTCATTTCTTTTGGGTAACTATCTAGGAGTAAAATTGTTAGGTTATATAATGTATGTGTTTAACTTATTTTTTTTTAAGTGATAAATCGTTTTCAAAAGTGTGTGCAACATTTTCTACTACTACCAGCAATAGATGAGTGTTCCAGTTGCTCCCGGTCCTCACTGACACCTTGTGGTGTTCATCCTTTTACTTGTAGCCATTAGAGGGTCTTCAGTGGATCTTTTGTGGTTCTGATTTCCATTTTGTTGATAACTAGAATTTTAAGTATGTTTTCATGTGATTATAGGGTATGTACATTGATATGTCATTCGTAAAGTGTCCATTCATATCTATTGCCCATTTTAATACATTTGTATCATATTAGCTAATTATAAAAGTTTTTTTTTTAATATCTTCGAGATTGCAAATCTTTGTCTTTATACATTCTGGATTGTAGTCCTTTGTACTCTGGATATTTGTTTTCATTTTTTCAAGTTCAATTTACTGTTTATTCTATAGTTAGCATTCTTTTATGGCTTGTCAAAGAAATATTTGCCTATACAAAGTTCACAAAAATCTTTATTTTGCTTTCATCTATATATTTTCTATTTGGGGCTTTTACCTTTGCAGTAATTTTTGTTTATGCTGAGAAGTAAAGGTTGAAGAGTTTACTTCCAGCTTTCAAGTGTAGATTTGGTTGTACTAGTACCATTTGTTGAAAAAAAGCAATCTTTTCCTTTTAATTTAATCCTGAATTTCATTGAAAATTAATTAACCTTATATAGGTCTTTTTATAGGATCTCCATTCTCTTTCATTGATATATATGTCTACCTTAACATCTTTTTTCACATTATCTTGATTCCAGTGATTTTATAACGACACCGAAAAAAGTAAATCCTCCAAATTTTTTCATCATTTTCAAAAAAATTTTGGTTACTATAAGTTCTTTGGATTTCCATGTGTATTTTAGAGTCGTCTCTATTTCTGGGGAAAACTTCTGAGAATGCGATTGGAATTATATTGAATCTACAAGTAAATTTGGAGACAATCAACATGTAAACAATACTGATTCTTCAAACTCATGAATATTTTGTTTTCAGAATATATATCTTGCTCATATTTAAATTTGTTCTTAAAATTCATACTGTTGATGCTTTTGTAAATGGTACTTTTTTAAAATTAATTTTCAATTGTTTATTGCTAAGGTATAGACATATAACTATATTTTATAGTGACATGATGTCTGTGTCCTCACTACACAGGGTCATTCCCACATAAAAACAGCCCTTTAAGACCATGGTAGATAACTGTTTCTCCTAAATTCATACAGTAAGAGAAATAAGAAAAAGTGAAAAATAGAACTATTCCTAATTAAAGGAACAAGAGAAATCTCCTGAAAGAACAATAATATGGACCTCTCCAGTCTACGAGACCCTGAGTTCAAAAAGGAGGTAATAAAAATGCTGAAGAAATTAAGAAAGAATATAGAAATGTGGATCATTGACACAAGGAACAAGAAATAATAAACAGGAGCCAGTCAAAATTAGACAACTCAACTGCCAAGATGAAAACTGAGCTAAAGGCAATAAATAGCAAACTAAATAATGCAGAAGAATGAATAAGTGACCTGGAAGGCAGAATAACAAAAATCACCCAATCAGAACAGCAGACAGAAAAACAAATGAAAAAATGATGGCAAAAGATGAAATCTATGGGAAGACAAAGAAGGACACTATATCATGATAAAAGGATTAATACAAGAAGAGAATATCACACCCATTAACATATATGCACCCAATTTAGTAGCACCTAAATACATAAAACAAATATGATAAACATAAAGGGAGAAATTAATGGGAATACAGTAATACTAGGAGACTTTAACACCTTACTGACATCAATGGACAGATGTTCCAGACAGAAAATGAATAAGGCAGCAGAGATCCTGAATGATACAACAGACTTAACTGATATCTACAGGACCCTACATCCAAAAAAAAAAAAAAAATGAATACAAGTGCACATGAAACATTCTCTATGATATACTGCATATAGGACACAAAACAAGCCTCAACAAATTTAAGAGGATAGAAATTATTTTAAGCATCTTTTCTGAACACAACGCATGAAACTAGAAATTAAGTACAGAAAGAGAAACGAGAAAAAGATCATATGGAGACTACACAACATGCTACTAAAAAACAGTGAGTCAATAATGAAATCTAAGATGAAATTTAAGATAACCTTGAGGCAAATGACAATGAAAACACAACCATACAAAATCCATGGGATGCAGCAAAAGCAGTTCTTAGAGAGAAGTTCATAGCAATACAGGCCTTTCTCAAAATATAAGAAAAATCCTAACTAAACAACCTGAACTACCACATAAAAAAAACTAGACAAAAAGAACAAACAAAACCTAAAGTCAGCAGAAGCAAGGAAATAATAAATATCAGCGAGAAAATAAATAAAATAGGGATTAAAAAAAGAAAATAAAATCAATAAAAACAAGAGCTGGATTTTTGAAAAAATAAACAAAATTGACAAACATCTGGCTAGGCTCACCAAGAAGTAAAGAAAGAGGACCCAAATAAACAAAATAGGAAATGAAAGAGGAGAAATAACAACTGATAACACAGAAATAAATAATACCTTAAGAAAATATTATGAACAGTTATATGTTAACAAAATGGACAACCTAGAAGAAATGAACAAGTTCCTAGAACCATACAGCCTGCCAAAACTGAATCAAGAAGAAACAGATAATTTGAACATAGTGATAACTAGAAGTGAAATAAAATTTGTAAAAAAAACCCAAAAATATCTCCCTGCAAACAAAAGTCTAGGACCAGATTGCTTCACTGGGCAATTCTGTCAAATGTGCAAAGAAGAATTTATACCTATCCTTCTCAAACTCTTCCAAAATATTGAAGAGGAGGGAATATTCCAAAGTCATTCTGTGAAGCCCCATCTCCTGGTACAAAAACCAAAGACTCTACCAGAAAAGGAAATTACATGCTGTTATTCTTGATCAATATATATGAAAATATCCTCAAAAAATATTAGCAAACCAAATCCAATAACACATAAAAAAGATCATACACCATGATCAAGTTGGATTCATTCCAGGGTCACAAAGATGTTTCAACATATACAAATCAACCAATGTGATATACCACAGCATCAAAAGAAAAGATAAAAACCACATTATCATCACAGTAGATGCAGAAAAAGCATTTGATAAAATTCAACATTCATTCATGATAAAAACTCTTGCCAAAGTGTGTATAGAATAAACATATCTCAACATAATAAAAGCCATTTATGGGCTTCCCTGGTGGCGCAGTGGTTGAGAGTCTGCCTGCCGATGCAGGGAACACGGGTTTTTGCCCCAGTCCAGGAAGATCCCACATGCCATGGAGTGGCTGGGCCCATGAGCCATGGCCACTGAACCTGTGCGTCTGGAGCCTGTGCTCCACAACGGGAGAGGCCACAACAGTGAGAGGCCCACATACAGCAAAAAAAAAAACCAAAAAAGCCATTTATGACAAACCCACAACCAACACAATACTAAATGGTAAAAAGCTGAAAGCCTTCCTGCTAAAATCTGGAACAAGACAAGGATGCCCACTCCTGCTATTCGAATTCTATTTGACATAGCTTTGGAAGTCTTAGGCACAGCAAGAAGACAAGAAAGAGAAATAAAAGTTATCCAAATCAGAAGGGAAGAAATAAAATTGTCATTATATGCAGATGACAAGATACTCTATATAGAAAACCCTAAAGACTCCACACAAAAACTATCAGAACTGATAAATTCAGCAAGGTAGCAGGATATAAGATTAATATACAGAAATCTGTTGCATTTTTTACATGAATAAAATATCAGAAAGAGAAAGTAAAACAAAAAAAAAAATCCTGTTTAACGTTGCATCAAAAAAAAAAAAAAAAAAAAAAAAAAAACCTGGGAATAAACCTAAAGAAGGAGGTGAAAGACATATTCTGAGAATTATAAAATATTGATAAAGGAAATAGTAGATGATTCAAGGAAGTGGAACAATACTGCATGCTCCTGGATTGGAAGAATTAATATAGTTAAAATGGCTATACATACCAAAGCAATCTACAGATGGAACACGATCCCTATCAAATTACCCCTAACATGTTTCATAGAACTAGAACAAATAATCTTAAAATTTATATGGAACCACAAAAGACCCAGAATTGCCAAAGCAATCCTGAGGGAAAAATAACAAAGCTGGAGATATAACCCTCCTAGACTTCAGACATTACTGCAAAACTACAGTAAGTCAAAACAGCATGGTATTGGCACAAAAACAAACATGTAGATCACTTGAACAGAATAGAGCCTAGAAATAAATCCACATACCTCTGGTCAATTAATCTTTTTATTTAATTAAAAATTATTTTAATTTTATTTATTTTTGGCTGTGTTAGGTCTTCATCACTGCACACGGGCTTTCTTTAGTTGTGGCAAGTGGGGGCTACTCTTTGTTGCAGTGAGTTGGCTTCCCATTGTGGTGGCCTCTCTTGTTGTGGAGCACAGGCTCCAGGCACATGGGCTCAGTAGTTGAGGCACATGTGTGAGCTTCAATAGTTGCGGCGTGTGGGCTCAGTGGTTGTGGCGCGTGGGCTCTAGGGTGCACAGGCTTCGGTAGTTGTGGTTCATGGGCTCAGTAGTTGTGGCTATCAGGCTCTAGAGCCAGATTCAGTAGTTGTGGCAAACAGGCTTAGTTGCTCCATGGCATGTGGGATCTTCCTGGAACAGGGATTGAACCCAGGTACCCTTCATTGACAGGCACATTCTTAACCACTGTGCCACCAGGGAAGTCCCCTGGTCAATTAATCTTAAATTAAGGAGCCAAGAATATACATTAGAGAAAAGACAGTTTCTTCAGCAATTGGTACTGGGAGAGCAGGACAGCAACATGTAAATCAGTGAAGTTAGAACATTTCCTCACACCATTCACAAAAATAAACTCAAAATAGCTTAAAGACTTAAACATAAGACAAGATACCATAAAACTCCTAGAAGAGAACATAGGCAAAACATTCTCTGACATAAATCTTAGCAATGTTTCTTAGGTCAGTCTCCCAAGGCAAAAGAAATAAAAGCAAAAATAAACAAATGGGACCTAATCAAACTAATAAGGTTTTGCACAGGAAAGGAAACCATAAACAAAACAAAAAGACAACCTAAGGACTGGGAGAAAATATTTGCAAACAATGCAATCATCAGGGGCTTAATTTCCAAAATATACAAGCAGCTCATAAAACTCAAAAACAAACAACCCAATCAAAAAATGGGCAGAACACCTAAATAGACATTTCTCCAAAGACATACAGATGGTCCACAGGCACGTGAAAAGATGCTCCATATTGCTAATTATTAGAGAACTGCAAATCAAAACTACAATGAGGTATCACCTCACACCAGTCAGAATGGACATCATCAAGAAGTCTACAGAGCTTCCCTGGTGGCACAGTGGTTGAGAGTCCACCTGCCAATGCAGGGGACACGGGTTTGTTCCCCGGTCCAGGAATATCCCACATGCCACGGAGCGGCTGGGCCCATGAACCATGGCCGCTGAGCCTGTGCGTCTGGAGCCTGTGCTCCACAATGGGAGAGGCCACAACAGTGAGAGGCCCGCATACTGCAAAAAAAAAAAAAAAGAAGAAGTCTACAGGTAAGAAATGCTGGAGAGGGTGTGGAAAAAAGGAAACCCCCCTACACTGTTGGTGAGAGTGTATATTGGTTCAGCCACTACAGAGAACAGTATCGAAGTTCCCTAAAAAGAATAACAGCAACAACAAAAAAATTAGAATTACCATATGATCCAGCAAATATCTGGAAAGGAAACAATCTCTAATTTTAAAAGTTACATACATCTCAATGTTCATGGCAGCACTATTTACAATAGCCAAGACATGGAAGTAACATAAATGTCCAAGACATGGAAGTAACATAAATGCCCATCAACAGATGAGTGGATAAAGAAAATGTGGAATATATTTGTGTAATATTACTCAGCCATAAAAAAGAATGAAATAATGCCATTTGCAGCAACATGGATGGACCTAGATATTGTCATACTGAGTGAAATAAGTCAAAGAAAGACAAATATCATATGATATCACTTATATGTGGAATCTAACAAAAATAGTACAACTGAACTAATTTACAAAACAGAAAGACTCACAGACATGGAAAATAGACTTACGGTTACCAAAGGTAAGGGGGGTGGAGGCATAAATTAGGAGTATGGGATTAACAGATGCTCACAACTGTATACAAAATGGATAAAATAGGATTTACTGTATAGTACAGGGATCACTATGCTGTACACTTGAAACTCACACAATATTGTAAATCAACCACACTTCAATAAAAAATTAGATCTATTTTTAATCTCCAGTTTTTCTCATTTTTCTTAACATTTTCTTTTTTTCCTACTCATTACATTCATATTTCCTTTAATTCTTTCAACATATTTAAAATCAGCTTTTTGAAATCTTTCTTATTTTCAAGTTTGTTTCTATTGACTGGTTGTCCTCCTTATTATGGGTCATATTTATTTATTCTCTCTTTTTCTCTTCCTCTCTCACATGCCTCATACTTTTGATTAGATGCCAGAAACTGTGATTGTTACATTGTTGAGTGTCCTTCAGACTTTGCGTACTCACTATGTTGGGTTTGGCATGGACTCAAGATTACCTCCATCTTCTTCCCACCACAAATAACACTGATGAGCCTCTTAAACATATCCCCTCATGAATCACTGTGAAGATTTATCTGGAAAATATCCCGAGGAATGTTATTTCTGGGTTATAAGTAGTTTTATCCTCAGTTCATCTAAGTAGAACCAAATTGCTCTCTGGAAAGACTTCCTCACCACCATCCCCCAGCAATGCTAGGGATTCATTCTCCCCCCAAAATTATATTTTTATCATCTAACTCTGTAATTTTTGTCATTCTTATAGGCATGTAATGATATCTTATCCATGTAATTTGCATTTCTGTGATTGCTAATGATTTTGACATCTGTTTCTTTCTGAGCATTGTCACTTATTGGATGATATCTCCTGTAAATATCCTTTTTATATTATTTGTCCATTTCTCTCTTTGATTTATAGGTGTACACAGATCATTCTGCAGGTGTTAGGCCATATTTAGAAGAGAAATTTAAGCACCCACAAATAGGCTGAAATTTCTTATTAGTATACTCATGTTTCTGCAAGCTTGGATATGTATTCAGTTTGGGCAAAATAACATGAGGATAGGAAGAACAGATCAAAATACATAAGGTAGCAATGATAGAATTGAGAATAGTTTTAAAGAAGAAAAAACCCATGTAAATAAAAACAGAGCATGATTCTTCTTGTCCAGAATTAGTCTGATGTCCACAACCCCCCACGACATGACATTTAAATTTAAATTAGATTGAATTCTATAGAGTTAAAAATGATTAGTCAAAGAAAATAAGGGATAAAAATTAAAGGAGTATATAGTCTGAAAAAAACACAACACAGAATTAATTTGTAGGAAACTGATTTTTTATAGTGGTTGATATATGTGGTCTGTATTTGTTTATATTGTAAAAATTTTGAAGTCTAAGCTCTTTGATAACAAGCTCTGTTTGTCTCATTTAACACTCTCCAGATGCTGCAGCTTTTATTTTTTCTGTTCCTTATTCTTTAAAAAAAATAAGAATGATCAAATCAGTTGTGCTTAATATATTCAAAAGTACTGCTTACAAGAACTAACTTTTTCTAAGATTCAGGAAAATAAGGAATAAGAAAACAGATCATAATTTTAGTTAATCTTCCTTATTACGTTTAAATTTGAGAATTTGACTCATACATGACAGAATGGGAAATTATAAGGAATTTCAGTATATTTACAGTTAAATATATTCTATATTCTACTGATCCATCAAACTTCCCTGAATCCTCTTAAAGTCACAATAAAACAACCAGTTATTCCATTATCTCTCCTAAGCTCAGTATCTAAACCCCGAAAAATGCTCCCTATCCATTTTTGTTCTTTTAAAATAAACAGTCATATCTGGGACTTCCCTGGCAGTCCAGTGATTAAGACTCCATGCTACCATTGCAGGGGGTGCGGGTTCAATCCCTGGTTGGGAAACTAAGATTCCATATACCATATGGCGTCGAAAAAAATAAATAAATAAATAAACAGTCATACCTTATTGTCTAATAAGGGAAATCTTTCAAGAGCTATCGCATTACATTACTGCTGCCTTTCTTTACCAAAATCTATAATTTTCAAACTGCTAGATTATTCCATATCAACAATTTCACTAGGATATCTATTCTCTCAAACATGTTCAATATCCAATATTTTCCACCAACACTATTTCATTTGATGAGAAAAAAATAACCTTTCAAAGTTTTAGGTAGAGATTTTTATAGATGAAGATAGTGAGGCTTTAGAAAATATATTTTCTTGAACTTGTTTGCCCTGTACATATTGGAAAAAAACTTAAAACTTGAATTTAAATTTCAAGGTAAATTTCACTGTCTTAATAACAATATACTGTACATATTTCATTTTTTTTTTTTATCTTTCTCTTTTGTGACACCCTACAACAGAACTCTGACTTGACGACAGTGATCTTCTCAATTGTTTATTCTTCACCATTATGCTTTGGTTCATGAAAAATTTCTTATTCTCCCTTTTTTTCTCTTCCAGCACCAATTTCCTTCCTTCTCTTCCAGATGTGCAAAAATCCCTTCTGGAATTCAAGACCCAAATCAATACCACTATTCTATGAAGATTTATTATAATTGTATAAATAACACTCATAAGTATAATTGCATTTTATTTATGTAATTGATTTATTTATCATATTTTATTTTATATATACAGATTTTTTTAAAAGATACGTTCTTCTTCACAAGCCCCATCCCACCACATGGACTGAGTTTCTAGAAAAAAGAACTAATTTTAATTTTTCACTTTATGTAATCTGGTAATAAATACCTTATGCATATCTTATTAATCAATACAATACATAATCTATTTGTCAATGTTCACCCTTTCTGGGATTATAGCATCATTTCAGCTATTTCTTTCATAAAGACTAGTTTTTGATTATCTAATCTACTGGTAATCTAGTGTTTTGGTTTCTTCCAGGGAAAGCATATCACTAGGGATATGAACTGATACAAATTTATTTGGCTAATACTAGATGATTAATCATAGATGAGTTAATATGGCTATATTTTATGCTAGTTTGCATTTTTCAGCATCCAACAAAGCATTTTACATTTATAATTTGTAGTTTTTCTTTTGTGTTGAAAAGTTCAAGCTTTGATAATCAAGTGATACTATCTAAGCAGAAAAGATGTAGATTCCAAACTTTCTTACTTCTGCTTTTGGCCAGAATGGAAGAAATGGCACTGAAATTAACCACTCATAATAGATAACTGAGAAAAATATACTAAACAACTGTTCAGATATTGGACAACAAGCACTGCCAAAGAGACAGAGAGAAACATTTAGGGAGTTTAACACCTGGAATTTGTGAAGGAGATTACTGGAGAGGAGAAAGCTACCCCTCCCCCAAAAAAGAGTCCCATGTATCTAAGTAGGAGTAATCTTGAGTCTCTGAGTAAATACTTAGGGATATAAGCATATGATCCATAAGACATGTTAAAGAAGAAATTCAGGGGAAAAACAACCAGGAAAATTTACATTGAAAAGTTCTTCAATAGCAGAGGGAAGAACACTCCCAAACTCATTCTACAAGGCCACCATCACCCTGATACCCAAACCAGACAAAGATGTCACAAAAAAAACAACTACAGGCCAATATCACTGATGAACATAGATGTAAAAATTCTCAACAAAATACTAGCAAACAGAATCCTGCAGCACATTAAAAGGATCATACACCATGATCAAGTGGGGTTTATCCCAGGAATGCAAAGATTCTTCAATATAGGCAAATCAATGTGATACACCATATTAACAAATTGAAGGAGAAAAACCATATGATCATCTCAATCGATGCAGAAAAAGCTTTCAACAAAATTCAACACCAATTTATGCTAAAAACTTCCCAGAAAGTAGGCATAGAGGGAACTTAGCTCAACATAATAAAGGCCATATATGACAAACCCACAGCCAACATCATTCTCAATGGTGAAAAAATGAAACCATTTCCACTAAGAACAGGAACAAGACAAGGTTGCCCACTCTCACCACTCTTATTCAACATAGTTTTGGAAGTTTTAGCCACAGCAATCAGAGAAGAAAAAGAAATAAAAGGAATCCAAATCGGAAAAGAAGAAGTAAAACTGTCACTGTTTTGCAGATGACATGATACTGTACATAGAGAATCCTAAAGGTGCTACCATAAAACTACTAGAGCTAATCAATGAATTTGGTAAAGTAGCAGGATACAAAATTAATGCACAGAAATCACTTGCATTCCTATAAACTAATGATGAAAAATCTGAAAGAGAAATTAAGGAAACACTCTCATTTACTAATGCAACAAAAAGAATAAAATACCTAGGAATAAATCTACCTAAGGAGACAAAAGACCTGTATGCAGAAAACTATAAGACACTGATGAAAGAAATTAAATGTGATACAGATGGAGAGATATACCATGTTTTTGGATTGGAAGAATCAACATTGTGAAAATGACTATACTACCCAAAGCAATCCACAGATTCAATGAAATCCGTACCAAACTATGAATGGCATTTTTCACAGAACTAGAACAAAAAATTTCACAATTTATATGGAAACACAAAAGACCCCAAATAGCCAAAGCAATCTTGAGAAAGAAAAACAGAGCTGGAAGAATCAGCCTCCTGGACTTCAAACTATACTGTTGTGGCCTCTCCCGTTGCGGAGCACAGGCCCCGGACGCGCAGGCCCAGCGGCCATGGCTCACAGGCCCAGCTGCTCCGCGGCATGTGGGATCTTCCCGGACCGGGGCACGAACCCGCGTCCCCTGCAGCGGCCATGGCTCACGGGCCCAGCCACTCCGCAGCACATGGGATCTTCCTGGACCGGGGCACGAACCTGCGTCCCCTGCATCGGCAGGCAGACTCTCAACCACTGCGCCACCAGGGAAGCCCCGCCAAAGCAATCTTGAGAAAGAAAAATGGAGCTGGAGGAATCAGGCTCCCTGACTTCAGACTATACTACAAAGCTGCACTAATCAAAACATTATGGTACTGGCACAAAAACAGAAATATATATCAGTGGAACAGGATAGAAAGCCCAGAGATAAACCCACGCACATATGGACACCTTATATTTGATAAAGGAAGCAAGACTACACAATGGAGAAAAGACAGCCTCTTCAATAATTGGTGCTGGGAAAACTGGACAGCTACATGTAAAAGAATGAAATTAAAACACTCCCTAACACCATACACAAAAGTAAACTCAAAATGGATTAAAGAGCTAAATGTGAGGCCAGACACTATAAAACTCTTAGAGGAAAATATAAGCAGGACACTCTATGACATAAATCACAGCAAGATCCTTTTTGTCCCACCTCCTAGAAAAATGGAAATAAAAACAAAAATAAGCAAATGGGACCTAATGAGACTTAAAAGCTTTTGCACAGCAAAGGAAACCATAAACAAGACCAAAAGACATCCCTCAGAATGGGAAAAAATATTTGCAAATGAAGCAACTGACAAAGGGTTAATCTCTAAAATATACAAGCAGCTCATGCAGCTCAATATAAAAAAATCAAACAACCCCAAAATGGGCAGAAGACCTAAACAGACATTTCTCCAAAGACGATATACAGATTGCCAACAAACACATGAAAGGATACTCAACATCACTAATCATTAGAGAAAGGCAAATCAAAACTACAATGAGGTATCACCTTGCACCAGTCAGAATGGCCATCTTCAAAATATCTACAAACAATTAATGCTGGAGAGGGTGTGGAGAAAAGGGAACACTCTTGCACTGTTGGTAGGAATGTAATCTGATATAGCCACTATGGAGAACAGTATGGAGGTTCCTTAAAAAACTAAAAATAGAACTACCATATGACCCAGCAGTCCCACTACTGGGCATATACCTTGAGAAAACCATAATTCAAAAAGAGTCATGTACCACAGTGCTCATTGCAGCACTATTTACATAAACCAGGACATGGAAGCAACCTAAGCGTCCATCAACAGATGAATGTATAAAGAAGATGTGGCCCATATATACAATGGAATATTACTCAACCATAAAAAGAAATGAAATTGAGTTATTTGTAGTGAGGTGAAAGGACCTATAGTCTGTTATACAGAGTGAAGTAAGTCAGAAAGAGAAAAACAGGGCTTCCCTGGTGGCGCAGTGGTTGAGAGTCTGCCTGCCGATGCAGGGGACATGGGTTCATGCCCCAGTCCGGGAAGATCCCACATGCCGCGGAGCGGCTGGGCCCGTGAGCCATGGCCGCTGAGCCTGCGCGTCCGGAGCCTGTGCTCCTCAGCGGGAGAGGCCACAGCAGTGAGAGGCCCGCGTACAGCAAAAAAAAAAAAGAGAGAAAAACAAATACCGTATGGTAACACATACATATGGACTCTAAAAAAAAGTGTTCTGATGAACCTAGGGGCAGGACAGGAGTAAAGATGCAGATGTAGAGAATGGACTTGAGGACATGAGGAGGGGGAAGGGCAAGCTGGGAAGAAGTGAGAGAGTGGCATGGACATATATACACTACAATATGTAAAATAGATAGCTAGTGGGAAGCAGCCGCATAGCACAGGGAGATCAGCTCGGTGCTTTTTTTTTTTTCAGCTCAGTGCTTTGAGACCACTTAGAGGGGTGGGATAGAGAGGGTGGGAGGGAGACGCAAGAGGGAGGGGACATGAGGATATATGTATACGCATAGCTGATTCACTTTGTTCTACAGCAGAAACTACCACAACAATGTAAAGCAATTATACCCCAATAAAGATGTTAAAAAAAAAAAAGTTCTTCAGATTCAGAGTAGAAGATATTCAAGATCCAACCAGCCAGATCAGAAAGAATTAACTGAACACCTATGATATTCATTAGACAGCCTAGAAGGGCCTCAGCTTGTAGTAAGGCTTAACTAGTTAAGGTAAAGTCTAGGCTAGCCTACCCTAACAAAATTTTAAAGTCTCAAACTGATCCCCAAGTAGCTTAACTACCCCCCAAAGTAAAACTCATTCCACTTTAAAGGATGCCTCTCTTAGGAGCATTAGATTAAAATATCGCCTATGTCCAAAAATGGATCTTAAAATCATAGTGCTCAGTGAACCAAGCACATGCAATAAGTTTTATAACATTATACAGTAGTACGCTGTTATAAGAACATGTAGAAGCAAACAACAACATAAAAAGATAGTATAGAAAGATTGCAGCAGAGCAGAGATGGGTAGGGAGGTGAGAGGAATATGTGAATGAAAAGGAATAAATGAAATAAGAGAAGAGAGTGACACTAATAAAAGTGTATTATTAACCCAACCCTCTCCAAATGAGGTTAAAAATAAACAGTCTGATAATATCGTATTCACAAGGGTGTCTGTTATATAAGGCCCATAAAACCTAAGCAAAACATGTTGTGAACAGTATTTAATTTGGTTAAAGTAAAACATCTGTGTGTGTCACTTCCCTTTCAGACTGACTTGTTTTTAATTTACCTGAATAATCTGTACAGTCACTTTATTTTTTCATGGTTCCATTTCAGCTTACTAGTTGACACATTCTTTAGATGACTTTTTCCTATCAGTTAAATGGCCACAAGTAAAACTGCACAATCTAGAGAGTGAAGAAAGCAGAGAAGGAGAATAAAAGGGAAAATGAAAAAATAGAGTAAGGAAAAATGAGAGATGAAAGAGGCAATTGAAAGCAGCAGCAAGAGAAAAGTGGAAAACAAGCTGGACATTGTAAATCCACCCCTCTTAGGGCTCTCTTTTTCTTTTTCTCTGTTTCTCCTTCTGTAAATAAGGACTGTTTTACTAATTATATCCTCCCTGAATATAAAACCTTATTTTGTTTCCACTAAAAGAAAATGTGTAGAGGAGTTCTAATTCAGCTAGATGGTGAAGAGCAAGAAGCAGGTAGCTAAGGAAGGGCTTTAGTGCCTTTCTCTCCCCCTCACATCAGGGTCTTATCTTCTGTCAACCCATGCCTCTCCATAAGCAGCAACACAACTGCTGATGGTATGAAGCTCAAAGAATCTACACACACCACCTTTGAAAGATTGACAATAAACGTTTGTGACTACAGGTAATTTTGGGTGTAGTAAATAATATAACACATGGACAGAGATCAGTAAAAGAAAAAATATGGTGAAGAAAAACAAATACTTTAAATCCCTCTGCTGCCAAACTGAACAAATGCTATTGGGCTTGAAGGGATCAAAGAGGAGAAGATGTAATTTTTACAAAGATCTGTATCTTTCATACTTGCTGTCTAACTTTTTCCGCTTTCTATTTTATTATAATATTTTAATATGTCTATCTTTACTGAGAAACAAAAATGCAGTAATACACTGTACATAAAAGCAAACTCTGTGGAAGAGAAAGGAATTGATGGGCCTAGGGGAAGATGGTAAAGGCAAGAGACTGACAGTAACAAAACAAAACAAAAAGCCCCACAGTCTTTTCCTTCTTTGGTGATAGATACAGGAGTGTTTGGTGTATATATATATATATATATACACACACACGTGTGTGTGTGTGTGTGTGTGTGTTTGTATATGTATATTATATACACACAAATATAAGGTTTTTTGTTTAAAAGACTGGAAAAGTTTTAATTCGGTATCAATTTTCATGAACATATATGCCATCTGGTTTGGACATTTTGATGTTACCTGCTGGGACATTTTCCCACCATTCTTCTCCAAGTTAATATGGCAATGTTAAATGAAAATATAGAAAATACAATTAGGTTTGTTGATCTACTTAAGCTTTAAAACCATAATCTATCTACTCATTTTTATATTTTAAAGCATTATTTTTATTGAAAATAGTACAAAGTCATAAAATTAGAATAATCTGATATTTAACTTATATATATATATTTTTTCACCACTAACTTTTAAATATCTACAGTTTTTCTTTTCTTTAGCACTCTTCTCTTAATAAATGGCCACTCCAGCAGCTGCATTCCCTGTGAGTTCTACAACAAACATCACTGAAAATTACTTGTGTTAAGCATAATGTTTTCACAGCTGCAAGCAGGATTTTTAAATAGCAAAGGTGCACTGAAGCTATCCTCAGCAATTAATAAATACAATACTAACAATATTTGTACTTGTGACATTTTTACTCTGAGCATACCAAAGCACTTTACAAATAAACATGTGTTATTAACCTAATTTATCACAGATGGGGAAAAACCCACTAGATTAGGTTAAGGTGACATAAGTGACTTTGCCAAAGATTGCCCAGCAAATCAGATGCATGACCTTGAATAGAACCCAGGACTCCAATAGGGCCCCTGCTTTGCTTTGTGAAAATCCAGCACCTATTAGAATTTGAAGTTTAAATGAGAACCACTTAATGAATTTTGCACATCACCATATTTGTAATAACATTTGCCATAAAAACCACTGTGCCAGGCTTCCCTGGTGGCTCAGTGGTTGAGAATCTGCCTGCTAATGCAGGGGACATGGGTTCAAGCCCTGGTCTGGGAGGATCCCACATGCCACAGAGCAACTAGGCCCGTGAGCCACACTACTGAGCCTGCGCATCTGGAGCCTGTGCTCCGCAACAAGAGAGGCCACAATAGTGAGAGGCCCGCACACCGCGATGAAGAGTGGCCCCCGCTTGTCACAACTAGAGAAAGCCCTCGCACAGAAATGGAGACCCAACACAGCAAAAATAAATTAATTAATTAATAAAAAACTACTGTGCCAGTTCTGTTTCCATTATCTTTTCCATAAAAAAAACAAACATTAAATTTTAGAGAGATTTTTTACAGAGAAAAAAACCTGCAATCAAACCACTCGGGCACTCAGTGATGCGTCTCCTCAGGAGTCCTGTCAGTGAAACGCACAGGAGCAATGGAGGGACAGTTGGTGGATATAAAGGAAATAATAGTCAGGCTTTGGATGACTTTCGGAGGATGAAAGGCAGGAAGAAGCTAATGGAAAGCCCAGGATGTTTGTTCAAAAGATGTGTTCCTAGCCAGCTATCGAAGCTCATGAGCCTTTTGTCAATGTAGAGTAGATATTTTTAATAGTATACTGTAAGTTCTCAACTAATTCTTAAAGATTAAGTTGTCCACTGGTTAATAAGAGATGTCCTACTTTCAACCAGTCTATGAACTCTGCATATACATCAATTTTGTGCTACATAAGTATATCCATAGTTCCTTATTGTTTAAAAGACTGTAAAAGTCATTCTTAATTCAGTATCTTACCTTTATGAACATATATGCCTTCTGGTTTGGACATGTTGATGCTAACACAGACGGTTGCTACCTGCCAGGGCATTCTCCCACCATTCTTCTCAATCAATATGGCAATGTTAAATGAAAATATAGAAAATAAAGTCAGATTTGTTATTTTCAAAATGGTAAATCTATCTACTCATCATTATGATATTTTAAAGCATTATTTTTATTTATTTATTTTTGGCTGTGCTGGGTCTTCTTTGCTGCACACGGGCTTTCGCTAGTTGCTGTGAGCGGGGGCTACTCTTCATTGCAGCGCACGGGCTTCTCATTGTGGTGGCTTCTCTTGTTGTGGAGCATGGGCTCTAGGTGCATGAGCTTTGGTAGTTATGGCATGTGGGCTCAGTAGTTGTGGCTTGTGGGCTCTAGAGGGCAGGGTCTGTAGTTGTGGCTCACAGGCTTAGTTGCTCCACGGCATGTGGGATCATCCTGGTACAGGGATCGAACCCATGTCCCCTGCATTTGCAGGTGTATTCTTAACCACAGCGCTACTAGGGATGTGTCTAAAGCATTATTTTTATTAAAAACAGTACATGAAAAGACATAAAAATTAGAAGTCTGATAATTAACTGAAATATAGCTGTTTCCTATTAAGACTATGCAAAGGACATTCTTCCATACGTTTTTTCAAAAGCTAATACATTATTGTTTTTAAGAGTAAAAGAGTAACTGAAACACAAGTAAAATGATATGCTTCAATCAGAATTTCTCTGGCTGTAAATAATTTTTCAAAATAAGTAAGAGTTAAATGATTATAAAAAAAGAATCATGTTTACCCCATAGATATGTATATTACAAAAGCACACTATCTGATATGTAAAAAATCCTGTGCTTAAGTGTTGTCCTGTGGGATTCACAAACAAAACATAATTATAACTTTTTAATAGTATGCTATAGATTACAAATCTCTAATCATGCACATCATATTTGTTTTATATTTTGAAATAGGATTACTTAAAAAATCTCCTTTTGATTTTTTCCTTAACTATTTTATAATTTATAAAAATAAATCTGCTTAAAAAATAAAATAATATATATACTCAAGAGTATAACAGCCTCCTTGTTTCTTCACAATCCTCCAGTTATACACCTGAGTTAAACAAATTAACATGGAAACACACATATTTTATAAAGACTATAAAATATTAATATGTGCATAATCTTATAGCCTTTATGTATATAAATGGAAAGTATTATTCATATCCTCCAAAAACTTGCTTTAAAATAGAATTTTGAGGAATTTATAAACCAGTACAATTAGATGCACCTCATTCTATTCAAGGTATGCTTAATATCTAAACAACCCTCAGCTAATAAACATTTCAACTTTTTCCAGGTTTATTTCAATTTCAAGTAATGCTACAAAGACTAATGAACATATAATCACTGCACACTTTTTTGAACATATCTTTATAAATTTTCTTAGGTGAAATTATTTGGAAAGCAAATATGTAACATTTAGAACATAATAGATATCATCAAATTGCCCTCTAAAAGTTTCAACTAATTTATGATTACTCTAACAGATTATGAGAAGACTGGGGCAAATGTATTTTTCTCTGATTAAACAAGTAATACATCTAATTCAAAATAATATGGCTAAAAGCTGACAATATTGTCTATACAAAATTGTCAGTAAGATAACCATAAACACATTGGTGTACTCTCCAAACTAGACTCAGACAATTGAATGCCTGAATTGTGATGTACCAACACTTATTAAAGACAGATGGAGCCAGATTTTTTTCAAGTATATTTAAGCTTCAACTCTTTGCCTAACACACCCATTTAAAAATATAATATAGAATATACCTAAAAAAATGTTACAAGAATTATGCAGTTCCCTGCACCATCTGTTTTCTGTGGTTTTCTGTGAGGGAATCAGAGCATGCAACAATCAGAAAACTGGACAACTTTCAACCCGCCTCTTAGGATTTTGTTCTGGGGCCTCTGTGAGCCATCAGTACTTCTTGGATATCATCTTTTAATGGCTTTTTAGAGTGAGAAATAACAGGATATAGTTATGCATAAAGAAAGGAATAGGGAGGAAGTTCTAAAAATGAATTGAGGGAAACCATTGATTCTATTGTTGGAGGAATAGTTTATCAAATACACCACTGGAGAAAGAGTTTAAGACAAAAGCATACTATTAATTATGCATTCTGGAGAACTTTAGTTTGCACATTATTTAAAATTATGTAGAGAACCAAGTAGAGGAGTACAAGGAAATTTCTGGAGAAAACCAATAAATATCTAAAGCATGATATGGTAAACATATCAACTTGACCTGTAGCTTCACATATAAGAAAAGGATTTCTTTTTTTTTTTTTTTTTTGCAGTATGCGGCCCTCTCGCTGTTGTGGCCTATCATGTTGCGGAGCACAGGCTCCAGAAGCGCAGGCCCAGTGGCCATGGCTCACGGGCCCAGCCGCTCCACGGCATGTGGGATCTTCCCGGACCGGGGCACGAATGCACGTCCCCTGCATCGGCAGGCAGACTCTCAAGCACTGCGCCACCAGGGAAGCCCCAGGATTTCTTTTTAATTGTCAAAAATAATACTTTCAAGAGGACATAAGTACATAACCATAAATTATAAGCCCAAACCACCTTATTAAGTAAAAAAAAATCTGAAAATATTTCCACTAAAAATATAGCAGAAGGGAAAGTGAATACCACAAGTGGCTACATCTGAAATAAAGACATAATTTAGGGTCCTCACTTTTCAAATTTCAGAAAAAAAGTTTGGCACTGTCATGAGCATAAAAAAGGCACATTCTTCATGAAATAAGAACACAAGAAAATATCATCAGTAAAAAACAGTCCAAAAGTGAAAAAGGGTGAGATGGCAGTAGAATGAAATATGAATAAGAAAAAAAAAACATGAGGGCATCTACTAAATCACAGTAGTGTAATCAAATAGTTAAACCCTTAACTAAGAAGCCAATTTGATATTAAAGAAAATTAAATCAATGAGGTAGAAACAGATTTGAAAACATCCAAAAATGCAAATAAATTCAAGAGAGTTGAAAAAAAAAAACTTTGAGGCAAGTTTATATGTGTAATACAGGAAATGGATATACAGTAAATTGTTAACTAAAATTCCTGAAGAATAAACCAAGGCAAGTAAAAGAAATGTAACAAAGTAAAAGTAGAATGATAAACCAGAAAAACTCCAAATGATATTCTAAAAAAATGTACACTTCCATGCATACTATGATTCTATTATAAAGATAAAGATCGTATTGAACGCAAATATATATGTAAAGAAACAAAACTCAGAAATGACCAAGACATCTTTTACAAATTTAAATAAAAATTGTTACCAAAACAACATATATACTGCAATGAACAAATGTGTATCACAGACTATTTTATACCCAGCTATTTTCATTACAAATGTCACAGAAAGAACATCAGATAAGTAAGATTTCAAAAAACATTTGACATATTTATTCTTCTAAAAATTATTTGAGGGTGGTTTCCAAGTAACATAGAAAACTTGAATTTAATAACCAAAAAAGGGTATAATTTTATGATGAGACCCGTTGTAATGATTACAAATTAAATACATAAAAAGTGGTCTCTTTAGCAAGTGGTGTTCGGAATGCTGGATAACCACATGTAATTCAATGAAGTTAGAACATTACCTCACACCATTCACAAAAATAACTCAAAATGGCTTAAAGACTTAAAGACATGACAACCATAAAACTCCTAGAAGAGAACATAGACAAAACATTCTCTGATATAAATCTTAGCAACATATTTTAGGTCAGTCCCCCAAAGCAATATAAATAGAAGCAAAAATAAACAAATGGGACCTAATCAAACTTATAAGGTTTTGCACAACAAAGGAAACCATAAATAAAATGAAAATACAACCTAAGGACTGGGAGAAAATATTTGCAAACGATGGGACCAATAAGGGCTTAATCTCCAAAATATACAAACAGCTCATACTACTCAATAACAACAAAAAAACAAAACAACCCAATCAAAAAATAGGCAGAACACCTAAATAGACATTTCTCCAAAGAAGACATACAGATGACCAACAGGTACGTGAAAAGATGCACCACATCACTAATTATTAGAGAAATGCAAACCAAAACTAAAATGAGGTATTACCACACACAGGTCAGAATGGCCATCATCAAAAAATCTACAAATAAATGCTGGAGAGGGTGCGGAGAAAAGGGAACCTTCCTACACTACTGGTGGGAATGTAAATTGGTGAAACCACTATGGAGAACAGTACAGACGTTCCTTAAAAAACTAAAAATAGAGTTACCCTATGATCCAGCAATCCCATTCCTGAGCATATACCCAGAAAAGATAAAAGCTCTAATTTGAAAAGATACATGCACCACAAAGTTCAAGGCGGCACTATTTATAATCGCCAAAATATGGAAGCAATCTAAGTGACCATCAAATAGACGAATGGATAAAAATGAAGTATTAAGTATATTACTCAGCCATAAAAAGAATAAAATAATGCCATTTGCAGTAACATGGATGGAGCTAGAGTTTATCATACTAAGTGAAGTCAGACAGAGAAAGACAAATATCATATAATATCACTTACATGTGGAATCTAAAAAATAATGCAAGTGAACTTATTTATAAAACAGAAACAGACTCAGACATAGAAAACAAAGTTATGGTTACGAAAGGGGAAGGGAGAGGGAGGGATAACTGGGACTATGGGATTAACAGATAAACACTATTACATTAAAAAAAAAAAGTAGAATAATTTCTGACCATATTATTAGCAAATGCAATATAAGTTTTTTTGAAAGGAGAAAGTATGTATAAATGTGAACTCTAGCTTTTAAAGGCCAGATAATATCAACAATTACTGAAAACTGAAGGAAATTGGGGGAGAGCTAAGAAAGAGCTTATTTAAGCTTTGCTTTAAATGGAGGGCTTCAGTCTTTAAAGATACTGTTAAATCTTTACTTTGACAACTAGAAAAAGCACACTAAATATATAATAATACAACCAAAAATAAAAGCAAGAAATCTAAGAGGGTAAGAAATATAAAAATTTTAACAAGATGACAAATTATAAACAAATATAGCTCATAAAAACAAATTAAATGCGTTAAAATTTCTTGCTAAAAATGTATTTCCTAAGTTTTCAAACACACAATATAGCCTATGCTGTAGATATAGGATATACCTCAAGAAAAATATACAAAAAATATTAAAAACAAAAGGTTGATCAAAGGCATGTCTAACTAATGTAAATAAAAAGAGCCCTCCAAATCCATAGTAATACAGCATAAAATAGAACTCAAGATAATGAACATTAAATTATACCTTGAATGAAAGGGTGAAATTCATGATCAAAATATAATTGTAATGAAAATTTTTGCAAAGTCATAAAAATACTTTGTGTAAAACTGTTAGGAAATGCAAATATAAGTAGACAGAAGTAAAAAAGCAATTATTACATTTTGATGTTCTTTCCCATCTTTAGCAGATCAAGTGGGCAAAACATATACAAAGATAGTGTTTATTTAATGGTATCAGTAATATGGTTAATTTATTGAAGGGATAATACACTTTCTATTATCTTTTTCACCTTCTTTATAACTACATTTTTTACACCAATACAAAATATTTACCAATAAAAGTTTGTTCAAAGACAATCTCAATCAATTTTATGGGCCACAATCTCTATACATATTGTGACTCCACACACACTCAGACTAAACTATAACAAAAGCCACCTTTATATCCAGGCATTTGATTTGTTTTTAAATGCTGTGCTATAGAGTTGTTAACTGAACTGTATTTATTGATTTTGTCTAAATTATTTCCAGCATGTTCATTTTCTCTGTTGTAATAGAGTACATTTATGCTTTATAACTTTTTAAAAAATTACCTTCCAATGCTTCCTATTTCAATACTTTATAAAAACATCCACTACAGGGCTTCCCTGGTGGTGCAGTGGTTGAGAGTCCACCTGCTGATGCAGGGGACATGGGTTCGTGCCCCGGTCCAGGAAGATCCCACATGCTGCGGAGTGGCTGGGCCCGTGAGCCATGGCCGCTGAGCCTGCGCGTCCGGAGCCTGTGCTCCGCAACGGGAGAGGCCACAACAGTGAGAGGCCCACGTAACGCAAAAAAAAAAATCCATTACAATTATTTTAAAACAATTATACTTTTTAATTAATATTATACATTTTAGTATTAATTTCTCTTACTCCTTTCTTTTTTGTTTGCTAATATTTTCACTTTCTTGGTTGATTATTCAATTCAGTTAAAATAGCTTAACATCAGAAAGCCTTACAATCAAATCAATATATACCAAAATGGCATTTCATAAATTTTAACATTCATTTGTCAAAAAATTCATAAACACTGAATATGAAGCTATTTTATTATACCAAAAGGTAAAATTATATGAAAATGTAAATGGATAGTATCTGAAACTGAGTTATAAAAATTGTAACAAGTTTTGCCTAATTCTTCTGCATAAACTCTTGGGCATTCACACCCATGCCAGAAACAAATACACACACACTTGAACACACATGTAATTAGGCAAAGTTAATCAGTGTTCTTTATAGCCGAATGTACCACAGACTTTAATATGGTAAGATGCATTTAGAGATTGTTTTTGTGTCATTTCTTCAATTAAGACATATTTATTTAAGTGAAAATCATTAACATTGTCCTTATCTCTAAGTAGTTTGATCATGCATGCTTATCCTCTTCCTCTTGTCTATCTATAGTTTCTAATCACTCTACAATGAATAGGTATTGATGAAAAGTAACATTTTTTAAAAAAGTATTTAACTAGAATAAATCATGGGAGACATTTGAAATCTTATAGTGGGGAAAATTTTCTTATGATATCAAAACTTAAAAAAACACATAGAAACATGCTTTTATTAGGCAAATTTCAAATGTACCCAAAAGAGAAAGTATTAAAAATGAACCCACGTGTAACACTTCAAAAATTATCACTTTGCTTATCTTGTTTTCTTTATTTTATCCACCAACACCAGTTTCCTTTTCTTTCAAATTCAAGATATGTAATATACCTATAAAAACTTCTGTATATATCTCTAGAGATAAGTTTTATTAGCATAAATTCAGTATTAATTTTAAGCAAACAAATTTACCAAAAATCTTAATTTACCCTAAAATGTCTGTAATTTGAGATTTGTCACTTTTTTTTTTTACAAAAAATATTTTTGGTTGATTTGTCAAATAGGACAGTTTCACTTAAATTTAATAGTAGTACATTATTGAACAATACTGTAGTAAACTATAAGTAGTATAATAAAACAAGGTCTATACATATATTTCTATTCATTTACTTAGGTATAATTTTATATATCTACATATATATACACAGTTTCTCTCCCTCTCTGTTTTTAAAAATCTTTTTTTATTTAAGTATAATAAATATACAGGAAGATACACATCTTAACTATATAGTTTAATGAGTTCAGACAAATGAATGTACCCATATAACTCATATCCATACTAAGACGTAAAAAGTTCTTCACATCAGAAAGTTCCCTCTTGCCACTTTGCAGTACATCTACTACTCAGCAGGCAGACACTATTCCAATTTTGGTTACCTAATTTTTGCCTATTCTGAAAATTCACACTAATCAAATCAGAGGGTAAAAACCGTGTAAGAACAGCATGATTTTTGTAAGAGTCAAATTTTCATTGCATATAATGGTTGTTCACTCCTTTTAATTGCTGAAAGTATTCCATTGTATGGTTATTTTACAATATATCTATTCAACCATTTTAATATGGAATATTTCCTTTTTTTGGCCACTATGAAGAAAACCTCTATGCATATGATTTTAGAAGTCATTTGTGAATACATTTTTATTTCACTTGAATAAACATGTGAGTGGAACTCCTAGCTCATAGATATATTTTTACAAAGACTATCAAATAATTTTTACAAAGTGGTTGTTTAATTTTATACTTTTGCCAGTAATGTAAGAGAGTTTGGTGTATATTTGAGGTTTTAGTATTTTTAATAATAGTTATTCTAGTAACATAGAGTAGTACTTCATTATGGCAAAATTTGTATTTTTTCTGATGAGTATTATTGTTGAGTACTTTTCCATATGCTTCTTGGCCATGTGCATATTTTCCTTTTATAAGTATCTGTTTAAGTGTATCGATCATTTTTGTGTTCTTTGTATTTTTATTTAAAATGTAATTTATATATATTATAGATAATATTCATGTATATTTATACTACAATTTATTTATAATATAATACATCTTTATTTTACTACATAGTTTACTACAATATTCAACAGGAATAATGGCTAGTAAAATAAGGGAAGAAACACAAATAAATAACAAAGATTAGAATGGAAATAAACCTGTCTTTATTATAGGTATTTTATTGTATTAATATTATAGGTACAAACTCTAAAAGATATAGAAAAATCTATTAGGACAGTTACTTTATCAAGTAATTTTAGCAAGGTCACAGGACACAAGATCAATTACAAATGTCATTTGTAATTCAGAATACTCAAAAAAAAAAAAAAAACCCAACCATAGTAGCATCAAAATTAAAATACTAAAAAATACATTTAGTCACATATACTTAGAGCAGGGAACTACAAAGCACTGCAAAGAGAAATTAAAGAAAATGTGATAAACGGAGATCTGGTGTTAATGGATTGAAGGATTTGATATCGTTAAACTGCAACTCTGCCCAACCTGATCTGTGATTGCATATCAACATCCTAGGTTTTATAAGTCAACAGGTTGACTTTTAAACTTTTATGCAGAGTCAAATAACCTAATATAGCCAAAACAACCCTGAGGAAAAAAAACAAGGTTGGACAAATGTAGACAGGTAATTCAGTATGAAATAAGACTCTTCACCAAGTGTTGTTAACTAACCATATGCATATCTGTATAGAAAACTAGTTGGGGCAGGGGTTTTACTTGTTTACAGTTTTATTCCCTTCTGACAATCTTTGCCTTTTAGTTGAAGTAATTTGTCCATTAACATTTAATCTAATTAATATTGTTGGATTGAATATACCACTTCTTAATTTGTTGTGTACTTGTCTATTATTTTATCTAGTTCTCTTTTCTTGCTTTTTCTTTTATTTGAATTTCAAAAAATTCAAATAATTTCCTTTATTTGAATTTCAAAAAAGGCATTTTAGTATATGTTTAATGTGTTCTCAAAGTATTTTATTTAACATCTTTTTTCATAAGTGAGAATTATAAACCTCATGTATCATATCCTCTTTCTAGAAAAGATATGGCAGTTAACATATCAACCCATTGTGCATTACAGAAATGTATAATCCCTGTTCTTTTTACCAGGAATTTGTTTTTTTTAAGATATAAACATAACTAGAGCAATGACTACTTCACTCACAGTTTATTATGTTTTAGCTTGTAATTTTTGTTTGTTTTGTGTTATTTTGGCAGGTTTTAGCAGGATTATATGTGCTTCATAATTAGGTACCTTTCAATCATTTTCTAAATTCTATGTGTATTTATATTTTATGGATATTATCCTCACTTATAAAATTAGAAAGCTAAGACTCAGAAAGATTAAGTCATTTCCTAAAGTCATGTAAATGATGAAGTCAGAATTAGAATCCAGGCCATACTATTTCTAAAATACATATTTCTAAAACAACATACAGCATTATATCCTCACAGAACTTGCTGCCAGAGAGCTCACACTCTCATTAGCAAATTGTCTATAAAATAATTTTATAATATAAATTGGATCTTAAGTAATTTAAAGTAGATATAATTGTAGAAGTAATTAATATTTATATTAATATTCCTAATTTTATTTCAAATGATTAAAATTCAGAATGAAACTTCTGACTCATTCTGAGTTTATACAGGTACAGATGCTTACAACAAAGGACTGATTCATTAATTGACAATAAGATCAAATGTTGACTTTTAAAATTTGGTATCAAATTGATAGATGAATGGATAGATGAATAGATAAAGAAGATGTGGTATGTATATACAATGGAATATTACTCAGTGACAGAAAAATGAAAACGTGGCATTTGTGACAACATGAATGGACCTAGAGGGTATTATGCTTAGTGAAATAAGTCAGAGAAAGACAAATACCATATGATTTCACTTACATGTGTATCTAAAACACAAACAAAACAGAAACAGTCTCAAACTTGTAGTTGCCAGAGGGGAAGGGATAAGGGATGCGTAAAATAGGTAAAGGATTAAGAGGTACAAACTCCCAGTTATAAAATAAAAATTTCATGAGAATGCAATATACAGCATAAGATATATCATCAGTAATACTGTAATAACTTTGTATTGTAACACATGGTTACTAGACTTATTGTGGTGATCATTTTATGATGTATTTAAATGTCAAATCACTATGTTGCATACCTGAAACTAACATATTATTGTATGTCTACTATACTCAAATTTTAAAAAATGTTTTTATCTAATTCTGTAGTATAAATTTATTTTTGAGATTATTAATTGAATTGATGTTATAATCATGTAAAGTTTGTCATACAAAATCTTCCCCAGAATTGTTTCATTGTGCTTGTTACATAACTTAAGTAGACTTGCTCTTTCTAAAAAGATATTAATTTGGGACTTCCCTGGTGGCACAGTGGTTAAGAATCTGCCTGCCAATGCAGGGGATACGGTTTCAAGCCCTGGTCTGGGAAGATCCCACATGCCGCCGAACAACTAAGCCTGTGCGCCACAACTACTGAGCCTGCGCTCTACAGCCCGTGAGCCACAACTACTCAGCCCACGTACCACAACTACTGAAGCTCACTTGCCTAGAGCCCGTGCTCCGCAACAAGGGAAGCTACCATAATGAGAAGCCCACGCACTGCAGTGAAGAGTAGCCCCTGCTCACCACAACTAGAGAAAGCCCGCGTGCAGAAAAGAAGACCCAACACAGCCAAAAGTAAATTAATTAATTAATTAATTACTTTTAAAAAGATATTACTTTATATTTTCTTTTTTATGTAAATTTCTCTTGTAGCTCTTAACAACCATTCACTTGTTCCAGGGTTTATTATCCTAATTGAGAAAATGTGAAATGAAGTACCACAGCCACTTGAGTTGTAAAACTACTACATCTGTTTAGTTTGGGAAATGGAATCTCTGTTTCAGGAATTTATATTCTCATGTTCAGAGAAAGCCAATATAACTGGGGTTAATTTGTGGGAAGACATTTGAAATGAACAAGTAGGTGAGACTTCTCTCCTCTAAACCACTGAACATTTATTTCTCATTGAGAAAGGTAAATTATCATCCTTCTGTGAATTATATTTGAGGCAAGGGCATTCAGCAGTGAGTAGGAAATGCAGTTCTCTGGCAGAAGTAGATATAAGTACCACTTTTAACTTATTGGGGGAAGAGGAAATAGATAATGTGATTTTCTTGCTGTGAATACTAGTCTCTATTATGAGTTAACAGGTGAATTTTATGAAGCAGACAATTTTACTAGTGCTACCTTGAATCAGGAAACATTTGAATTCTGTTAAGTAATTCATTTAAATATTGATTGGTTTGGTTAATGGAATGTTATCTATTTGCCAAGCATTGGGGCTACAATTCTGACTGTATATTTCAGTAAAGAAAATATCTTCTTTGCTTTCTGGGGATTTTTTTCTCATAAAAATGATCTATATTTATTCAGACCTGGAAGAGAAGTGAAATGATTTTTCAACTTGAATACAAGTAAAAGGCAATTTTTAAACTACTTCCTAGATTTAGTGCATACAGTGGCAGTCATGAAAATACAGGGAGATTTTGAATTAGAATCAAACTCTCTAAAAGGCTCCCATTATCATTCTAGGGTAAAAATACAAGTACATGAATGGTTATAAATCTTGTTAATTGATTCTCTACAAACATTACCATTCATGTGCTTAATATTAGCTATGTATTTATTCTATAGTATGCATTATTAATTAATCCTTTAAACATAATTGTGAGGCAAAATTCTTTATAATTACTATAATCCAGCAATATTTATCTTTTATTATTTAAGTAATATACATAGCAAGGCATTGTTCTAAGTGCCTATAAATATTAACACATTTAAAACTCATTACAACTCTATAAAATAGGTACAAATAAATATTATTTCTACTTTCAGCTGAGGAAAATTTGACGAAACAATATTAAGATCACACAACTATTAGGTAGTGGACCTGGGATTCATCATAAAAGCTATACCCTAAGTTCCATATTTGTTTTGTTGGGAGAGATAATAGCATAATGAATTCTCATATACTCATCACCCAGTTTCAACAGCTAGAAATATCTGTCCAATTTTGTTTTAACTCTATCCTTCCCAACATATGCACATTTTAGTGTTAGATGGAACTGAGTAAGGTCAGCAAGAACCTCTGACACTCATGCTGCATTTGAATCTATAGGCAAAGAAAATTCCTTTTTTAGGGGAATATGATGACTTTCCTTACTTAGAAGAACTTTCTTCTCAAACTGATAGTGGAATGAACAAAAAAGACACCTCAAAGCAGTACCTTTCTCTTGACTGCGAGGAGCTAAGGTAGCTAAGTCACAAAAAAATTGGTTCTGCTACAGGAATTCAAATACACTCAACTCTGAATTTTTTAGCAACAGAGTGTGATGCTGAACTGTGGGGGCCCTAGATTTAGAAGCCCATGAGACTCATGATATAATGATGGAAGTGGACAAGTAATTCGGTTCCCCAGAAAGCCAGGTGGAGAACACATTGAACATACATGGAGATATAAAGTTAAACTCATCGAATATTACCTTAATAAGAACAAAGAAGGGTCACAGATATGTGAAAACTTGCAGAAGACAGAATTAAATGATGGAAAAATTATTGAAACAGTGGGAAAATACATCACCCTTAGTAGTTCTTTTCTCCAGGCATTGTGATCCCTCAACTGAAGGCAATTAAGAGCCAGATAAAACCTGAAGGAGAAAGTCTCTTTCACTGAAACTAGGTTCTTTAACAGAAGAAAATCTGAGTAAAAAGTCACTAGATTCCTCTTTGGTATTTACTTCAGATATCAGCTGCTAAGGTGCACATTGATAATAAATCTGAAATTCAGTTATGACTGTTAAAGATAATTCAGGTACCCATTGGAAATATATGTCCTTCCAAAGAAGAGAAGAGTATTAAGATTCCACCCATATTTCTATAAAGTGGGAAAACCAATGAGAAAAGGCTTTGCTACTCACACTGAGCTGTGATCCAGCAGTACAACAAAGGAAGAAAGCAACCAGAGTACTGGTTTGTTGTTCCCTGGAGAGAAGTTGTCAGAAGATAAAAGATCACCATGGATCCAGGAAAGTTGGCAGTTTCTTCTTACATACTGAGAGTTGCTCATATTCACTGAAGATAAGTGCATATCAACTTTAAACCCTCCTTGTCTCCATTGCAGCTTGCAGAATCACATCCTTCCCTGAATCAGCTGCGGATGACAGTGGTGTGCTTGGGCTATTTGCAAGTGTCCAGAACTTGACTTATAAAACTGGCTTCTGGGCTGCACCTCGCAGGCCTGCAAGCCTTGTAGTTGCCCAGCCTCAAGACTGAAGGAAGAGCCTCAAGACAGCACCAGAGACATCACTGGTTTAATAGACAGGAGATCTTACACATATGTTCAGCAGACGGCAGAAAGGACACGGCAGCCATCTTTGCTACTCAGGGGAAAAGGAAGCTACCATTTATAAGGGGAATTGACATCAGGCTGGCTCATCAACTACCTGGGAAACCAGCAGCTGAGGTACATCCCTCACAGCCCCTCAGTTTAACGGTCATAATGAGGGCAAATGTTTCCTTTTAATAAATTAGCAGGTGGAGCCATCTGGCCTAAGGGGCAGGGTCAAGCATGTTTGCATGAGTAGGGTGTAGGTGAAGCAGGACTGGTGAGCAGGGCACATACAAACAGCAAGAGAACAGCCATCATGAGTGGCCTGACCATATACTGGCACATCCAGGTTTTTCCTACTCTCACTCTTGGTGCTAATTTAAACATGATAACAGTGGATAATTCCACCTTATTTTAATTATCTAGTACAGGATTTCTTAAATTTGGCACTATTAACATTTTGAACTGCATAATTCTTTGAGCGGATGTCCTGTGCATTTCAGGATATTTATCAGCATCCCTGGCTTCTACCCACAAGATGCCAGTAGCACCTCCCCAGTTGTGACAATCAAAAATGTCTCCAGACATTGCAAAATATCATCTGAGGAATAAAATTGCTTCACATTGAGAACCACTGGTCAGTTATTGGACCATTAGACCACGGACTGTAGGCCATTCTGAAAGTAATTATGTGCCATTATAGCTGAATAATTTAGGGATTTGACTACTTAAATTTTTTTGTACTTGATTATATTCGCAATATTTATTTATCTGCATGTACCTTGTTTTCTTTGCTAAACCTCAATTTTTTTGCAAAGAATTTAATTAAAATTTTTTTAACTTTAAACAAAATTCCCAAAAATGTCCTTTCATGTGTTAATACTTAGTATGTATTTCTAACAGATAAAACTTTCTTTTTATACACAACCTTAATTTAGTAACTACAATAAACACAATTAATAATAATTCTTTGATCTTATCCAATATAGAGCTGATAGCTAGTGTCACCAATTGTTTCAAAAATATATTTTTATTGTTGATTCCTGTGAAATGAGATCAAACAAGATCTACATATTGCGGTTGGTTGACTTTTTTTTTTTACTCTAGGGCATCATCTATCCTTATTCATTGTTTTTTCAGGCTATTTATTATTTGAATAAATGGGCTAATTTGTCCTGTAGAATTTCCCACTGTCACATTGGTTAAAGTGTGCCACATGAAGTGGGTTGTGTTTCAGGAAATTAAACCTAAGTTTAGGAAACCTATTTTTTTCAATAGTGGTCAATATTTACACTTACTGCTCTGTAGGGAGTCATTTTCTTTATTGTACTGGACACTAAGAATGTGTGCACTTTGATCTTGAGGGTGATAACTGTGTCTTCCAAGGAAATCCTCTGCAAATGTCATTGAAAAGGTCCATCAGTGCCTCACTCACAAAGCATGCAGAAACATGAGAGATTTGTGGATTATTGACTCCCTAAAATATTTGCCCCTCATTTCTACATTGACTTGAATTCTGATGAATTTTCCAGTAAATATGATGCCACTTTATCGGCCACTATGATTAATCTGATCTAGAGAGGCTAGTAACAAAATCCATTCAATTGTTTCATACAGTATTTAATTAAGGCTCTTCTCAATAAAATTCCAAGCAGCCTGATGAAGACAACCTAAGGTTTTTACTAAAATATGTCATCCAAGTTACCAGACACTGCTGAACAAACAAGTCAGGCTTAAACTCAGAAAGCCTGGTGTCTTACTCTGTAAGTTTCAGCACTGACATTTCCACTTGGCTAGAGGTATTAGTCCAGGCACAGCAGATGCGTTAGTGATTGCACAGATTCTGCCTTTGCCTGTAAGGAACAAGTTTCAAGCAATCATCCATAACTACTATGACCAGTGAGTCCAGGCTGAATGCCTTCTAGGACCATTGCAATGTAACTGATAAATTCAGTTAAAGTCAGGGATAAATGTTGTACCATGATTTCTAATTTGTTGACACATGGTAGAGATAACTGCCTCCAAGGAGCATATAAATAATGAATCAGTTAGTCCTCTGGGAAGATCCCCAAGCAACCAAGAGCTGCCTCATTTTGAAAAGATATCCACAGTTATATGTGAGCTGCATGATCTACTATTAGTGTTTCATAAAATACCTGAAGGTCTCTTACATCTTCCCCTAAGTTTTAAGGTACTGTGATTTGGGGAGCAGGGTAAGTTCACTGTTACCAGAGAAGAAGCACAAAGCCACAGACAGATACAAAGTTCCAAAAAATAAATTCTTTTTCAAAAATCTGGGGTCCTGTAAGTGGAACTAATATCCATTGAAAAGGGCAGAGATTGAGAATGCCTGCAATGTAGTCTCCCTAAAAACTAATAAATTTTGGGTTTCCAAGTTCAGTTTGAATAATTGATCTAATTCTTGTTTCAAAGGGACTGTCTAGGGTACCAACAGAATGGCATCTGTCTGCCCCACAGAATGACTGGGTGATGGTTCTGGAATGCAGGTGGTCAAGATGTCCAAAGACCTTGACAGGTGTTTTGTGTTGGAGATGAGGTTGCTGGGGGCCTCTCCTCTGTTCCAATATATGTATGAGTAAAAATTAAGAGAATGGCAGTAAAATCATGGATGGTGTTTTCTGTCAGAGACTTGTAGATCTAGTTGTAATTTTTTTTACTAAGCATATTAATTAATATTATTTATTTAAAATTTTGCACATTGCACTTTAACATTAAAAGTACTTGCAATAGCTCAGGAGAGTCACCTGGGAAGGGGTGTCCTTTATGAAGAAGGTTCTAGGGATGATTCTAAAAGACACACTTAGTATAACTCCCTCCCAGTGTCTGAAGTCTTACCTTCAGGTGATTGATAAGATTATTATTGTTCTCTTGCTACCACCATAAAACAAGTGTGTCTTATTGTAGTCGTTATAACTTCACCTATTTTCCAATTATACCCAATACACAACCAGAATTTTTTCCCAGAAGGATTGAGTCTGAAAATAAATAAATAAAACTTATTCAAACTAAAATGCAAGGAGAAAATCATTTTAAATGCATAACAGATCATCCAAGAGCTTTGGGGCAATATCAAACTATCTAACGTTTGCAAGATTGACATCACAGAAAAAGGAGAGAGAAAAAGGACAGAATAAATACTGAAGAGATAATGGCCAAGACATTCTTAAATTGAATTCACTCCGAATGAATTTATTCAGAATTCACTCAGAATTCATTCAGCACAGCCCTTTCCCAGAGTGGTTGTGAGAATTAGCAAAACTGCTTTACATTTCAGTGGCCTAAGGCTGTGATAACATTTGTGGCAAACAAGAGGTTAACCAAAAACTTACAAGGAAAACCTGGTGAATGTGTGTTCACAGGGAACCTTGAAGAGCTCTGATACGCCCCTGAGAATTTAGAAGACCACACACATGCACAGAATGGTATGCATACTCAGGGTTTGTGCATGCCCAGGAAAGACCTGATCAAGCCCCCGTCTCTCAAGTGTGGCTTAACTTGAGGTTCTGCACAAACAGAAAGTGAAGAATAATAGAGTGTTGTAAACTGCTTGTTCGAAAATTGAAGACATACACCAGAATCCATACAGAACACCTCAGCAAAGGCTGAATGACTTCTTAGTCCAAGACACTTAAGGAAATCTCTATCCAATCATTAGTTGGCCACTAAACTAGCCAAGCAGAGGGTAAGCACATGTGACAGTGAAAATAGACTTTACAGAATTAGTTTGAAAAAGTTACTAAGCAAACAAAGAAAAACTATACTAAATAGTAACAACAACAAACGACATTGAGGGAAAAGAATCTGATTTACACAGTTGCCACATTATTTGATTTAAAACATACATTATTAACAAAAAATTAGAAGATATATAAAAAGTAGAAAATATGGCCAATACATGAGAACATAAGCAGTTGAAAGAAACAGCCATGAGGAAACACAAACACTGGATTAAGAGACAAAAATTTTAGATCAGTTATTTAAAATATCTTCAAAGAACTAAAACAAACAAATGATGTCCAGATAACTACACAAAGTATGAGAACAAAATAGTGATTATCACCAGAGAATATCAATAAAGAGATAGAAGGAATAAAATTTTGGAGTTGAATAGTACAGTAACTGAAATGAAAATTCACTAAAGGGGCTCAAGCCACAGAGAGAAAGAATCAGCATACCTGGAGGTAGAGCAATTGCTATTACCCATTTTGAGGAACAATAAGAAAAATGAATGAAAAAGTGAGCAAATCTTCAGGATGGACCATATGTCAGGCCATAAAATGAATCTCAAAAAATTTAAAAGGACACATCATCAAAATTTTTTCTTCAGTCTCAAAGGAAGGAAATTCCACAATAACAGAAGGAAATTTGGGGAATTCAAAAGGAATAAATAACAGGAGGAAATACATACAGATTAAACAACACACTCCTAAAGTAACCCTGGGATCAAAACAAGAAATCATAAGAGAAATTTTAAAAATAGTTTGAGATGAATTAATATAAAGACACAGCATATCCAAATTTTGTAGTCTAGCTAAAGCAGTGCTTAAAGGGAAATTCATAAATTTAATGCATATATTAAAAACAAATTAATAAATAAACTACAGCAGAAGAGTAAACTAAGATCAAAGCAAGCAGGAAGAATACAAAATTAGAGCAGATAAATAAAGAATAGAAAAATAGAGAAAATCATTGAAACCTGTTTGTTGCTTTACCAATTTCCACAAAATTAAAAAGAAAAATCTTTAGCTAACCTGTATAAGAAAACCAAATTACTAAAATAAATAAAAACGGAATATTAATTCTAATCTTACAGAAATTTAAAAAATAATTATAAGGAAATGTTATGAACAAATAAATGTACGCCAATAAATTAGATAACCTAGATGAAATGGACAAATGCCTAGAAAGACACACACTACTAAAAATGACTCAAGGAGAAATAGAAATTGGAATAAATCTGTAACAAGTAAAATAACTGAATTATTGATCAAAGAACTCCCCTGAAATAGAAGTCCAGCCCTGAAGACTTCATTTTTGAATTGTAAGAAACGTTTAAATATTTAACAACAATACTTCACAAACTCTCCCAAAAAGTAAAAGAGGGAGAAATATTTCCAAACTCATTCCAGGATTAAACTGAAATTAAAACCAGGTTTAGAATCACAAGAAGTGAAAAATACAAAACAATATCCCTTTTGAATACAGACACAAAATTTCCCAACAAAATACGAACAGATTTTATCCAGCAATATGATCTATGTAGATTTAGCTCAAGCTGACAAAGTTGGTTTAATATATCAAAATTAATCAATGTAATACCCTACAGTGATAGAAAAAATAACAAAACCTTATGATCATGTCAATAGTAAAGAAAATTTTGAGAAAATCAACACCCTTTTATAATGAAAACACTCAACAAGCTAGAAATAGAAGAGAAATTCCTCAAGCAGATAAAAGACATATATTTGAAAAACCGACAGCTAACCTCAAACTGAATGGAAAAAGAAGAAAGATTTCATCATAAGAGCAAAAACAAGCCAAGGATGTCCACCATACCATTTTATTGAACATTAAGATGGAGGTTATAGCCAATGTATTCAGGCAATAAAAATATTTTTAAAAAGCATCCAGATTGAAAAGAAAGAAATTAAACTATCTCTGCACACATATTACATGACCTTTTATTTAGAAAAACTTAAGCAATAAACAAAAATGTATTAGATCTGATCAACATGTTCATCAAGTTGGTAGGCCACAAGATCTATTAAAAAAATCAACTGCGTTTCAACAATTTAGCAATGCAAATTTCCAAAATTAACAATTTCTTTTCCAATAGCATCAAAAAGAATAGATATTTAGGAATAAACGTAACAAAAAATGCAAGATTTGTTCACTGAAAACTACAAAGCATTGTTAAAAGAAGTTAAACAAGACATAAATAAATGAAAAAAACTCAACTGGAAGACTAATACTGTTATGATGCCAACACTCTCCAAATTGTTCTACAGATTGAAGCCAATCCTAATCAAAAGCCCAGCTGCCTTTTTTGCAGAAATTGACAAGCTTATTTTAACTTCATGGAATTTTAAGGGATGCAGGTCAGCCAAAAAAATCCTAGGGGAAAAATAATAAATTTGGAGGATATTGGAGGACACAAGCTTCCTGATTTCAAAACTTACTACAAAGCTATAAGTAATCAAGACAGTATGGCACTGGCATAGGTACAGCCACATATGTCAACAAAATAGAATTGAATGACAAATTATGGTTAATTAATTAAAAACAAAGTTTTAAAGACAAATCAATGGAGAAAGGATACTCTTTTCAACAAATGATGATGACCAAACAACTGTATATACATAAGCAAAAGAATGAGCTGAACTCTTTCCTCATTCATACACAAAAATACACAAATGGATCATAGACTTAAATGTAACAGCTAAAACTATAAAAGTCATGGAAGAAACCGTAGGTGTGAATCCTCGTAATTCTGAATTAGCCAATGTCTCTTACATATTTCTCCAAAAGCAAAGCAACAAAATAAAAATAATAGATAAATTGGACTTTACAAAAAATTAAAATCTTTGGACTCCAAAGCACCATCAGTAATTTGTAAAGGACAACCCACAAAATCAAGAAAATATTTGAAAATCATAAAGGACTAGTGTCCACATAAGAGTTGAAGAACTCTTACAACTCAACAATAAACAGAAAACCCAACTTTAGGAATGGGCTGATTAATATATTTCTCTACAGAACCTATGAAAACGGACAGTAAGCACAGTAAAAGGTGATCAACATCAATAGTCATTAGTGAAAGGCAAATCAAAGCCACAGTGAGATACTATTTTATATCAAATAGTATTGTTCTAATCAAAAAGAGGGACCATAACAATTATTTGTGAATACACTACTAAATTATAGCACTCATACATTGCTGGTGAGACTGTAACATAGTCCAGCCACTTTGAAAAACATTTGAAAAAATGTTTAAACATAATTTGACGTAAGTTTGACAAAAATTTAAACATAGACTTACCACATTTCTCAGCAGTTCCTTTCCAGATAAGTACCAAAGAAAATTTTAAAATTACGTTTACACAACAACTTGTACACAAATGTTCATAGATGAATTACTAATAATAGTTAAAAAGTGAAAAAAACACACATTCCTATCAACTGATAAATAAATATTTAAGGTTTATCTGTACAATGGATTATTTTAAATTATTGATATTTAGCCATAAAAAGGAAAGAAGCATTAATACATGTTACAAAATGATTAAACCTTGAAAACATTATGCTAGGTGGAAGAAGCCAGACATAAAAGGCTCCATTAGGTATGATGCCACTTATATGCAATTTCCAGAATAGACATATTCATAGAGACAGAACGTAGATTAGTTGTGGCTGAGTGCTAAGGAAAGGGGAAACAGGAGAGTGATTCCTAAGAGATAGTTTATTTTAAGGCGATAAGATTTGTGGTGATGGTTGCACTAATTATAAATACACTAAAAACTACTGAACTGTACACTTAAAAAGGGAAAATTTTATGGTGTGTGAATTATATCTTCAAGACCATGAGTATAGACAATGATATTTAGACACAAAAAGCATCATTTATAAAATTTAAAAAGTGATACTTAGGTTAATTTTTAATATTTTTAATTATAAAGCATTCATAATGATATTAATAGCAATTAATAGTGATATGTTTTAAATTATAAAGCATTATTAAGTAAGTGAAATATCATTGTAAAATGAGAGAAGTTATCTCTAATATATTTGATTGACAAAGGAGTCCTATCTGGATTAAAGATTGCTTATACGTCAATTAGAAAAAAACAACTTAATAAAATAGGTCATTGTCTAAACATTATATTCAAAAAATCAGTAAATGTGTGATTATGAAATACAAAATTAAAACTGTAATAAGATGACATTTCACCTCCATCAAGAACATTAAAACAAAAACAAAACAAAACATTGACGCTATTAAGAATTGCCAAAGATGTGGCGCAGTTGGAATGCTCATACGCTGCTGAACAGAGCATATACTGGTAGAATACATTTGGAAAATGGCAGCATTTACTAATGCTGAACATCAGATACCATATGACTTAGTAATTCCATTCTACATACATGCATATATTGATCCAATTACAGGTACATATGTGCAACAGGTGACATGCATAAAAATGATCACAGCAGTATTATTCAAAATTCCCCAATTTAGAAACAACCTATTGTTCATTAATAATAGGTGGATAAATAAATTATAGTATATGTATACAATGGAAGACAACACAGAAATGAAGACGAAATAATACTGTAACACGTATTGACATGGGTAGATCTCACAATCAAAACATTTTGAGAGATAGACTTTTGACACGAAAAGATGCATTCTACATGATTCTATTATATAAACTTTTAAACCAGGTGACTAACTCTATGGAAGTAAGAAAAGTACTTACCTTTGTGTTCATTATAACTAGAAGGAGCCCCCCCTCCCTGCCGTAGTAGAGGTTTCTAGAATACAGATATAACTCTATTTCTTGCTTTGTTTAATGGTTAAATGTGGGTACTTCTTTTGACATACCAAACACAAACAAAACCTTGCCAGCTGTCTTCCTCTGATAGGTTCACTTACCTTTATGCATGTTATACATGTTTAAATATAAAGTTGAAGTTAGATATTAGGGAAATTACATTGATTTGTATTTGAGTAATTTACCATAGTTATATTAATTTCACACTATTTTTTTTTACAAAGTAGGAAGTAAAGTAGAAAATAAAACTACTTTTCAAGCCACCAATTGTAGCTTACAAGCCATCTTATTTTATACTGCCTCTATGACATATCAATCATGGGCAAGAAAACTATTTATACTAAATTCATGGAATTACTAAATAAGCTTGAAAATAAACGTTCTTTCTTGGATCTCATTCTACATTTACAGTCTAATGGATAATATAGTTAAGGGAAGTTAGCAGTGTGTATATCTCCCCAATAAATCAAATAGTGGACACATTAATGTTTGTGAGTTCATAAACTGTATTGGCAAATACACTTTTCTTATATTGAGACTATGAGAAAAGCTTTGTTCAATTGAATTACAAAGGAAAAGTCTACAAGCCAAAATGAATATCATATTCCTTTAATAAGCAGAAGTATGAAAGTATGAATCATTCTCTGGATGAAATATGTAAGTACTTTGTACTTGCTGAATAACTGAAGGTTATTCTCTTTCACTGTTTCCCTTCTAATTCATTAATGTACAAAAATGCAACAACTATGCTGATATCATCAGGGGTTACTTTAAATATTTTATAGAATTAATTTTTAAAACATTTTTCAATGAATTTGGGTTTGATAAGAAGTCTGGTTACTAATTAAAATCTATGTATCAGTTTTGAATATTTCAAACAATTTAGAAGTGATGCTGTCGAGGTGAAGACTCGAAACAAATTTTTATGTTACATCCAAGGTTTACAATTACACAAAATTAGAGCCCTTTTCCCTAATTTCATAGAAGGAAAAAAAATGTTAACCGTTCATACTTAGGCAGCACAAATAGGACTCTGTGAAGTTGGTAAGCCTTTAAAGCATGAGAATAAGAAAACTACTGCATTCAAAATTTATTTTGATTAAGCTGTTTCAAAATAGAAGGAATAACACCAGTGGTAGCTTCAGAATGCATATTTAAGTGGGGTTTAGGAGAGCCAGTCTGGCTGGAAGGAGACTGTCAGGGACTAGTGTTGAATCTTCCTTTGAAGATTCAACACTAGGTGATTTGATTCCAAAGCCTTGTGCTATGTAAAGGGTTTGCATATAATTCATGATCAATTGAACATTGCTTCCTTTGAATACCAAGCACGGTGTATTTCGATTTGGTATTTATGTGGGATGACCTAGAGGAATGAATGGAGACGGAAAATAAAGTACCACAAACACCTTATTGCTGCCAGTTAATAGTATTCTGTAGAATCAGTCCTGTGGAAATAGAACTTGTCTTTAGAGACTCATGAATGTTCTTCAGTAGCTGGTTTGCAATGCAGAGAATAGACTGTTTTCAGGAAGAACTCATCTGCTCTGCTGGGATGTAACAAGCTAACTAGTCTCAGTTTTATTCAGATACTAAAAGTTTTATTTCTATGTCGGAATTTGTACCCTGACTCTCTAGTATTAATGGAGGAAATATTCACAAAGGTAAAAATATTCCTATATTGGGGAAAATAAATACAGACTCTCCTAGAATTGAGTCACTCAAACCAGTGTTTTTCCTATGTCATAGCAGCTATAAGTCAGAAAATAATGGAAAACACTTTTTTTGAAAGCTATAAATATTGGGGGGAAAAAATTGGAGGGCAGTTTTAGAAGAACTTTACCTGTTTAGTTTAGCTTACCTACAGGGAACTCAACAAAGTAAATGTTTGTAGTATTATGGATAAACTGTGAAGTTAATTTTCTTTAAATATTACTTTTAATTATAACTGGCCCTTGTAAACTTAATACTGGAGGCAGCTGAAAAGTGGTATAATTGTTAGTTAGGTATAGCAATGTGAGTCTCAAGAATAAGTGACTGGTTATGGTTTAATAATCCTAAAAAGTCCACATATATAAACCAAACATTTAATTTCAAATACTGAACATCAAAGTACTTTCTTTTTCGTCTGACACTTAAACTGCTTTTAACATAGTCTGGAAATTGGTTTACAGACTTTTCTTATAGCCAAAGACATGAGAACAGAGATTCTGGCCATGTGGCTGCCTCAAGTTATAGCCCTTGGCCTGCCATAGATGATTAAAAAGGTTCTATGGAGAAAGAGTCAAGACTTTTTTGGTCTATGATTTTAAATGAGTGTGGGTTAGAACAAATTTAAGTGGGGAGAGACCTACATTCTTGAAAACCTTGACTCTTTTTTTACTTTTTCCTTCTTTCCAGCTGGCTAGAGCCTCTGCTTTTCTCTAAATCAGGTGCCTGTCTAGATGGAAACCAAATTCTTTTAGAATTAAGTGGAAATAACACTTGTTATTTCATATTTTCAAATGTCAAATCTCCACAGAAAGGCAAGGGCAATTTAAGCCAGAAACATGTATAAGTTGGCTTGAAATTGCTAGGAAGAGTTAAAGGAACAGATATGTTGTAAATTATATGGCAGAAGTGCCACATCCTACCCAAGTCACACATGATTTTCTTTAAAAGAAAGGACACTCCTATTATGCAGAGAGTATCTCCCTGTAGCTATTCACATCCATTTAGTGTTCAATCACTTGCAGAAATGAGTCTTTGAAGGCTCAAGTGTACTCATACGTTCATAAAAATGACACACTCATTAGCAATTATTGAAGCAAAGGAAACTCTGCATTTAAAAAAATAAGAAAGGAAACTCATGAATAGCAACTGAAGTTTTTTGTTTTGTTTTTTTAAATCTAATCTTTATTGATCGTGTATTATATACAAACCCTTTACATAGCACAAGGCTCTGGAATCAAATCACCTGGGTTCCTAGTTCACTTTCTGTTTGACCTTGAGCAAATTATTTAAACTCCGTTTGTCTCATTTTCTCAATCTGTAAAATTGGGAAGTAATAATACACAATTTATGGAGTTGTGGAATTCTAAATAAAATCATTTATCTAAAATTTTTAGGAGAGAATTGGGCACATCACATCGAGGACCGCACTTGTTACATAGTAGGCACTCAAAAAAGTTGCTCAGTAAAGATTACCTATTACTACCATCATCACAATTGATACTCATGACAACCCTGTGAGTAGATGACCTTATTGACAATTTGAATATGACACAATTGAGAATCTGTAATCCCAAGTTACTTTCTCAAGTTCACTCAGAGACCCTAAGTGGTAGAGCAGGTGAGCTGGTACACAAGCCAGGTCTCTGCCAGCACCAAGTCAGCAACTCTTCTCCAGCTTCTTAAATTACATTCAACACAAATATATTAAGAATCAGTGCTGGAGAGGGTGTGGAGAAAAGGGAACCCACTTGCACTGTTTGTGGGAATGTAAATTGATACAGCCATTATGGAGAAAAGTATGGAGGTTCCTTAAAAAACTAAAAATAGAACTACCATATGACACAGCAATCCCACTACTGGGCATATACCCTGAGGAAACCATAATTCAAAATGACACACGCACCCCAGTGTTCATTGAGCACTATTTAGAATAGCCAGGACATGGAATCAACCTAAGTGTCCATTGACAGATGAATGGATAAAGAAGATGTGGTACACATATACATTCAGCCATAAAAAGAAATGAAACTGAGTTATTTGTAGTGACGTGGATGGACCTAGAGTCTCTCATACAGAGTGAAGTAAGTCAGAAAGAGAAAAACAAATACTGTATACTAACACATATATATGGAATCTTAAAAAAAATGATTCTGATGAACCTAGGGGCAGGACAGGAATAAAGATGCAGACATAGAGAATGGACTTGAGAACACGGGGAGGGAGAAGGGTAAGCTGGGACGAAGTGAGAGAGTAACACTGACACATATACACTACCAAATGTAAAATAGATAGCTAGTGGGAGGCAGATGCATAGCACAGGGAGATCAGCTCCATGTTTTGTGACCACCTAGAAGAATGGGATAGGGAGGGTGGGAGGGAGACACAGGAGTGAGGGGATATTGGGATATATGTATACATATAGCTGATTCACTTTGTTATACAGCAGAAACTAACACAACATTGTAAAGCAATTATACTCCAATAAAACGTAAAAAGAAAAAAAAAAAAAAAGAAAGAAAAAGAAACAGGTATGTGCTGGGTCCTGTGCTTGGTCCAGTCAGTCAAAGAGAAATCAGACATGATCCATCACCTAAAGAGATTATATTATTCACAGATAGTCATATGTGAAAATCAATCATTTAAATAAAATACATTAAGGGCCTTACAGAAAGCATAGAGTAAGATGCTGCCTCACTGTAGCAATGTAGACTATTGTCTGTGAGGACTGGCAAGACATCACAAAATACTCAGCCTTCTCAACCAGGCTTAAATAAGCAGAATTTATTTCTCCAATTAGATACACTTTTTAAAAAATTGAAATCACTAAAAGCAAAATCCAGTAAAACCCATTTATAATAAGTGATTTTTTTAAATTGGAAATATTTGATACTCAAACCTATAGTTTTGGATATATAACCATGGCAAGTGTGCTCACTACTTCCTTATAAATAACTGATTAAACATTAAATTGGTATTACTGACAACTTTCATCTATATTTCAGAAATTTGATTCAACAATAGCTTAAATCCAATTATTTGCAAGAGGAATAGTTAAGGTGCCATACAGAGTTTGGTTTTCTCATTTTAATTGCTTCAATATTTGCAAGGAAAAATCAAAATACAGAAAAAAAGTGAGATTACTTAAAATATTTGTGGGCTGCTTTTTCCAGATAAAATTAGAAATTTGCAATAAATTATTAGTAGACACCAATATAAGTTTTGTTACATTTCTCTACATTTTACTCTTACTGTGTTATACTTTCATTAATTGCATTTTAAAACATCTCTAGGTGACTCACAAACTGGAGAAAACTTAAATTGCAGAAGTCCACTCACTGGAGTGAAGGTTCTGAGCCACACATCAGGCTTCCCAACCTGAGGGCCTGGCAATGGGAGGAGGAATTCCTAGAGAATCAGACTTTGAAGGCTAGTGGGATTTGATTGCAGGACTTTGGCAGGATTGGGGGAAACAGAGACTCCACTCTTGGAGGGTACACACAAAGTAGTGTATGAACTGGGACCCAGGGGAAGGAGCAGTGACCCCACAGGAGACTGAGCCAGACCTACATGCTAGTGTTGGAGGGTCTCCTGCAGGGAAGGGGGGCAGCGTGGCTCACCAAGTGACAAGGACACTTGCAGCAGAAGTTTTGCGAAGTGCTCCTTGGCGTGGGCCCTCCCAGAGTCTGCCATTAGCCCCACCAAAGAGCTCAGGTAGCCTACAGTGTTGGGCTGCCTCAGGCCAAACAACCAACAGGGAGGGAAACCAGTCCCACCCATCAGCAGGACAAGCAGATTAAAGTTTTACTGAGCTCTGCTCACCAGAGCAACAGCCAGCTCTACCATCCACCACTCCCACCCATAAGGAAACTTCCACAAGCCTCTTAGATAGCCTCATCCACCAGAGGTCAGACAGCAGATGTAAGAAGAACTACAATCCTGCAGCCTGTGAAACAAAAAATATACTCACAGAAAGATAGACAAGATGAAAAGGCAAAGGGCTATATACCAGATGAAGGAACAAGATAAAACCCCCAAAAAACAACTAAATGAAATGGAGATAGGCAATCTTCCAGAAAAAGAATTCAGAATAATGATAGTGAAGATGATCCAGGACCTCGGAAAAAGAATGGAGATTCAGAAGATGCAAGAAATGTTGAATAAAGATCTAGAAGAATTAAAGAACAAACAAACAGAGATAAACAATACAAAAACTGAAATGAAAAATGCACTAGAAGGAATCAATAGCAGAATAACTGAGGCAAAGAATGGATAAGTGACCTGGAAGACAGAATGGTGGAATTCACTGCTGCGGAATAGAATAAAGAAAAAAGAATGAAAAGAAATGAAGACAGGCTAAGAGACTTCTGGGACAACATTAAACACAACAACATTCACATTATAGGGGTCCCAGAAGGAGAAGAGAGAGAGAAAGGACCCAAGAAAATCTTTGAAGAGATTATAGTTAAAAATTTCCCAACATGGGAAAGAAAACAGCCACCCAATTCCAGGAATCACAGAGAGTCCCATACAGGATAAACCCAAGGAGAAACACACCGGGACAAATAGTAATCAAATTGGCAAAAATTAAAGACAAAGAAAGATTATTGAAAGCAGCAAGGGAAAAATGGCAAATAACATACAAGGGAACTCCAATAAGGTTAACAGCTGATTTCTCAGAAAAAACTCTACAAGCCAGAAGGGAGTGGCATGATATACTTAAAGAGATGAAAGGGAAGAACCTACAACCAACATTACTCTACCCAGCCTGGATCTCATTAAGATTCAATGGAGAAATCAAAAGCTTTACAGACAAGCAAAAGCTAAGAGAATTAAGCACCACCAAACCAGCTCTACAATAAATGGCAAAGGAACTTCTCTAAGTGGGAAACACAAGAGAAGAAAAGGACCTACAAAAACAAACCCCCCAAAATTAAGAAAATGGTAATAGGAACATATATATCGATAATTACCTTAAACGTGAATGGATTAAATGCTCCAACTCAAAAGACACACACTTACTGAATGGATACAAAAACAAGACCCATATATATACTGTCTACAAGAGACCCACCTCAGACCTAGGGACACAACAGACTGAAAGTGAGGGGATGGAAAAAGATATTCCATGTAAATGGAAATCAAAAGAAAGCTGGAGTAGCAATACTCATATCAGATAAAATAGACTTTAAAATAAAGAATGTTACAAGAGAAAAGGAAGAACACTATGTGATGATCAAGGGATCAATCCAAGAAGAAGATATAACAATTATAAATATATATGCACCCAACATAGGAGCACCTCAATACATAAGGCAACTGCTAACAGCTCTAAAGAGGAAATCAACAGTAACACAATAATAGTGCGGGACTTTAACACCACACTTACAACAATGGACAGATCATGTAAACAGAAAATTAATAAGGAAACACAAGCTTTAAATGACACAATAGACCAGATAGATTTGTTATTTATAGGACATTCTATCCAAAAACAGCAGATTACACTTTCTTCTCAAGTGCGCATGGAACATTCTCCAGGATAGATCACATCCTGGGTCACAAACCAAGCCTTAGTAAATTTAAGAAAATTGAAATCATACCAAGCATCTTTTCTGATCACAATGCTATGAGATTAGAAATCAATTACAGGGAAAAAAACGTAAAAAACACAAACACATGGAGGCTAAACAATACGTTACTAAATAACCAATAAATCACTAAAGAAATCAAAGAGGAAACAAAAAAATACCTAGAGACAAATGACAATGAAAACACGATGATCCAAAACCTATGGGATGCAGCAAAAGCAGTTCTAAGTGGGAAATTTATAGCTATACAAGCCTACCTTAGGAAACAAGAAAAATCTCAAATAAACAATCTAATGTTACACCTAAAGGAACTCGAGAAAAAAAAACAAAACCCAAAGTTAACAGAAGGAAAGAAATCATAAAGATCAGAGCAGAAATAAATGAAATAGAAACAAAGAAAACAATAGCAAAGATCAATAAAACTAAAAGCTGGTTCTTTGAGAAGATAAACAAACTTGATAAATCATTAGCCAGACTCATAAAGAAAAAAAGGGAGAGGACTCAAATCAAGCAAGTTAGAAATGAAAAAGGACTTACAATAGACACCACAGAAATACAAAGCATCCTAAGAGACTACTACAAGCAATTCTATGCCAATAAAATGGACAACCTGGAAGAAATGCACAAATTCTTAGAAAGGTATAACCTTCCAAGACTGAACCAGGAAGAGATAGAAAATATGAACAGACCAATCACAAGCACTGAAATTGAAACTGTGATTAAAAATCTTCCAAGAAACAAAAGTTCGGGACCAGATGGCTCTACAGGTGAATTCTATCAAACATTTAGAGAAGAGCTAACACCCATCCTTCTCAAACTCTTCCAAAAAATTGCAGAGGAAGGAAAACTCCCAAACTCATTCTATGAGGCCACCATCACCCTAATACCAAAACCAGACAAAGTTACCACAAAAAAAGAAAATTACAGACCAATATCACTGATGAATATAGACGAAAAAAGTCCTCAACAAAATACTAGCAAACAGAATTCAACAACACATTATAAGGATCATACACCATGATCAAGTGGGATTTATCCCAGAGATGCAAGGATTCTTCAATATACGCAAATCAATCAATGTGATACACCATATTAACAAATTGAAGAAAAAAACCCATAAGATCATCTCAATAGATGCAGAGAAAGCTTTTGACAAAATTCAACACCCATTTATAATAAAAACTCTACAGAAAGTGGGCATAGAGGGAACCTTCCTCAACATAATAAACGCCATATACAACAAACCCACAGCAAACATCATTCTCAAAGATGAAAACCTGATAACACTTCCTCTAAGATCAGGAACGAGACAAGGATGTCAACTCTCACCATTGTTATTCAACATAGTTTTGTAAGACCTAACCACAGCAATCAGAGAAGAAAAATAAATAAAAGGAATACAAATTGGAAAAGAGGAAGTAAAACTGTTACTGTTTGCAGATGACATGATACTATACATAGAGAATCCTAAAGATGCCACCAAAATCTACTAGAGCTAATCAATGAATTTGGTAAAGCAGCAGGATATAAAATTAATGCACAGAAATCTCTTGCATTCCTATACACTAATGATGAAAAATCTGAAAGAGAAATTAAGGAAACACTCCCATTTATCATTGAAACAAAAAGAACAAAATATGTTAAGAATAAACCTACCTAGGGAGACAAAAGACCTGTATGCAGAAAACTATAAGACACTGATGAAAGAAATTAAAGATGATACCAACAGATGGAGAGATATACCATATTCTTGGATTGGAAGAATCAATATTGTGGAAATGACTATACTACCCAAAGCAATCTACAGATTCAATGCAATCCCTATCAAATTACCAATGGCATTTTTTACAGAACTAGAACAAAGAATCTTAAAATTTGTATGGAGACACAAAAGACCTTGAAGAGCCAAAGCTATCTTGAGGGAAAAAACCAGTGCTGGAGGAATCAGACTGCCTGACTTCAGACTATACTACAAAGCTACAGTAATCAAGACAATATGGTACTGGCACAAAAACAGAAATATAGATCAATGGAACATGATAGAAAGCCCAGAGATAAATCCACGCACCTATGGTCAACTAATGTATGACAAAGGAGGCAAGGATATACAGTGGAGAACAGACAGTCTCTTCAGTAAGTGGTGCTGGGAAAACTGGACAGCTACATGTAAAAGAATGAAATTAAAACACTCCCTAACACCATATGGAAAAATAAACTCAAAATGGATTAGAGACCTAAATGTAATACCGGACACTATAAAACTCTTAGAGGAAAACATAGGAAAAACAGTCTTTGACATAAATCACAGCAAGATATTTTTTGATCTACCTCCTAGAGTAATGGAAATAAAAACAAAAATAAACAAATGGGACCTAATGAGACTTAAAAGCTTTTGCACAGCAAAGGAAACCATAAAGAAGATGAAAAGACAACCCTCAGAATGGGAGAAAATATTTGCAAATGAATCATTGGACAAAGGATTAACCTCCAAATATATAAACAGCTCATGCAGCTCATTATTAAAAAACCAAACAATCCAAAAGGGGGCAGAGGACCTAAATAGACATTTCTCCATATTAGACATACAGATAGCAAAGAAGCACATGAAAAACTGCTGAACATCACTAATTATTAGGGAAATACAAATCAAAACTACAGTGAGTTATCACCTCACACCAGTTAGCATAGGCATCATCAGAAAATCTACAAACAACAAATGCTGGAGAGGGTGTGGAGGAAAAGGAACCCTCTTGCACTGTTGGTGGGAATGTAAATTGATACAGCCACTATGGAGAACAGTATGGAGGTTCCTTAAATAACTAAGAATAGAATTACCATATGACCCAGCAATCCCACTACTGGGCATATACCCAGAGAAAACCGTCATTCAAAAAGACACATGCACCCCAATGTTCATTGCAGCAGTATTTACAATAGCCAGGTCATGGAAGCAACCTAAATGCCCATCAACAGACAAATTGATAAAGAAGATGTGGTACATATATACAATAGAATATTAGCCATAAAAAGGAATGAAACTGGGTCATTTGTAGAGACGTGGATGCATCTAGCGACTGTCATACAGAGTGAAGTAAGTAGAAAGAGAAAAATAAATATCGTATATTAACGTATATATGTGGAATCTAGAAAATGGTACAGATGAACTGGTTTGCAGAGCAGAAATTGATACTCAGTAGTAGAGAACAAAGGTATGGACACCAAGGGGGGAAAGCGGCAGGGGGTGAGGGTTGTGGTGTGGTGAATTGGGAGATTGGGACTGACATGTATACACTGATGTGTATAAAATGGATGACTAGTAAGAAAATAAATAAATTTAAAAAAGAAAATTTTTAAAAAGATTAAAACATCTCTAGCAGTCTTCATTTAAACTTCTTCCAAACAACAAGGATTTATCCCACCTGAAAATGAGCCATTGTGTGATCAGCTATTTGAGGTTATTTGGGATCCTGGCACTTGGCATATTTCTGCCTATATCCATCTTATATACATTGCACTATCTTTTCCTAATGTAGTAACAAATAATTAGAAATCACAAGAAACATTTATCCATTCATTTTTCAAAAGCAGTTATCACCTCACACTGATAGAATGGCCATTGTCAAAACTTCTACAAACCATAAATGCTGGAGAGGGTGTGGAGAAAAGGGAACCCGCTTGCACTGTTGGTGGGAATGTAAATTGATACAGCCACTATGGAGAACAGTATGGAGGTTCCTTAAAGAACTGAAAATAGAACTACTATATGACCCAGCAATCCCACTACTGGGCATATAGCCTGAGGAAACCATAATTCAAAATGACACATGCACCCCAGTGTTCATTGCAGCACTATTTAGAATAGCCAGGGCATGGAACCAACCTAAATGTCCACCAACAGATGAATGGATAAAGAAGATGTGGTACATATATACAATGGAATATTATTCAGCCATAAAAAGGAAAGAAACTGGGTTATTTGTAGAGACGTGGATGGACCTACAGTTGTTGTACAGAGTGAAGTAAGTCAGAAAGAGAAAAACAAATATCGTATATTAACGCATATATGTGGAATCCAAAAAAATGGTACTCATGAACCTATTTGCAGGGCAGGAATAGAGGCACAGACATAGAGAACAGACATGTGGACATGGTGGGGAAGGGGGAATGGGATGAATTGGGAGATTGAGATTGACATATATACACTACCATCTGTAAAACAGAGAGCTATTGGGAACCTGCTGTATACCACAGGGAGCTCAGCTCGGTGCTCTGTGGGGACCTACATGTGTGGGATGGGGGGCGGGTGTGGGAGAGAGGTCCAAGAGGGAGGGGATATATGTATACATATAGCTGATTCACTTCTTCGTTGTGCAGCAGAAACTAACACAACATTGTAAAGAAACTATACCCCAGTAAAAAAAAAAAAAAAATAGCTGCAAATACTCTTAGGACACCCTGTTGATTTTTAGTGAAAGATATTTTGTTTTCTACAAGATTGATACTACAATATGTCACATATAAATGGAATGTGACTACTGCAAAGAGTTAGACTTGGTTTCATAAAAGCAAAGTTGATTATTGTGGTTCACAAAAGTACTATCTATAATTCATGATTTCCTTTTGTTTAAGTTTTTAAATCTTTTACTTATTTATTATCTAACAAAGTTTGTATCAACAGCGCACAGGATGATTTTCAATGAGATTTATTAGGCAAGACTGAACTAAATGCAAAACAGAAGTAGCTCTCATTAAGCCGCAGAAAAACACCTTTGCTTCAACTTGATGAAGCAAAGTTTATGTGTAAAATCTCAAGATTATAATGGTCTTGACAGTTTTATAAATTAGAGAAGAGCATTACAAATTTGGAAGTGTTCAAAGGAGAATGGAGACCAATCTAGTAAATATGTAATTAATATTCTTTTCATAATGTTAGACCTTCTTTGAGATTCAGATATTTTGTGTTTCAATCTCAAGGCATCATTTAAACAATGTTGTAAATTCTGATTTACTACACCAAGGAAAATATGCATATTAAGGTAGAAAATTACTCAGCATCATAATCCTACTTTGCTTATTCTGAAAATGTTCTGGTACATTTCCATTTCATCTTATTATTATGAAAAATGTGAAATATGTAGAAAAATGAAAGAATCTTATACCAAACACCAGTGTATCATATTCATTACTTAGATTAAAAATTCTTTCACATTTTGTCTTATTGCTTTAACTATTTATTAATATTTATATATACATATTTTTATGAACAACTTGATTATTACACTCTATATTTATAAATATATGTAAATATAAATAATATATATAAATTAGCATGCATTTCCTAAACAGGACATACTATTCAACCACAATACCTGTATCCTACTTAATAATAATAATATCTTTCTAATACATTAACATACAGTCCATATTCAAAATTCCCCATGTGTCTGCCAGTATATCATTTATAGCTATTTTATTTTCAACCATGATCCAAAATATTTCACACATTGCATTTGTGGTTATGTCTTTTTATTTTTTAAAAAATCTGTTTTAAACCCTCACCTTTTTACTACTCTCTTATGATATACATTTTTTTGCCTTTCTTTTGAAGTTTTGAATTTTATTTTTTATATAGCAGGTTCTTATTAGTTATCTATTTTATACGTATATATGTATAGTGTATATATGTCAATCTCAATCTATAAGGTACTTTTGACCCTAAAGATATCTGATCCCCAATAATACTTCACTCACTTTTTATTGCATGCATTAATGATCATTTACTAAATCATCTATTCAATAAGAAATAATTTTCTAATTTTATCATTCTTTTTATATTTTTAGCTGGCCCTCTTTAAAAAAGAGCTTTTGATTATCAACAGGAAATGAATTATAGTTGGATTAAAGGGTAACGTTTATGTTTAATTCTGCCTTTTTAATCAGACAACAGAGTTGGGTAATATTGGTGGCAAATGAGCTTTTCTTTATGCTTATCTCCCGTTTTTAATGTCATCATGGACTCATAAATTTTTATTAATTGAATATTTTAGAATCTTTTCCAGTCATTGTTCATTCTGATGCTCAAATTATGGGAACTTATTTTATATAGAAGAGGAATATTCTATGGAAATAGAGAAAACATCTGTAAAAAAATAAATGAATATTTTGGTTTATGCCTCAGAATATGTAATTAATTTAACATATATCTTGGTCCCTAAAAAATATTTAAATAATTACCTCACGTGTTTTTTTGTTATACATTAATTCAACAGAACTGAATAAGTTATCGAAACATTCAGGAGATACAAAAATTCAGCTAGAAGTTAAATAATCAGACATTGTTTGACTTACCCTACACCATTGCAAAGGCTATCATTATCATCTTCATCTAATAATTAGCATACCACCACTTAGGAACTGGTTTTCTCTGATACCTATATAGTTTCCGTTATGTTACTAAATATTTTTTAATCTTTCTTATGCCATACCAGTTAAAAACAGAATAATATCAGTTTTGCATTCAACTGCTATGTGTTTTATTCAACCGCTATGTGTTTTATTTTCATGTTCTATTTTAAAATAAACCTGTACTAAAGCTGCAGTATTTATTAGAAAAAACTAAGAATCAAACACTTGTCAACACAAATCTTGTTGAATTAAAAAGGACTTAAAATGTTCTACAATTTGTTTTTCTAACATATGGAACTCAAGGAAGGTACTGCTTCTATTAACAATTAAGTATAAAAACACATAATGATATCAATTTATAAAGATAAAATCTCTGCAAAAATTATAACTACAATGCAGATTCTGAAATAACATAGTAATATCATAACATCCAAAAAAAGCATCCATTCAGTCATTATAGAAGGGGCCATCTTACACAGTTCTGTCATATCTCGGCGCATAGCTAAATCTACCCTGGTAAATTTTATGGAACAAAAAGAGAGTTGACGAAGGAATCTGTAAGTAGACATTCTTGCTAGAAGGTGAGAGACACTAGGAATATCCTGTAATGGGGGGAATTTAAGCTCAGCATTTAGAACATGACAATCAGCACTTCAGATATTGGAACTTCAGTAAGTATCATGGAATTTAACAACAACAAACAAGGGATAAGTAGGCTGCATCGACAGGGATTTTAAAACCTGGATCCATTTAGAAATTGAATTTGACAATTGAATTTGACAGCTAGGCAGAATGCAACTGATGTTATAGAAATCTGTCTTATGGTGGCCAAAGCCACTAGAATAAATTCAGTATGACTTCAAGAGAATGTCACAAGCTTGACAGACTCCTAGGCTTACATGGACAAAGATACTAGCAAGCTACTAATAGAGGAGATCACAGGCACAGGAAACAAATGGAATCTAATTAAGCAAATTAGATTATAAGACAGGTCTTAGGTTTGGGGAACAGGATGAACATACTTTCTTTTCTAAATAGAGAAAAAAACACATCAAAGCTAGTCTAGCTTCAATAAATGACTTGATGTGCAGTCTTAATATTGAACTGGAATTCTTTAATTCTATACAGACCAATATTAAGTCTGATGGGTCCTGAAGTATGATGATCCAATCATGAATTGAGGGAAAGCATGTTGAAGCCATGAAGAAATAGGATTTGATGGCCTGCAGAACAAATAGATTTCGGATGCTTTCAATTTACAACTAAAATTGGTTCTAATTTAAAAACTAAACAAATACAATAGAAGAGTGCAATTTAAATGATTGGAGAAGTTCCTATATTTTAAATTGAGCATCAAACCGTGCACTTATATTTAGGTTACTGCAATGTTTAACAAGCAGAGTATCATATGGAATAATTCTTAATGTTTTAGATACACATATCACATTTTGATAAATCGTTCTAGTCCCATGTCACTGAGATATTTAATGCTTTAATATTTGCATGGTTTCTTGATGAAATTTCCTCATAAGATTTCCTTTTCTCCATGCATTTACTCTGAGTGTACCACTCTTGTGCCATATAAATACTTGCTTTGCCTTTTTTTTCTTATAAACATGCACTATTTTCCCTGAGATGAATTCCAAAATGGGTATCAATTGAAGTTTTATTTTTTGGTTATTATATTAGTTTCATGTCTTTCTAAAGGGAAATGATAGTGCAGCTAATCACTCTGGAGCAACTTCATATTTGAGTCCAGAAAATGGAACATTTTTTTCCTGTTCAAACTTTCAATATATGAAAGCATTTCTATGAAACCTTTAAAAAACTCAGAAATTCTTCACAAACTTGAATAAAGCATGCATTATTCTGTAGTGTGGTACATTAAACACATGATTATGTATAACAGCTTTACACCATCATTTTAATAGCACATTGTTTTAATTAGTTTAACTAAATCCTGTTCATTGAAAAATGTTGTGGCAGATTGTTTGGTGGCAGTTCATTTTTTCTGATTATACTTTTAATAATATTTTATCGATTACATGGAATACAGTTTTATCTCTGTGATAACAGACCTCACAGAAATAAATCTTTCATAAATACACTGAAAATATTACTTTTGCTAGCTTTTTAAGACAAATATTCTGAGTTCATTTTAAAGTTTTTAAAACTTTTACCTGTCGTTGAAAATAAATAATTTTATCCATACTCAGTGGTCAAAAAAATGTTGTTAAAATTAGGGGGAGTGGCATGTCTGTCAAAATCTAGAGTAATCAAATTTATCTTCTTTTGTAGTTTACTTTAATGCCTTGTACCATGTTTTAATTCAGAACTTAGAAATGTATTCAAGCCTATGAATTGAATATGCCCTATAAAACAGAGCCAGTTTTCCTTTGGCCAAATTTAGTTCTCTCAGTGATGACTCAACTTGTAATATTTCTGATCTGAGCACTGCTTCTCAAAGACCTAGTTTTGGATTGATAAAATGATTGTCTTTGAAAATGCAAAATCTTATAAGAATTATATTAATCATATAATTATATTTTACTATGAATTATATGAACTATAATTATATGAATTATATGAATTACTTTTTTAAGATTATGGGATTGGATATTACTTATTGATGTTTGGTGATTCTCTCTCTCGTTAGCATACCTCTTCTATATTATGTTTTCTGTCCTCTCATTACTGGACAATTCTATCTTAAACATTTATTGTATTTACATTTTAAACTGAGTAGCCAAATTGTGTCCCAGAACATAATTTTCACTCTGGGTTCACATGGCATAGGTCCTATGAATAATTTCTAATATTTATGAAAGTTATTTATTTTTTTAATTATCATTTTATGCCAGATGAGAATAATTATATCTTTGAAAATATGGTCTTTCAGCTCTCTATGTTCAGGCTCAACAATCTATATAGACCATAGTCAAACCATAGTCAGGTTCTTAAAATATCAAATCAATTTACTCCAAGTTATTTTAATAACTGAGAGTAAATTGTCTGCTTTCAATTTCCAGTAGACAATTACATCATATAGAATATCTTATGTTTACCGCCTGCTCTTCTATCTTAAAAAAATCATTCCTTGACCTACAACTACATACAGTTATTTTAGTTCTTTTAACAGGAAAAACTCTATATGCACAATCTCCAAATTAAAAAAAATTATCCTTCAATTTTTAAAAAATTTTCCTTCCCTGAGTTTTATCCCCAAATTAGAAAGAAGTTTCAATTCTTAAAGTCTTATTAATACAAGATCCATGTAGCCTGATCAACTACCAATTCTTAATTCTCATCATTCACCAACATTTAACCCAGATAAATATTTTCTTCTTCCAAAAACCATTCCCCTAATCATCACACCTCCAGCTACCCCAGCTCCTCAGCCGGTTTTGCTGGTTTCTCCTCATCTTCCCAATCACTGTGATCAGCACAACCCAGGTTTCAATCTCTGACATTTTTTCTTCTCCTTAAAGGATCTCATCAAGTCCCTTGTCATTAAATACCACCTCCTCACTGATGACCACATAATTTAATCTCTAATCTGATAGCTTGTTTAAGCATCCAATTTATATAGCCAACTGCCTAACTCACTTATCCTGTTACATATCTAAAAAGCATTTCAAATTTAATATGTCCAAGATCAAACATGTATTCACCCTCATCATACTTAATCCTCATGAGTTTTTCCCATATTAGTAAATCACAAGAGTATTCTACTACTTGCTCAGGACAAAAACCCAAAAATTCATCATTATCTACCATCATTCTTTCCTAAACCACATTTAATCCATCTGCAAAAGCTATCATGCCTTTATTCATTACACACCTCAAATCAACCACTATTTACTGCTTCATCATTATCATCCAAATATAAACTGTTGCCGTTATCTTACTTGAATAGCAAAAGCCTTACAACTGGTGTTTCTGCTTCCATCTTTAATCTACAAGCCTTTAGTTGATATTGAAAACAATTAATATACAAATATGGCAGATTGCCACTCCTCCATTGCATACCCTATGATTGCATTCCATCTTATTCAAAGTAATACCTAAAATCCACCACCTTTAATGGGGCCTAAAATGAGTTATATGATCTGGCCTATATTTCCCTTCTGCAGTACCCTATTCTTCTGCTTCAGCCACACTGGACTTCATGACAATCTATGCTTGAAATGATTTTCTCCCAGATAATTAACTGGTCCACACTCTTGTTTAATTCATTTCCCTCAAAAATCATGAGAGGCATTCCCTATCCACTTTGTGTAAAAGCGCAAATGCCTCCAAGGTGTGACTATTTCACATTCCTTGACTTTTTTCTGTTTCTTCCCCTACAGACCTATTAACACAGCTAAAAATGTTACCTAGAGTTATCTCAGTTTGGAAGATTTTCTTTTTTCTAACCAAAGTTTTCTTTTGAGGAGCAGTAGATCTATAGAGTGAGAATAGAATTTATTTTATCATGGAAGAGCATTAACTGCTCAGGGTTCTTGCACTGAATAGTTCAGGAAACTTCTCATGATGTCATGTGAAGAGAAGCAGAGCTCCCAGGGGTGAAGGCCAATTTAAATTCCTTCTTTTCTCTGAGACAATCGACATAGGGCACATTCTGGGAGAAGGCACTGAGCAAATATTGCATTGCTCTCTAGGGTAGCCCAAACCTATGGTCCTGCTAAAATCATAGTTTGTGCTGCAAAGTGACTTTTCACGTTACCAGAGCTCTTTATAAAATTCAAAATATAACTGCATTGCATCATTCACATTCTTTGTGGTTCAATGTTTATCTTTATTAGGTTAGTTTAAAATAGTAATGTACTATGTTACATCTTACATGGATGGAATGGAAGTTAATTCCTGCATTTAAAAAATCAAGGCCTACAGAGAATAAGTACATGGAGTAGGAGAGAAAGAAGGGTCATATTAGGCTCATTTAACAGTATTCCATTCAAGCATGTTCCACTTCCCCTCAGGACATTGTTATAAATATGGTCCCTGCTGAGTTTAGGTCTATACATCACTTGTAATATCTAGAGGAAGAGACAGTTAATGGTTTTACATACCTCTTGCTGTGCTCAGAATCATATGTCTTCTCAATCAAATGATACAGATAATTACTAATTCTAATAAAGACTCAAGCTTGACAAATTTTACAGAATTGTTTAAAATTCTCAAAGTTTTAAGGCAAACCTTATCAATACATAGTCCAATGGAAAGCAGACCTGATTTTGCTGTTGTATATCGATCTTAACAAAGTTATCCAAGTTTAACTCTCTCATCTTTGAAATCAGGTTCTAAACCATTAACAGAGTTTAATGTTCATTTTCTAGTTTTCTCAACAATGAAGTGGAAGAATTTTATTAATAAAGGTTAGTAATAAATAGAGCAAAACTACCGAAAAAAGGATATGAGTTTTGTAGCTGCTATGTTACACCCCCCAAAATTCATTGTTTTATATTGGAGAGTTAGATAAATGACAATTATGTAACACTGAATTTAATTAGTTTTCATTAATGTATGACTTGGGAAAAACAGTAAGGACACTTTATCTAATTCTTAAGTCACTTAGAATGTAAGATATCTTTTTTAGAAGAGATAGCACGCGAATTAAAATTTTTTAGGCTAGCATGCTGGTATTTCATGAAATATAAGAGAATTTTTTTCAATGTTTGATGGAAAAATTTCTGATCAAGTAAAGTACATAAACATAAGGCATTACCATGGATAATTCTTACCAATAGAAATTTGAAGCACCCAAAAATATCTATAGTAAGTAAGTGGCTTAACTTTTATTTAAATCAGAATTTCCAAAAATTATTTCATAATTGCTTATATTCAAAGAACATCTATTTGTATTATGTATAATACCTCTTTAGCAGGACATAGTTGGCAGACAAAAGTAAACAATGATTGCTTCTTTGATTTCTTCTAAATATAATACTATGGTAATAATAAAACTTTTACTTCCTTTTATTGTAGGGAAGGGAATGGAAATATAATTGTTCAGGATATTTTATCATTTTTTTAACCCAAGACAAAGAGGTTTTTTCATTATCTTTCATGGATACTATAGATTATTTTTAATTCTTATTTCTATTGAGTTTTTTTCTTTTTTAACTATGATTTTTGCAATATAATACAATATAATAAAAATTAGAAGAAAATAATAAAACAATTATACCATCCCAACCACTAAATTTGTATTAATAATTTAAAGTCACTTTTAATAACTGTAGAAAGGTTTATATGTGGGCTAATTTTTAACGATTTTGGATTTATAAAAATAAATCAAACAGAATGAATAGTTGGAGCAAGCTATGTATGAATATATGATCTGTTTCAACTTATGCTATTTTTATGTTATCCTTATAATTCTGTTTATTCAGCATCTCTTATTATTTTGCATTTCCTAATTAATTATAGCATCATATTTTGAGTTTTCAAATTGTGGGTTTTGTTTGATTGTTCTTTCATTTTTTTCATTGTTTCATTGTTGATATGATGTGAAGGAGCTTTCCAAATAAATCTAGAGGAAGAAAAAGGGATCATGAAGGAATAAAGGCACTTATCATTTCTCTCAAGGAAGGGATATAGGATATTTTTAAGTGCATACTAAATATATTTGTGATGCTGAACCTCGGAGTTCCATTCTAAGATTATTAGCTCTTTTGGCTATAAAACAAAGAATGTTGCTCACCTTTCAGTTCTACAAGGATTAAGTCATTAGCCACTATAGTTACTGACCAACAGTGCACCCTAAAAAGAATTCATGACAAAAACCAGAATGAGGCACTCTGTCCTTTGGAAAAACTGGCTTTTTAGTTAGACAGGAATATCTCCAGGCAAAAATATTATGAATGCAGATTCTTGCATCTTCCCATACATAGAAAAGCACTCAAATCACTAACTGAGATACCTGTTCCTCATAACTAGCAGTAAACTTCTACCAAGATGAATGTGGATTACACATATTCCTTAGCCAAAAGCATATATATACTGGCCTCTCCTCCTACCTCTTCAGATCAGTGCCCTCAGAGCTACTGAGAGACTGTTTCCCAGGCTATAATCCTCAGTAAGGTCCCCAAATAAAATTTAAAATTACAACTCTCACTGTGATTTTTTAAAACAATTCAGTCGACATGGCCATATGGTCATCATATATGATTTTTAAAAGAGCAGATTTAGAACTTTTGATTATAAGGGATAGTGAAAATGTGAACAGTAATCAAATGTAAAAGTGGTTGGAAGTAGAGGATGACACTAGATCTAGGACTTTGCATTTTGGGTGAGGTCTCTTAGCAGTTCAGTGCTTTAGAGAAGGTCAACGTATCATAAGAAACAACGCATGACATGACATTCTGTAAAGTGAATGTAGACATAATAAGTCCCAATATAATAAATTTCTCTATAGAGAAAGTTTTTAAAATAATGGAACCATTACTCAGTTTGTAGATGTTGCACTCAGACCTCCAGAGAATGCCAGGATATTTGTATCATTGAATACCTAGTGAAATGGGGAGAAACCTGTATCTGTAACTTGATGCCATACTATGATATGTTTATGCATCCTGGGCTAGACAGAAAAAACATTGAACTCTACCATCATTTGATATTTGAAAGTTTTAAAACTCAGCTCTACACAGTTTCAGATTGATGTAATTTTATTACCATGTGCCAAGAAATTAAAATTCATACATGCTTCATTTCTTTTTGATATTTTAATTTTGGACATCTTTTTAAAATTACTTTGTTATGAACTTTTCTGAATGACAAGGTCAAAAAGACAGAGAATCTTTTTTGCTCTAACGAGAAGTAGATAGCACAAATACAACTATTTCATACTGTTGATCTTCCAATAATTCAGTTCTGAATTTTAAGTTCAATATAAACAGAGTTGTCAGAATTCACACCAGTTATATTGGTGAAAATAGACCCATGGTAGCATCCACCTACAAACACATACTCTTGAGTTCTAACAAAATTAATGCACATTAAGACACTTTTCTAAATTTCCTGGCTAAATAAAACTGGTTTTGAATTAAAGTGAGAGAAAAGAATGAGAAATAAAGAAAGGAAAATTTACATAATGTCTTTAATAAAAAAGAAATGACAAGAGGGTGGTTTTAGTAACAACTTGAAATGCAAATTAGCGTGGAGTGGCAAACAGGAATTGATAGGAAATGCTGAGAAACAGCATATTGAGCTGAGAAGAAAAAAAAAAAAAGAACAGTATATGGTGGTGGCAATCACAAAAAGACAAAGAAATTATGCACCAAGATATACTAAAAAGGAGAAAATAACATTAAAAAAAATAGTCCAGTGAAGTGAATAAAGAATCTTATTTTGTAATTTAAATATTTTGATTATTTAAAAACTCTAATCTGATGGTTATTGCTTCAGAACTTTCTCCTTTCCTTGCTTTTCCCCAAATTAGTCACAGCCTCTCTCATAATATCTTTATCATCAAAATAAACGTTTTTGCAATTGTTTTGCTATCAAAGTAAATCTTTATAATATATTAAAAATCTCCAAAATATATAAAGATAAAAGTAAAAAATTGATTTTAGCATTCAAAGTATATCTACTAATTTTTCTAATTATTATATTATTATTATTGTTCTAATTATTTCTAGCCTGCTTAGATATGTATTTTTGTACAGAAATATATTTTAAATCTATACATTTAAAATAGGAGTAATATGTATTTGATAATAACTTTTTCATGTGAAATTTGCCTTATCTATTTTTGCTTGTCAAATCAAATTGATCTGTGGCAATTTTCCATTTTATGGATATAAATATATTTAATCCATTTTGGTTATATTAAAATTTTCTGCTTCTATAAACAAGGCTGCAATTAATATATATATGAGCATGTCATATAATTATTAAATTCTTCCTTTGAAATGAATTCCCAGAAGTAGAATTTCTGGGTCAATGGTTATGTATATTTTGCATAACTTTATTCATATTTATCAAGTGCCTTCCAGAAATTTTATAAGAGATCTTTTCTTACAGTCTCTTAGATTACCTATTTCTTAATAACCTCCTGGACAATGGAAGTTTTCATATGTATATTTAAAATCTTTTATCTTTCATAATTTTTTTCTCAAAATTTTGTAATAGAATTTTGTATATGATGGACATGAACCCTCTACCATGTGTATTGTGAATATTTTTTCCATTTTTTAACTTGTCCTTTATTTTATTTGAATTCTCTATCCTGTTGAGAAGCTCTTTAATTTTTACATTATTAAATTATCAAGCAACTCTTTTTTGATAATTGCTTTGGTATTATGCTTAGGCTGTCTTTCCTGCATTCCTAAATTAGATATGCAATCAGAAGCCATAAAGATTGACAGTAAACAAAACAATCTTTTATATAAAAGAAGATATCATGAAAAAGAAGATGTGAAAGAGGCAGATATTTTTAGCAGTATGTATAACAAATGATTAACTCTAATATAAGATCTTTAAAATTTTTGAGAAAAGTAATACAAAACTTTTCTAAAACTTCTAATGTTATTGCCTGATAAGTTGCACATCAAAAGCACAAATGGTTGGGCTTCCCTGGTGGCGCAGTTGTTGAGAGTCCGCCTGCCGATGCAGGGAACATGGGTTCGTGCCCCGGTCCGGGAAGATCCCACATGCCGCAGAGCAGCTGGGCCCGTGAGCCATGGCTGCTGAGACTGCACGTCCGGAGCCTGTGCTCCGCAACGGGAGAGGCCACAAGAGTGAGAGGCCCGCGAACCGCAAAAATACCCACAAATGGTTGATATATATACATATGTACAGTATAGACTGTGCTAATGTTTACTAATATGTCATTATTAAACCGTCACATCATGCAAAATATAAAATATTGGTAACATTCAGTGTTGGCAAAGAAGTACCTGATAATAAATTTGTATCTTATTTCATTAAAGTTTAAATTAAAAGAAAAAATAGAGTGAAATATTTAATTGTATTTTTCCAAATTGAAACTGTATATAAATTTGACTTAAATGAGCAACTTCTAGCCATTTTTCCACATACACAAAAAACACTTGCACATATGTACAACTCTATAGATGAATGTACAGTCAGCTCTCCTTATTCCTGGGATCCGCATCTATGGAATCAACCAACGGCAGGTAAAATACATACAAAAAGAAAATTCAAGCAACTGACAAAAAGCATAACTTGAATTTGTCATGCACAGGTAACTATTTACATGACATTTACATTGTATTTACAACTGTTTGCACAGTATTTGCATTGTGTTAGGTATTATAAGTAATCTAGACATGATTTAATGTGTACAGGAGAATGTACATAGGTTATATGTAAATACTAGAGCATCTTATATAAGGGACTTGAGTATCCAAGGATTTTGGTATCTGTGGGGGTCCTGGAACTAATCCCCACTCAGATACAGAGGGACATCTGTATTTGTTTTTGCATTGGTGTGATAATTAAAAATAGACACAGAAAAGGAGAAAGAAAGAAAGGAAGAAAGGAAGAAAGAAAGAAAGAAAGAAAGAAAGAAAGAAAGAAAGAAAGAAAGAAAGAAAGAAAGAAAGAAAGAAAGAAAGAAAGGAAGAAAGAAAGAAAGAAAGAAAGAAAGAAAGAAAGAAAGAAAGAAAGAAAGAAAGAAAGGAAGAAAGGAAGAAAGGAAGAAAGGAAGAAAGAAAAAGAAAGAAGGGGAAAAAGAAAGAAAGAAAGAAAAAAGAAAGAAAGGAAGAGAAAGAGGGAGAGAGCCCTACATATTTATTAATTTGGGTTGCAAATGACAGAACCTAACTCAAACAAAATTAAGGAAAAAGGAATATATTCTACATGCAATGGAAATATTCAGAGATAGTTCTGGATTTAGTCAAAGGGAGATTCAGGGGTTCCAGCAATATCCTCAAGTAATATTAACACTTTCTATTTGTGTTGGCTCCAGGGTGATTCTCACTGGTTAGTGGCAACATTGCTGCCACTTATTTGAGGCTCAGTTTTCGAATGCAGCAGAAATATAAATGTCTTCATTTTTCACTGTACTTTTGTACAGTGTTACACTATACAAATCGTATCATTTGCTCATCCCTAAACAAGATACTGTTTCCAGGAAGATTCCATAACTTATTTAGCTAGGCTGAAGTCATGTGACCACAGCTGGGGCTAGGGATGGAGCTGGCATATACAATCCACTTAGATAGAGGTGATGGCTCAGAAATATGACTGTGTTAAAAGAATAGGAGGAATGGATGCTAGAAGTCCAATGATATACCAAAATGAGCTAAATTGTTAGGTAAATACAATATGATTCACAGAATGATATAAATTATATCTTTTTATAAAAAGTTAACAATAAGTAAAGATTTTCTTAAAATATTCATGTATGAAAGTAGATGTAAAAAGTATTTAATTGTATACAAAATTGTCAATATTGGTTACCTATGGGGAAGGGCTGGAATTTGAATGAGATCCTTTTTATTACTTAATATATTTCAGAATGTGTAATCTTTTACACTACTAATTAATAGGTAATATTTATTAAAGTTTAACTACATCTCAAACACTGTTAACTTATTTTACATGTATAATTTCATTTAATAGTGATAAACATTTCAAGAGGTAAATGCTATTTTTATAATGATTTTCAGATGAGAAAAATGGATAACAGATACTTAGTAATTGGTCAAAATGTCACTCCAGAGACTGTTTTTAACTACAAGGCTATATATATGTATATATAAATATATATATACATATATATGATCATATATTAATATATTTTCATATATAAAATCAGTGCATCATTTTGAATCACTTCATACTATATTATTGACATATACATATATAAAATTATAAACTATATTTTGTATTCATAATTTCATTTAATATTAAAAATATTGTATTTTCCATGTTCATACTATAAAATAATGACCTGTCATTTCTAAAGTACTTCTAAAATTTGTAGTTTTATTTAAACTTTAATTCATATAGCAATGAGGTATAAGACATTAATACACCCTTATTATTTTCCAAATTATTAGTAAGTTGTCCCAAGAGAGTGTATTCAATAATTCTATTTTTCCACTAAATATAATGGCCACTTTATTATTGTAATAAATAATTTTAAAATGATAATATTTGCTAAATATATATTCTGCCTCACTGGACAATCTATTCTGATGCCAGAACTATTTTAATTTTTTTTTTTTTTTCTTTTTTTGAGGTACGTGGGCCTCTCACTGCTGTGGCCTCTCCCGTCGCAGAGCACAGGCTCCGGACGTGCAGGCTCAGCGGCCATGGCTCACAGGCCTAGTCACTCCGCGGCATGCGGGATCTTCCCGGACCGGGGCACGAACCCGTGTCCCCTGCATCGGCAGGCGGACTCTTAACCACTGCACCACCAGGGAAGCCCAAAACTATTTTAAGTTTTAAAAAGCTCTTTCTAGTCTCAAAATTATATAAATTTATGGGACATTTAGAAGAAATGTAAAGCCCAAACCTTCTCAAACCCATCAGCATTCTATTTTGATAGAATTAGATTTATACATTATTTTAAGAAAATAATGTATAAATTATACATTAGCTTACATATTAATGTATAATGTATACATTATACATTAATGTATAAATTTTATTTGTAATATTGACTGCTTACCCTTTTCTTTGTAATATTGACTACTATGACTATGACAATGGACTTTCCCTTTTTAAAATAACTCCTTTTACGACTTTAATTAGCTTCATAATTTTCTTCACACAGTATTTCTCGTTATGGCATTAATATCCCAGGGCATTTTATATTATTTAAAGTTATTGTAAATGCAGCAATATTTTCACTACCATTTCTGTGTGGTTATTACTGAAATATAGGATAACTACTGATGTTTTTATTTTTCTTGCAATATTAATTTACTGTTTGTAAGTTACATTTTAAAAACAATATTGAAATATACATCACTTACCATAATTTCATCAACCTAGGGTTGTTTTTAGTATATTCACATGTTGTACAAATATTGCCATATCTAATTATATGTGCCTGGTTTCTTTCACTTAACAAAATATTTTCAAGGTTTCTCTACGTTGTAGGATCATTACTTCATTATTTTTATTGCTGAATAATGTTTCATTGTATGATGCGTGACATTTTGTTTATCCACTCTTCAGGTGATGGCCATTTAGGTTGTTTTCACCTTTGGGCTATTAAGTTAGAGGGGGCTGCAGTTAGGTGTTGTATTAACTGTGTCTTATTTTCTGCACCCTGATGCTTTAACATCTGTGGCCTTGCTGACCCTGGAGAGACTTAGCCTCCCAGGGTTAGAGCCAATCCCTAGGGTTAGTAAACAGCTTGCACATGAGTGTGCTTTTCAAATACAATCCAATCAATCCAGAGCCCACACTTCAACCACCTTCTTTTTCAGGCTTTCACACTCCAGGCCACTTGAGCACCTGCTATAATCCCTCCAGGGACAGGTACCTCAGGGACAACTCGGAAGAAGCTTTATGCCCCAGAGTCTGCTGAAATTATTCACACTAGCCTGCTTACCCTGCCTGGCCCCTTCTTTCCCTTGGGAACCATAGTAAAGGCTCCTGTCCATAGTTCCTCTCTCCTTCCTCAGCCTCCTGTTTGACCTGGTGTTTCCTCATGTGAACCCAAGTTGCAAGGTATGTCCCCTCCACTTGGAAAATGTAAGTAACAGAAACTATCTTTTTTATGGAAATCATCTCCTGATCTGTTGGCCTTACTATACCTCAAACTTTCTATTAACACATTATACTTTAACTCAAGTGTGTCCTTTCCCCGGGTCAGTTAGGCTCTGATAAAATAGTTTCCAACGATGGCAAATCCTGTTAAGGAAAAAGATATTGCTCTGGGTGTTTTTTAAAATAGCTACTTTTCCCCTTCTCCTGCTGGAAGTATGAGATTTTTCTTCAATCTTCAGTATGAGAATCTGGCAGAGCTCCTAACAGTAAAGCTCATGAAAGTTTGGGGACCACCATATGACTGGTCCCTCTGGCATTTTTAATTTGCCCACACTGAGCCTACAGAGATTTATCAATTGCAGATTAAGTTGTCCCCTATATACAGGCTCCATAAGAAATTTCTGCTCCTGTGCTTATGTTCAAATAAGCTATAAATTTATGTGTCTGCCTAGCTCTCAAATTTGGGGACAGAGGTTTGCCCTGTGATTCTCTGAGGAATCTAAGAGTTGTTAATTTTCAGTTTGTTCAATATTTTACTTGTACTGAAGTGGGCAGAAAACTGGAAGTGCAAAGATTTTATGTATGTTCTTTTTTAAAAGATTATTTAACTCTCTAATTTTGTTTTCTTTCCTAATTTTGTGTCAGATTGTAATGTTATGTTTTGTTATTAAAAATGAATTAATAAGCATCCCATATAGTTCTTTGCTATGTAACAGTTAATTTTTACAATGTTACTAAAGGAGTGTTTTTTATGAAAAATATAATACACCAAAATAACCATAAATATGCAGTAAAGCAGCATAGGTATATAATGATGTATAAAAACAAAACATGGTTTTAAAATTATCCTCAGTGATATTCTATTTGAGTTTTACCAATCCTTTGAGAAATATATCATTACTATATAATAGAAATTTTTACAGTATTTCATCTCTTATGTTCATAGATTTTTTTGTAAAAATTATATGATATGTTTATTCAGATTGCACCCCAATGATCAGACACTCCCCCACAGGAACATATTTTCTGAGTAAACAAAATTTTATTTGGTGTTCAGATTATAATGAGTATATTGTCAGCATCTGACATCAGTTTAGGTCAATGAGACTTTTATCATGCAGAAGAGAAACTTCCCAGTGGCCCTTGGAGGGATAGTAAGTAGACATTAAGAGCTGAGACTCTGGACTTAGAATTCACCTTTCACTCTGCCCCTTGATAGCTGTGTTAACTGGGCAATTTATTTAGCCTCTCTGTTCCTCAGTTTCTTCATCTATAAAAGTACTACATAATAGTTCTTCCTTCATATGATTGTCATGAGAATTAGTGATGTCAAAATGTACTGGGCCTTGAGTATTGCCTGACACATAGTAAGCAATCTGAAATATACCAACTATTAAATTTAATATATTCCTGTACATAGAGAATTCAACAGATTAAATCTTTATATCTTGTAGCTATATATCCAGTATATAACCCAAGGTGTCTCTGAGCATTTGCTTTAGGTATTTTTTACTTCCACAGTGGTATGCTATCATAAATCTAGTATTTATTATTGAGCACAAATACAAGACAGCATCATTAAGGAATAAATAAAATTCAAGTCATGTAACTGTGAAACTTATTTGTAGAACTGTCTTCAGACAAGCTGTATGTAAATACTCAAAAACATCATCTGAGTTCTTGATTTTCTTTCTCCATCTCTTAGTCTAGTCTCTCCCTTCTCTTTGCATCCTGGTTTCATATTCTTTTTCCTGCAGGTAGGCTCTGCCAAAGTGATGTGAGACATGACTCTTCCTAGTCCCATATTACATTGTCTACTTAAAAATTAACCAAGAGAGTAGAGAATATATATATTTCAATTCTAGGGGATAAATCAAGATGTTTCTTCCTTCCCTTCCTTATACAAATCACCACCATCAAGAGATAGTGTCTTATTGGTCAAACTGGCTCACTTGCCTCTCTCTGTGTAGGTTGGGAGCATACAGTGGACTGTCAGTCCTCTCACAGCAATATGGACGTGCAGAGATAGTTCCTAAATGAGACAATGCTGTATAGGCCACAGCCATATATAACCTCTAAAAGGAATATGGAAAATTGTGAAATTATTTTCACTAAATTGTCCTCAATATACCATTGCTATTTTTTAAGGTTAGATTTGTTACCTGAGAAGATAATGTAGTATTTAAAAAAAAATTATTACTGTCAATATTTATAATAAACAGATAAACTACATGGAAAACAAAAAGACATGCATATTTCCTTATGTACATCCTCAAACCTCAAGATTAACATTATAAATGATAGACATTATTATCAAAAATAAAAATAAATTATTATTTTTATGCCTTCCATGTATTGCTTTTCAGCCTTTTTAATATACATACTAGGAATAATAACAACATATATAAAAATAATCTTAAATATACAAATTTTTATCAATCCTAGTATGCATCTACAAAGTGATGGTAATATGTTAATATATTTAACACTAATGCACCACTTTTGATTTTCTAGGATGATGTTTATTGAGATTTGAAATTATCTGATACAAAATGATTTTAAACCAAGAGAAGTATACTTTTACCCATTTTTATATAAAAAGAATAATTAAAATACAATCTAAAGATTGTCTTATTCCTCCATTACAGTCACTAATTAAAAACTACTTATTGAGTATCTTTTGTCATGGGCTCTGAGATTTGCAAAAGTATAGAGAAAAAGGAGTAAGGGTCTAAAACCCTATGTTACAAATCTTTAGTCATTTTATTACAGTGTCAAAAAAAATTCAACAAATACACATTTTCATGTTTGAAAATTTAATAATAGTTACCATGGAAGAAATTTTTAGATTATTTAAGCCAATTTATCCCTTGACCTGAGTTTTAGATGAAAAAAAAAAATCAAGTTAGAGTTTCAGTGATTTGCTTTTGTTCAAATAATGTTTATAAATTTGGGGACAAAAAGGTGAATTTTAAAATTTTTCTAAATAACATTTGGATGGCTAAATTTTAGGGTTAGACAGGGTATAAATATAATTGAGTTTCTCTTCTTCCTAAAATGGTTCAATGAATAATAAGATTGGTATTTGTGGTTCCCTCATGGTTAAAGGGCTATAAAAGTGGGCCATAGTGAATCAGATTGATTTAATCTTTTGACCATGCTCAATTAGACCACACACATATGAATATGTCCAATGTTAGAAATTACTTACATTCTTATGAATTAGTGTGGTGTCTACCTATTAACATGATAGCTATAATAAGATATTCTAAAACACACATTGAACTTTCATTTAGTCTGACTGAAATTGAGATTATAGTTAAGATCTGTTGACTTGTTTTCAGTACACTACTTATTTCAATGATTCCCCTTAAAACTAAAGCAAAATCTTAGTGTACTTTTTTTTTTTTTTTTTTTTTTTTTGCGGTACGCAGGCCTCTCACTGTTGTGGCCTCTCCTGCTGCAGAGCACAGGTTCCCGACGCACAGGCTCAGCGGCCATGGCTCACGGGCCCAGCCGCTCCGCGGCATGTGGGATCTTCCCGGAACGGGGCACGAGTCCACGTCCCCTGCATCGTCAGGCGGACCCTCAACCACTGAGCCACCAGGGAAGCCCTTTAGTGTGCTTCTTTCGTAATAAAGACTTTGGCTTGTCTTTGTACTCAGTTCCTGGGATGAAGCCTCCAAATTCTGGGTATTTCCCCGTTTGTGGGGAGTGTCTTTTTATTTATGGTGAGCCTCTCGGACCTCGCCTGCGTTTATGCTAATGAGGTGACTCCTGTGGGTCCATAGATTGTTTGAGGATGGGCCTGGCCATACCAGAAAGGCCAGCCATGTGGGATTAGATGGTTAGAGTTTTGAGTCACATGATATCAGTTCAATCTCCTAGGAAGAAATGAGGGCTGGAGATTCCATTTAAACACATGACCAATGATTCGATCAATCATGCCTACATAATAAAACCTAAAAGAACTGAGAACATCCAAAGCTCAGGTATGCTTCCTGATAGGTGATACACACTGATATGCCAGAGCGTGACTCATCCTGACTCCATGGGGAAATTACAAGAAAGCTCTGCATTTGGAACCCTCTCAGACCTTGCACTATGTGTCTCTTATTTTGGCATGTTCTGATTTTTGTGCTTTATAACAAAACTATAATCATAAGTATAGTCTTTTCCTGATTTCTGTGAGTTATTCTACTGAATTATAAAACCTGAGGAGGTAGTTAGAACCCCAAATTTAGTAGCAAGTTGGTCAGAAGTGTGTGTAGCCTGGGAACTTCCAAATTTGTAGTTGTCCAATTTGAGAGAAGTGTTGTGGAAGACTGTGCCCATAAGCTATGAAATTTGACCTAACTTCTGGTAATCAACAATCAGAATTGCATTGCAGTAATATAAAAATTATTTTAGTTAAAATATGAAGTACTTAATGAGAGCAAATTATTTAAATATTCTGTAGCCATAAGCATAAAATACTGAATAATCTACAATAACAGGATGATTTATTCTTTAAAATAGGGTAGCTTTGTCACAAGGGCATTACAAACAATACATTTTATCAAACTGAGTAGCATTTTGAATAAACTAAAATATTAACAGGTATCATATTTGAAATAAGTATGAAGAATATTTCAAGCATCATATAATTTCCACATAAATTTAGTCAAAATAAGAATATGTCATGGAAATCTCTGAGAAAAACCAAGCAAGAGAGATATGGCAACAAAAATAGTTGTGAAGAGTATTAGTAAAATACTCAAAAATCTACTGGGCTTATGATGTTTGACATCTTGGTATATACAGGTAAATACAGAGTAATAGATTTTGCAGTGTGTGTGTATGTGTATGTGTGTGTGTTGCATTAATCACCTGAGATATTAAATATATAGACAGAAATGGGAATTATAGTATTCAAAAGCAGGAAGAATTACTCAAGTCCATGTTCTTAAATCTCAAAGCTATTTCAAGGGTCTCAGTTACTCCATTATCTTTTCTTGATATCAGCAGCAGTGGCCAGAACTGATGGTAAGAGAGATTTAGAAAAATCTAACCTATCAACCCAAACTTACCTATGTGCTCTGGCGCTAAAAGGGTAAAACTCAAAAGCAAAATAGAGTTGGTGATGGCATTCTTCTGTCTATCCCTCTCATAATTCCTCCTTTGGCCTTATTATTGGCAATATAAGACGCAGCTCCAAGATATAAGTAAAACTGAAACCTTCCCCTAGCCTAGTGTAGTCTAATTGCTTATATCTTCAAGGACATGTGGTTTTTCTGCAGGTCACTTTGAAAAACAAACTGGAAGTACATTTTTATTGCCTTTTTTCTCAGACATGTATAATGGTTCACAAGAATAGATAAACATTTCTATATTAAGAAGAAAAGATTGATAATGGAGGTAAGCATATCTGACAACTTTTTTCAATTAATTTTTTTCAATAAACCTTTTTTGGGCAATAGGTTTCAGGAATTGTATAAAAGGCTAGAAATGCACAAATATGCCTTGAAGGAACTATTTAATCCAGAACTAAAGAAAGTAGTGCAAAAAATAAATGCAACAAAATTGGCAAGCGCTATAATTGAGATAAGCTGGCATAGAGGAGAGAAAACGTGCTTTAGTTTCAAACAAATATTTGTCTCAGTTTTTACTAAATTTGGGAAAATAAATCAAATACTCAAGGCTACTGGGCCCTTATTTTTGAATGTATGTAAGAAGACAGATTGCCATATTTTTATAATTGAGAAACTGTATATTAATTATGCAGCTCAAGTTTTAAAATATATTTTAGCTATTATTTTTGCTTTGAATTTCTCTAGAAACATGTATCGGAGCATGTTCAGAGAGTACTCAGGGGAAATTAGAGAGAGAGAGTAATATTTAGGTTGAGTTTTAGTGATCAGCAAGTTTCTCTTTGGATAATGTGTGGATGGTATTTAAAATAGAGCAAAGGTAGTGATGATGTTTAAGCCATAGGTAAAGACAAAACAATATGATTTGAGCTATGCAAGTGTTCACCGTGTTCAGGGAATAGTGCAGTTAAGCACAGTATATATGAAATGATGGTTTGGATAGGGGATTCAGGACAAGAATAACATCTCTTCTATGGTACTCAGAGATAATATACTTTAATACCTGCAGTCTCCACATGATTTTGTAAGAATGTCTTCACCCATCATTCCCCCATTCCTTGAAGAAGACTGCGCCCCTTTTATTTTAGCAAAGCCATAGTCACTGTAATAAATGTGTTCTACAATGTGGGCTGACAATTCACAGCCCTTGAGCCATATCTAACCCACTGACTGTTTTCATAAATAAGGTTTTATTGGGACAAAGATCATTTATTTCTGTAGCTTACATAACTTTCATGCCTATAAGGGCAGAGTTGGGTGTTTGAACATACACCTTATTACTCACAAAGCCCAAAATATTTACTATCTTGCCAATTACATGAAAAAAAATTTACCAACCCCTGTTCCATAACATTCAGAAGGATGGAATGGAAAGGAGAAAGAGAGAATTGGTATTAGCACACCAAGCAAGAAGATGAAGGATTGAACTAGGGCTGTGGCCATGAAATAGTGAAAAGGAAAAAGAAATAATTAGTCCTACCTGAGCCCAGGACATTGATGTTGAATTATAAACAGTGGTATTAATAATACAAAAAATACTAGCAGCAAGGTGTTTTGGATTGTTCTTATTTTCTTTGTTTTATGTCAATGAAAAAAAAGTTAGCAGAATGCTATAAAAATCTGTGAAGTTTTTAGACCAAAATTTTACCCTCAATGGAGCAGGGCCTATAAGTAAGTTTTTATTGTTATTTTTTGTTCCTAGGATTATATTCCAAAGCAAAGAGCAGTATATTCTTTTGCTACCCTACTGGGCACTTTCTAATGTAATGCTTTCTCTTCTTTTTTTTTTTCCTCAAGTGAATGCCAACCATTAGAGAATTCCTATAACAAAAATAATTCTTCCCTTTGACAATGTAACGAAAGTTATTTCCTTTTGACATTTACAGGGCTTATTTACCCATGAAAATCTAGAGAGTAAATATAACTTTTCACTCCACTTAGGGCTTATTGGCCTCAAATTCAATACAATTCACATTTAGTCACATATTCCCTTCCCAAAAGAGCTTAGTAGTTGGCTAACTATTGCTGCCCTCTCTAGCACACTCTGTAGTTTTTCTTCCTTCACTATTTTGCCCTGTCTTGGTAACTACCCAAATTCCCAGCGTTCTTTAAGTCTTAGGTAAATCTCACTCTTCTCAATAAAGATCTCTAGATTACTTCAACTCACAGTAGCTTCTCTTCCCACTGAAATCCTGGGTTCTAATTTTATGAGCCATTAACTTTAATCACACTTTACATTTTGATGTCTCTTGTATTTCACTATGAATTGTTTGGTACCACTTGCAATGTGTTTTTGCATTCTATGTTTATTTCTCCTTTCTCCAAGCACATCGCAAGGTCCTTACTACTATGGACTATGTTGAATAGTTGATATGTATCTCTACCATCTTTATCTATGAATGATAATTTTTCCTTTCTCAAATGTTACCTTTTTCCTTTTATTTTTAATTACTACATTGCTGTGGGGTCTTTTGGTGGGTTTTTTGCATCTCTGAACAGTGTTTATTCTTCAGAAAAAAACAAGTAAGAAGAAATTAATAACTTTGGCTCTGGGTAAAGGGCATGTACTACAGCCAGTATCATATTTATTTATCTCAGCATTTGAGGAAATGGAAAGCGATTTATCTTTTAGTTAGTTGTTGACATAAACTTCAATCTTCTAGGATTTGGTGAGGACTAAAAGTGAGAAAACAATAGAGGATGTCCAGTAGATAACCTGGCATATATTAAGTGTTCAACAAATGCTAGCTCTACTACTTCCTGCTTTTCCTTCAGAACAGAATTCTCATTCTTATTTTGAAAATGTTCACTTCAGAAGGTATGACAGTCATGCTATGCATGACACAGATGCAAAAAAATTCTTCAATAAAAGTGTTAATGGTTTCTTTTTGCTCCCACAAGCTTTTTACCTTTCTTCTATACTTGTGAGTGATACATGCACATTAATTTAAAAATACATTGTGGAATACAATGTATTTTATAAGTATATACAAATAATATATTTTTTCAGGCTTAATAGGCAATTCATGATATTAAAAGTATGATTGGCTAATACACTAAAATTAGATAATTTATTTTTACATTTGTCATGAAAACTATTCAGTTGATCCAGAGGTAGTATCTCTGGATTCTCACACTCAAAAAGGGCTAATTTCAACAGTACTTGAGTTGGATATTGTGTTATTACTTCTAGATACACTCTTATGATTTAAAGATTCATCCTCCCAGTTTCTGGAATCAGTGCCAGAAAATATCCATTATCTGTCAGCCTATTGTAGGTTTTGCCTTGGTTCAAAAAACTGCCTTGCTCAAGGTCACACATTCTTCCAGAGGCATCCCTCATCAATACTTAATAAATATAAGGTTATATAGATAGGGCTTCACCTCCCCAACTCAGAGTAAATCTGCAAATCCATACTAGCTCTAGAGCTCCCACTGTTTTAATTAAGGCCTTTGACAGGAACGCATGGTGGCTCAACGTCTACCCCTTCTTATATTGCTTCTTTTTATACAAGGTTGAGCCCAAGAGCACTCCCCTGTGAACATCTTACATACTAATGTATGTTAGAGTCTACTTTCTGGGAAATCCAATTTGAGAGTATTAAATTTTGAATATTCTTCCAAATGCATAAAGATTTCCTTAGTCTAAATCCTTCTACATTTAGAAGCACAAAAGTGACATTCTCTTATGAAGTTGTATTTTTCTACTTAAATTTTTTAAAATACTCATAAGTAGGAGGGAAAG